>NW_024429266.1:180417187-180922187 GCF_017639785.1 Mesocricetus auratus | reverse complement strand
CATGCTAGGTACACACTCTGTCAACTGTGCTATATTCCTACTCTTCAGTGACACTTACTTATGCTGGAGGTCAGTAGAAGACTTTCAGCATAGACAGTTCTGACCAGATTTCAATACTTTGAGACACTTTCTTTGTCTAAGACTATGTCAAACAGGACTAAAGGAACACAAATACTTGACAGTGGTGGCTGTTACTATCTCTGTGGTACGGACCTAAGGATTACAGTGGGTAGAAGAGTGTACATAATATAACCTTACTGCATTCAATAGGTACACAGGAAAAACTGCTGCAGGAAAAGAAAAGAAACTCAACTGAATTTCTGTAACTTACACAGACAAGAAAAAAATAGCTCATATATAAATGTAGAGAAATAAAAAGCTACTTGCTACTGCTTTGAAATTACTAAAATGGCAAAAGTTAAAAGAAGTAAGGAAATTGAGAAGTGATTTTTCTACAAGAGAATATGAAAACTGACTAACCACATATACAGGGCAATAAATACATCATTTATTTATGGCAGTGAATGGAGACAGAGAATAGAAAAAAAGGAAAACAGGAATCAGACCTCAACTACTACATCCACACTGATAAGAACTGTACTCAATAATCCAGGCATAAGATTTTAGCTTCAGATTTGATAGTCTGTAATCAGCCAGTCCTCATCACTATTTGCCCATGTGCCAACAATCTATGAAGAAACAATAGCTGAAAACAGATCTTCTGCCTGGAGTGGCTCATGCCTGTAATCCCAGCATTTGGGAGATTGAAGCATAACTGTTACAGGTTCAAGGACAGGACAAGACTGAACAGGGGCGCTGGGGGGGGGGGGGTATCATTCTATTAAGTGATTTACTACTGAACCCTAGAATATATGACTGTAATTTTTTATGCACAGTATAAAATAGGAAATAAGAGATGCCATCTGTCATCAGCCTCTTTCTGGAAGACAACAAGCACATCTAAAACATACACAGCCCCCAGCACCACCACCAACCCACACAGTAAATGACAATGTCTTGGTTACCATATGTCTCACACCCTACCAGATTAAGAAGTAGCTGATTAAAGGAGTGCTGTTCCCATGAAACTGACATGATGCTGATTACATATGACAAGTTGTCATACTTAATAATAAGCCATGTGGAAAGCCTAAACTATAAAAAGGCTGCTGCTGTAAGGATACAAAAGGCTATCTAGCTAGTTACCCAAGGACAGACAGATTCAGTGATCTTCATCTAATTAATCCTCTCCATCCAGACATTCAAAATCACAGAACTACACAGTAGGGCCAATGTAGCATAAATCCTGTTCAATGAATCCAGGGAAGTATTTCAAAGGTAAATAGACATGAGCACACTAAAGTCCACCGCTTCAATCCAAATAAGGAGTTAAGTGAGTCGGCAATCCGCATATCTCAGCTCTGAAATTGGTCCAGAGCTTTCAAATTGAATATGACTAACACATTTTGGCCAACTGAATGAGCTAAATCAAAAAGAAGCAAATCATATGTCTAAAAATCTCCAAGTAGAGATATTAAAATTACCTATAAGGGGGAGGGAGCTGGAGAAATGGCCTTTTTGCTCTTGCAGAGGACCCAGTACCCATATGGTGTTTTACAACCATTCACGACTAGAGCTCTCTCTATCTGATACTCTTTTTTTTTTTCCTTTTTTTTTGGTTTTTCGAGACAGGGTTTCTCTGTATTGTTTTGGAGGCTGTCGGTCCAGCCTGGCCTCGAACTCACAGAGATCCGCCTGCCTCTGTCTCCCGAGTGCTGGGATTAAAGGCGTGCACCGCTGCCACCACCACCCGGCACTCTATCTGATACTCTCTTTTACAACCATTCACGACTATAGCTCTCTCTGTCTGATACTCTCTTTTGATCTTTGCAGGCGCCAGGTGTACATGCAGCACATATACGTATATCAAGTAAAACACTCAGATGCATAATATAAAATAAATAAATCTAAAAAATAAATTTTTAGGCTGGGCATGGTGATACACACCTTTAATTCCAGCACTCAAGAAGCAAAGGGAAACAGATCTCTATGAATTTGAGGCTAGAGCCTACATAGTAAATTCCAGGATAGCAAAAGCTACATAGTGAGACTGTCTCTAATTAATTAATTAATTTTGAATTAAGTGGTTGGGCGTGGTGGTCACTCCTTTAATCACAGCATTTGAGAAACAGAGACAGGTGACTCTCCTGTGAGTTCCAGGCCATGAAAGCACAGTGAGATCCCAGGGCTGGTTAGTTTTTTTGTCAACTTGATACAAGCTAGTGTCATCTGAGGACAGCCAAAGCTACACAGTGAAACCCTGTCTCAAAAAAACAAACAAACAAACAAAAACCCCACAGGCTGAGCAAGCATGAGGAGCAAGCCAGTAAGCAACATTCCTCTATAGTTGCTGCATCAGCTCCTACTTCGGTTTTCAGCCATGCTTGAGTTCATACCCTGGTTTCCCTCAAAGATGGACTGTGTTCAAAACATACAATCCAAATAAACTAAACCCTTTCCTCCCCAAGCTGCCTTTGGTCATGGCATTTATTTATCACAGAAATACCAAGTAAATTAAGATTAATAAACAAAAACAAAAAAAACATGAACCTGAACTAACATCAACTATCAATTTTGTAAGTTTTAAAGAGTGACAGCATTGCCGGGCGTTGGTGGCGCACACCTTTAATCCAAGCACTCGGGAGACAGAGGTAGGCAGATCTCTGTAAGTTCAAGACCAGCCCGTTATACAAGAGCTAATTCCAGGACAACCTTCAAAGCCACAGAGAAACCCTGTCTCAAACTCCCCCTCCCCCAAAAGAAGATCCCACTATTTGAAGCCTGGTTGGCTTCAAACTCACCATCTTTCTGCTTTGAACTCCTAAAATTCATATGGAATGACAAGTGTGTGCCACATCTCATCCTGTCAACTGAGTTTTGACAAGGGTATCAAGGCTATTCAAGGAAAAAAAATAATGTTTTCAATACATGGTCTAGAACAACTAAATATTCTAATGCAAAGCAATCAATCAACTATTACTTCACACAAACAGACACACACACACCCCAACCAGAGACCTAAATGTGAAAGATAAAACTATGAAACTCTAGGTAATGCTTTCTGAAGTAGCATCAAAAACACAAGAAATCAAAGAAAACAAACACTGAACCTCATCAAAATGAAAATTTAGTAGGAGGAAGGAAACCATCAAAGTAAAACAAATCATGAAATGGAGGAAAGTACCTAGAAACAACATATCTGCTAAAAGTTTGATATCCAAAACATACAAAGAATCCCTAAAGCTCAACAATAAAAAGATAAATAACCTACTCAAAAATGGAAAAAGGATAGTGTGATGGCTATTCTTGGTTGTCTGGAATGACCTATAATCTAGAAATGGAGGCAAAAAGACAACATGCCTTTAACCCAGACCTTGAGGTGGGAAGACACAAGCCTTTAATCCAGATCTGGAGGCTGGAAGGGACACCTTTAATCTGGGCCACATTTCTACTGGTAGCCGACATGAGGACAATGGAAAAAGGAACGGTTTGTTCTTTGCCTGCTTGCTCTGGCCTTGTCAACACATCCATTCCTTCACTGGCTTTGGAGCCTACTTCTTCAGGATTCCAGCATATACAGAAGACCAGCTGAAACACCCAGCCTGGTTCATGGGACTGAGTTCCATTAGAGAGAGGGAGGGAGGGAGGGAGGGAAGGAGGGAGGGAGGGAGGGAGGGAGGGAGGGAGAGAACCCTGACCAATACAGAGAGGAAACAGATATTTCCCCAAAGATACACAAATAATAGCCAGTAAGCACATAAAAACATTAGACACTACAGAAGTACAGATTAAAACCAACTACAAGGGCTAAGGGCTAGGGGCCTATGAGATGACTCAGTAGATAGACACTTGCTGCACAAGTTCGGTGACCTGAGTTCAATCCTCATAACCCACACGAAAATGGAGAGAACCAACTCCAGAAAGTTGTCCTGTGACCTCCATATGCACAACATACACACACACACACACACACACACACACACACACACACACACACACACAGAGTCATGAGTTTGAGGCTAAATTAGGCTACATCGTGAATTCCAGACCAGCCTGGGCTATTGAGACCCCATTTCAAAATCTCTAAATAAATAAATAAAAGTTAAATATAGAATTACATATGACAAAGCAATCCTACATTTGGATATATGCCAGACAGAATTCAAAGCAAGAGCCAGGATATGGCTCAACAGGTTGAATACTTGCCTGGCATGCATAAAGTCCTAGATTCCATTTCTAGAGTCACATAAACCAGGTATGATGGTGTACACCTACAATTTTAACATTTAGGAGGTAGAAGCTGCAGTAGGACTTCAAGGTCATCTTTAGCTACATAGAGAGTTCAAGGCTAACCTGGGCTACATGAGACCTTGTCTCAAAACAACTAAAAGAATTCAAAGCAAGAACGTAAGTAGATATTTGTACATCCATGTTCAAGGTAGAATTACAATAGCCAAAATATAGGAAAATTGAAACTCCATAAACAGATGAATAGATAAAATGTGGTATATACATATATTCAGCCTTAAGAAAGAAAAGAGATTTACACACACCACTGCTGCAATTTAAGAAAAGTAGCACTCGAGAGAAAAAGCTATGAGACAGGATTCAAGCAGAGGGGTTTTTTATTAGGGAAAGACATCATAAAAAGGGGAAACAGAAGGGGGGAAACCAGCCTCCAGAGATGGGAGCAGCAGGAGAGAGGAAGAAGGAGGAGAGAGTGGAAGAGAGAGGGAGAGAAAGAAAAAGGATGGGAGGTGGGCAGGGCCCCTTTTTTTTTTCTTCTTCTTCTTCCAGATAGGGTTTCTCTGAATTGCTTTAGAGGCTAGTCCTGGCTGGTCTCACACTCAGAGATCCGCCTGCCTCTGCCTCCCGAGTGCTGGAATTAAAGGCGTGCGTCACCAACACCTGGCCTAGGGCCCTTTTAAAAGAGAACAGAGTGGCCAGCAGCGGTGGTGGCGCACTCCTTTAATTCCAGCACTGGGGAGGCAGAGGCAGGCTGGACCGACAGCCTCACCGACAGCCTCCAAAACAATACAGAGAAACTCTGTCTCGTAAAACCAAAAAAAAAAAAAAAAAAAAAAAAGAGAGAGAGAGAGAGAGAGAGAGAAAACAGAGTGAATATGCACAGGTGCTCTTAGTGACTGCCAGTCAGAACCCCAAGGACAGGCCAGTACAGATGCCTGAATACTAACAACCACAATATGAAACACCAGTCACAAAATGACTAATACTTTATATGAAATACCTAAAAAGAATCGAATTCACAGAAAATTGGAAAAATAGTTAGCAGGAACTAGTAGTTTAAGAAGGAATAATAAACCAGTTGTATACAAGTGTATTTTACTGTCACATTACTGTTGACAATGTAACTATCATTCCAAAAAAGAACTATATGAAGCTGAGGTTGTAGCTCAGAAATAGGATGCACAATTAACACTCATGAGGCCCTGGGTTCAACCCCCAGTACTACACGTACACAAAGAAATAGAAATGCCTCCTTATTGAATTTGTATTAATGATCACAGAAACAAGGTGGTCTATGTTAATATATGCCAGGTTGAATGTAACAAAAACTATCACTTGGCATAAAATATGCAAGCCAGAAGGATTTTAACCAAGTATGGTAACTGGCAATGGTAATCCCAGCCTTGATCAGAAGCAGCCAAGCTACATGAAACCCTATGTCGAAGGGGAAAAAACACAGAAGAGAAAGAAGAAAGGAAGGAAGGAAGGAAGGAAGGAAGGAAGGAAGGAAGGAAGGAAGGAAGGAAGGAGATACAAAAAAAAACTGGCACAGTACAGAAGACTTAACTAGTTCAGAAAAAGTAAGAATTAACCGTTCACGGAAAAGTCTGCACCCAGAATATGACTCATTTAGGAAATAATGAAAAATATATAATGTGACAGAAAATCCTAAGTCATGAACAGAATGACTTTACTTAGCCACTTCTCACATTTATTGTTCCACAAACTTGAAACCAAACTCTCATCAGTGCTATAATAAATTCTATCCATAGACAGTGATAGTTCCACATCATATTTCAGAGAACAAACAAGGTAACAAGATAGCAATAAAAAAACTAGTGCTTTCCTTTAGGAAGGCTACCCTAAACCCTACTTGATAATACAAACCTGTAATCAGGCACACAGAAGTCTGGGGCAGAGGGATCACACGCTTGAGGCCAACTGGGCTACCCAGTAAGACTGGCTCCAGCTCCACTCCTTGCCTCCCAAAATACAGCTTCCTAAGGCGAGATGATGAAGCTCAGTGGTAGAGTAATTAGCTAGTGTAGCAAAGTCCTCCACTTGATCCCCACAGCTGGGATTAAAAATTTACGCTACCACCACCCCACCCCCGTGTGAGGGGTTAAATTTTAAAAACAAAAAATTGGGGCATGTATACAAAATCAGCTATGAAGGTGGGAATAGCAAGAGTCTAGAAAAAGAAGTTAATAGAGCTTTACAAAATGATGAGGTCCTGGCCAACACTCCTGACTTGTTTTTATTAGACAGGTGATAAAGGGGACACAGTTATCATTTCAGCATTTTTTTTGTTCCTAACATTATTGGTTTAGTCTCAGTACTATCAAAAAGAAAGGAAAGAAGGAAAAAACAAACAAATGAACAGGAAATTCAAGGCCCAAAGTAAAACTGAACTGGAACACAGCCACACTCATACATGTGCAGCCCAGGGCTATTTCAGGCCAGCAGGGATGACAGCTGCAACCCAGACTTCCTGTGTTTCCTGGCTTCACACTGCTGCTCATCACAAGCTGCAGTGACACAGCTGTAGCTACACACCACCCACCACGATGCCAGCTAATACACGCCAGCTAATATACCACAACTTTCCCTTTATTTCACCTGTAAATATCAATGTGTCAAACAAGAGGAGAGGAAGAAAAGGAGTTTGAATATTATGGCTTTATGGAACAATAGTGTAATTTTTTGTTATCAGAAGGCAACAAAGTATAGTGTTTACTATCCTGAAATAATAGAAAAATCATAAATATCACCAGACTATAATAAATACTCCCAATTTACACAGAATCAATGATCAGAAAAATTAGAATATTAAAATGGAACATTCACTATCAGTAGTATTTCTTTTTTTTTTATTTCTGAGACAGCGTTTCTCTGTATAGCTTTGGCTGTCCTGGAACTCAATCTGTAGACTAGGCTGGCTTCCAACTCACAGAGATCCACCTGCCTCTGCCTCCCGAGCACTGAGAATAAAAGCGTGCGCCACCACCGCCAGACTCAGCAGTATTTCTTCAAAAAGAAAAAATATAGAGAAACCCTGTCTCAAAAAACCAAAATAAAGAAAACAGGCCAGGCAGTGATGGTGCACCTTTAATCCCAGCACTTGGGAGGCAGAGGCAGGAGGATCTCTGTGAGTTCAAGGCCAGAGTGATCTACAGAGTCAGTATCAGGACAGGCTCCAAACCTCATCTTGAAAAAAAAAAAACAAATACAACAACAAAAAAAGAAAACAGAAAAGAAAAAAATGAAAACAAGACAAAGAAAGTAAGCTTCAAAGTGGTTCAGTTTGGAGCCAAGCAAGAATGATTAATGATGTTAATTAAATCATGATGTATTTAATCAGACCACAATAGGATTAAACTAGGAATCAGTAATTAAAAGACTAATGAAAAGAAAATCCCTGAGTACCTGGATATTAGTTAGTACACCTGTAAGTGACACAAAAGTCAAAGAGAAAAATCTGAAGAGGAATAAAGCGCCATTTTGATTCCAATGGAAGTGAGAACACAGCCATATGTGGTGACATGCACGATCTCAGGAAGTGGAGGCAAAGGCACAAGAAAGCAAATCTACGGCTTGTAACCCTGAGCATTTCTGACCGCCTCGTGTCATTCAGAATGTAGAAGCGGTAAACTCCGAAGTTCCAGCAGTCCACCACAGCTGCATCCCTCCAGAAGGACTGAGGAAAGTACCAAGAGGAAATGTTGGCCTAGGCCTTTAATCCCAGCGTTCAAGAGACAGGCAGCTGGGCAGTGGTGACATAGGGGGCAGAGGCAGGTGGTTCTCTGTGAGTTCGAGGCCAGCCTAGTCTACAGAGCAACCAGAGCTACACAGAGAAACCTGTCTTGAAAAGAAAGGGGGAAGACGGGAGGCAGATGGGTCTGTGCATTCGAAACCACCCTGTTCCAAGCCAGCCAGGGCTACATAGACAGACCTTGTCTCAAAAAAAAAAAAGAAAAGAAAAGAAAAGAAAAACAAGGAGTGGGGGGGCAGGGACAAGAGCAAGACAAGACAGGTTTTTGAGTTTCTTTTGATATTTTCTTTTCTTTCTTTCTTTCTTTTTGCTTTTTTTTTTTTTTTTGCTTTTTGAGACAGGGTTTCTCTGTGGCTTTGGAGGCTGTGCTGGAACTCACTCTGTAGACCAGGCTGGCCTCAAACTCACAGAGATCTGTCTGTGTCTGTGTCTGTGTCTTGTGTGTGTGTGTGTGTGTGTGTGTGTGTATACCTCAGCTCACATGCAGAAGTGTACTTTTTCAGAGGTCAGTTCTCAGGTGACCAGACTTGCACTACAAGCATCTCTATCCTCTGAGCCATCTTGCTAGCCCCAAAATAACATTACTAACAAACCCACTCTCACAATAACTAACCTAGTCCCATGAAAACCACCTGAGTCCATCCCGAGTATCCATGGAAGGAGAGAACCAACTCCCATAAAGCTGTCCTCTCTCTCTCTCTCTGTCTCTCTCTCTCTCTCTCAGACACACACACACACACACACACACACACACACACACACACACACACACACACCCCATAAATAAATGTAATAAATAAAGATGGGCACATACCTTATACTACAAAGAATTATACTAAAAATAAGGCTCTACCAGATATCTGAGTATTTTTATATAAATTTAATATTCAATAGTCAATTAAAAGTTGTCTTTTTTTTTAAACTTAATGTATTCGTGTATAAGCACAGCATATTACATGTCTGGAGTTTAGAGGACACTGGTTTTCCTTCTACCTGAGGGTTCCAAGGACAGAACTCGGACCATCAGGTTTTTGGGCAAGCACCTTTCACCTACTGAGCCATTTCTCAAGTGTCTCGTTGACAGGATCTCCTGTAGCTGACTGGCTTTGAATTCTCTATGTAGATAAGATAAAACTGGACTTGAATTCCTGGTCCTCCTGTTCCCACCTCCCGAGTGGGATGATAGGTATGTGCTACTATGTTAAGACCTTTACAACAACAATTAAAAAAAAAACAGGACTAGGCATTTGGTTACAAACACATTGAATCCCAGTTTTCAAGAGGCACAGGCAAATGTATGTCTGCAAGTTCAAGACCAGCATGATCTACATATTGAATTCCAGTTCTGCAAGTATACAAATTGAGACCCTCTTACAAAAAAGGTGGAGAAAATCAACTGCAAAAAATATTGTCCCCTGCCGGGCGTTGGTGGCGCACACCTTTAATCCCAGCACTTGGGAGGCAGAGGCAGGTGGATCTCTGTGAGTTCGAGGCCAGCCTGGTCTACAGAGCGAGTTCCAGGACAGCCTCCAAAACAATACAGAGAAACCCTGTCTCGAAAACCCAAAAAAAATAAAAATAAAAATAAAAAAATATTGTCCCCTGACCTCCACATGTGTTTACATACATGCACATGCCCACACATGGTAAAAGCACTTGCTGCTGTTGTGCAGGATCTGGGTTCAATTTCCAGCATCCACATGGCAGTTCACAATCATTCATAACTCTAGTTCCAGGGGATCCACTGCCCTCTTCTGGCATCCACCAGGCATGCATATGGTACACATGCATGCACGCAAGCAAAGCACTCATATATAAATCCTTAAAAGAAAAGAAAGGAAAGAAAGAAGCCAGACCAGATGTTGTGGCACATGTTTACATTCCCAGCACTTGGGAGACAGAACAGAAGGACTGACCCAAATTAAAGAGTAGCCTGGTCTACATAACAAGTTTCAGAACAGGCAGGACTACATGGCCAGAGCCTGTCTCAAACAAGCAAAGTCTGATGAAATGGCTGTAGGTAAAGATGCTTGCTGTGGTGGTCTGAAAGAAAATGGCCCTCATAGGGAGTGGCACTATGTAGGAATAGGTAGGGCCTTGTTGAAAGAAGTGTGTACCATTATCAGTGTAAGTGCTTCCCTAATAAACACCTATTTATCATTTATCTTGGGTCTGGTAGACTCATTTAAACCCTGCCTTCAATTTTTCTCTAAATCCAAGCATGTTGTTAAAAGAAAAATTCAGAGTTTCTGTCTCATATCAGAAGAGTTGGTTGTGGTGACGCACTCGGGTTTTGCTGAAGGAGGTGGAGGCAAGATGCCAGCCACTATGCACACTCATGAAGTAAATAAATAAAAGCTTTAAAATGAGGCAAACCAAAATCAAAACAAACACCGTTAAAAGAATTGCAACTAGTAGTGGGGTGGGATGGGGTGATTCTTTTCTATAACTAAAACTGCTTGATCTTACACATATAAATTACTTTGATGCAAATACTTCTACAGATCAAGTCCTTATCATAAGCCAACATAACCACCATACACCAAAGACGGTACCTTGGGATGAGAGACCTTCTTGTTTCTCCTGAGAGAGAAGTCCCAAGTAGCTGAGAACAACATACTTTGTTTCATAGTGAAATCCTAGAGGCACGGTAGTAGAGGACGCCATTGAATTGGCTGGAGGAGCTCCAAAGAGGTCTATCTATGGATGGTGGAAATCTAAAAACAAAAGATTTCTTTCAGTTTAAAGCTGATTACAATCCAATCAATTTCCCATTGATCCCAATTACTCACCTATCTCCCAAAGTAAATGTCACAACAGCTTTCTTCCCAATAATCTTTAAGAAATTAACTTTAATGTCTAATCAAACAGTAACTTCTTCAAATATAAGGTAAATTTTCCTTTTCTAATTTTTTTCTTTTCTACTTATTTGTTTGTGTACTGTCTTATAGGTGGCCACAGTGAACATGTGAAGGTCAGAGGACAACTTTGTGGAGTGAAGTACTCTACGTCCACCCTTACATGTTCTGGGAATGAAACTCAGGTTGCTAGGCCAGCATGGCAAGCACTTTAACTACTGAGTCATCTCACTGGCACTTCCTAGTTATTTCCACACATGTGGCAAACACATAGGAGACATCCTGAACCCCATCCCCGTATGAGTTTCCTCATTTCTTTTATTAACAAATCTCATAGCCATGGCCTTTAATCCCAGCACTCAGGAGGCAGGGAGCTCAAGAGCAGCCTGGTCTACAGTATGAGTTCCAGGACAGTCAGAACTGTCACACAGGAAATCCTGTCCCAAAAAATAAATCAAATAAATCTTCTTAATATGTTACCTAGACCCATGCTACATACCTAGAGACTCCACCTCCCAGCCCCCTGTTCTACTTGATGTGCCATATAGCTAGTCTGAGTAAGAGGGGCAGTTGTATGTGCAATTTGTGTATTTAGTTACTGGTTTTTTTTTTTTTTAAGACAACAGCTTATGTAGCCCAGGCTGGCCTAGAACTCCCTATGTAGTCAAGTACTGGGACTATAGACAGCTGTCACAATGCCCAGTTAAAATTTAGTTTTTGATTTTTTTTTGAGGTAATGTGCAATTTGTGAGTCTTTTATTTTGGAAGAGGGGGTGTTTTGTTTGTTTTGTTTTGTATTTTTCAAGACAGGGTTTCTCTGTATAGTCCTGGTTATCCTGGAACTCACTCTGTAGCCCAGGCTATCCTCAAATTCACAGAGATCCACCTGCCTCTGCCTCCTAGGTGCCAGGATTAAGCTATGTGTGGTGTAGTATTCCCCAGGACTCAGGAGGAAGTGGAAGGAAAATTAAGAGTTCAAGATCATTCTCAACTATATATTGAGTTTGAAGTCAGTCTTAGTTACATAAGACCCTGTTTTAAAAAAGCAAGTTGTTAATGGTCACACTGGCAGCACACATTTTTAATCACAGTACAAAAGAAGCAGAAGCTAGCCAGGCAATGGTGGCACACGCCTTTGATCCCAGCACTCGGGAGGCAGACGCAGACAGATCTCTGTGAGTTCGAGACCAGCCTGGTCTACAAGAGCTAGTTCCAGGACAGCATTCAAAGCCACAGAGAAACCCTGTCTCAAAAAACCAAAAAAAAAAAAAGCAGCTTTTTTTTTTTTCCGAGGCCAGCTTGGTCTACATAGCAACTTCCAGGCTAGCCAGAGCTACACAGAGAGAGCCTGTCTCCAGACAGACAAAAAAAAATCAATGCTTAAATATACAGATGGCTTCCTGAGTGTAGTGGAAGGTTGTTTCGGGGATCAAACAGAACCTCACATATGCCAGGTACTCAATCCCAAGCTCATGTATGATCTTGTTTGGGTGTTTTTTTTTTGGACACAGGGTCCTGCAATGTCACAAATCTGGGACTTGTCATGTTGTCTAAGCTGGTCTTGAACTTGCAGTAACACTCCTGCCTCTGTCTCACAAGATCTGGCATTACAATCTTGTGCTACCACACTCAAATTTTCCAGATATGATCTTAAATTCAAACAAATGCAAATTCTAGGATCAGTAGAGGCTGGAGAGATAGGTAAAGGTATTGTCTTAACACATCTAATACCTGTGTTAAGGATTTGAATACCCAGAACCCACATGAATGTATACCCACAAACACACATACACATGAACACACAAATGAAAGACATGTTCCTGAAAAACACCTGAGGTTGAGCTCTGGCCTCCATATGCATGTGTACACACATGCACAAATACTTACATACACCCATACACCCACACATATACACACAAAATTAAATTTGTAAGATTGCAAAACTATTCCACTCAGATGCATTGCTACAGTGAGGTGTCAATTTAAAAATGTAGCAGACACCACTATTATCCTAGTGTTGATTGTCCCTTTCCAGTTAAAACATGCGTAATGGAACACTCTGGTTCAATCCTCTGTTAACAACTGCCCCAAATATCTGCACTCAGCAGTTGGCATTCACAGATAATGCACTCACGGGGGAATTCCTAATATGAAACCCTCCCCCTTACACACAGATTCTGACTTTCACAGTATTTTAAGCTTCCCATGTAACAGCAAAACAAAATTCAGATCGCTCCATTCTAGGTACATGCTAGAGAAATGTAAACATGTCTACCCAAAATTTGTGCTTGAGTGTTCAAGGTCACTTTATACGTAACAGCCATAAAGGAAACAATGGTTTTTTTGTTTTGGTTTCGTTTGGTTTTAGTTTTTTTGAGACAGGGTTTGTCTGTGTAGCCCTGGCTGTCCGGGAACTCATTTCTTAGAATCAGGCTGGCCTCAAATTCATAGAGATCCAACTGCTTCTGCCTCCCGATGCTGGAATTAAAGGCATGTGTGATGTCACCACTGCCACCTGGCAGGAAACAACTTTCAATTTATTTAAAAATAAGGGGTGTGGGGCTGGAGAGATGGCTCAGAGGTTAAGAGCACCGACTGTTCTTCCAGAGGTCCTGAGTTCAATTCCCAGCAACCACATGGTGGCTCACAACCACCTTGAATGAGATCTGATGCCTTCTGTTGGCACACATGCAGAAGAATGTATACATAATAAATAAATAAAATAAAATAAAGAGATCTTATCTAAAAACACTAGAGAGAAAACTGACAAAGTATTGAAAAAAAAAATAAGGGGTGTGGGTGTCTGAAGAGGTGACTTAATGGTTAAGAGCATGTACTACTTTGCAGAGGATCTAAGTTCAAGTTCCAGCACTGTGTCTGGCAGCTCACCGTGCAACGCTGTGCAAATGCCAACCCCAGGAAATTCAACACCTCTGCCTCCTCAGGTGGATATACACACTCACACAGATACATATAATTAAAAATAATATTATAAGTCATATAAGCGCTGGGCGTTGGTGGCGCACGCCTTTAATCCCAGCACTTGGGAGGCAGAGGCAGGCGGATCTCTGTGAGTTCGAGGCCAACCTGGTCTACAAGAGCTAGTTCCAGGACAGCCTCCAAAGCCACAGAGAAACCCTGTCTCGAAAAACCAAAAAAAAAAAAAAAAAAAAAAAAAAAAAAGTCATATAAGCTAGATACTGAGGTATGAACCTCTACGCCTAGCTAGCTAGATACTTGGAGAAGATGAAATATGAGGGTCACCTGATAAAAGTTTAAAGCATTGTCCAGTATTCAGGGGAGACAGAGGCAGGTGGATCTCTGAGTTCAAAGCCAACCTAGTCTACGGAGTCCCAGGACAGCCAGGGCTACAAAGAGAAATCCTGTTTTGAAAAATCAAAACAAAAGAAAAAAAAAGACTAAAAATAGAAAATATTGGCTAGGATTGGAGGACATGCCTATATTAGCAGCACATGGGGAGAAGGAAATAGGAAGTCAATGTAATCTACGTATCAAGGTTCCCTTTCAAATCTTTTCCCTGCCAAAAAAGCAAAAAACAAAACAAAACAAAAAAAAAAGCACAGTAACAAATGGTATGGTGGTACATACCATTTAAACTCAGAAGGCAAAAGCAGGCTGTTTTTGTGAGTTCCAAGCCAGCCAGGGCTACATAGTAAAACCCTGGTGTAGGAAAGGAAGGAGTGAAAAATGAAAGGGAAGTTAAAGAAAGAAAGGAAGGAAGAGAAAGGTTCCCTGAAATGCCATATGTCCTCACACTGCCACATTCTACACACTGGAATATCATTTAACTTTAAAAAAGAATAAAGTAGGGGGCTGGAGAGATGGCTCAGCGATTAAGAGCACTGGCTACTCTTCCGAAGAACCCAGGTTCAATTCCCAGCACCCAAAAGGCAGCTCACACCTGTGTGTAGTTCCAGGGGATTTGACACCCTCACATAGACATGAAAGCAGGCAAAACATCAACACGTATAAAATAAAAGTAAATAAATAATTTTTAAAAAAGGAATAAAGTAATGGCTCACACTTGTAATCTCAGTACTTGGGAGGCTGAGGCAAGAGGACTGCTAAGAGTTCAAGGCCAGGGTTAGTACAAAATGAGAGCCGGCCTTAAAAAGCAGAAAAGAAGGGCTGGAGAGATGGCTCAGAGCTAAGAGCACTAGCTGCTGTTCCAGAGGTCCTGAGTTCAATTCCCAGCAACCACATGGTGGGTCACAACCATCTGTAATGGGATCTGGTGCCCTCCTCTGGCCTGCAGGGATACATGCAGACAGAACACTGTATATATAATAAATAAACAAATCTTTTTTAAAAAAGCAGAAAAGAAAAATCATTGGTTGTATGTGGTAAAGAGAGGAGTAGGAATAAAGAATGGCTACCACCAAGCATGGTAGCATACACCTATAATCCCAGCAATGAAGCGGTGGCAAATGTATCGAAAGTTCAAACCTGGGCCACATGGAGATTTGTCTCAAAAAATAACAGAAGATTCATTGCCAAGTGGTATGGGGTTTTTTTTTTAGAAGTGATGAAAACTCCAATAATAGTTGCACAACTCTGAATGTGCTAAAAGTCATTATATTACACAACTGTGAATAGTACAGTAAATTATATCTCAGTGAAGCTACCAGACAATGAACTGCTCTCAGTCAGTCATAGTGGAACACAACTGTAATCCTAGCTCAGAAGGCTAAGCAATATTGCCATCAATTTGAGGCCAGACTGAGCCTCACAGTGAATTCCAGACCAGCCTGAGCTACATACAATGTGAGATGCTATCTCATAAAAACAACACAAAAATATCGGTTACTATTGGGTTAGGTGTGTAGCTCAGTAGTAGAGCAAATAAAAGCCTGGAGACCTGTATTCTATGCCCAGCACCACAAAAACAAGAAGTAACAATAAAAGGGGCTGAAGTGTGTCTCAGTGCGATCTCAGCTGCAAAGGACAGTAGTTTGATGCCTAACATAAAAACCCAACTCCCAAAAATATTACCCTTGACCCAGATTTTGGTGGTACAGGTCTGTAATTCTAGCCACTTGGGAGGCTGAGACAGGCAGATCACAGTTCAAGACCAGGCAAGGACTACAAAGGGACACTCTGTCTAAAAAATTATTGGTGTTGGGGCTGAAGAGAAGGCTCAGGGGTTAAGAGCATCTGCTGCTCTTGCAGAGGACCTAGGTTTGGTTCCCAGCACCAACACGGAGGCTCACAGCCATCCCTAAAGTTCCCTGTTCTGACCTCTGCTGGACACACAGAGTATACATACACACAGGCAAAACACTCACATAGAATAAAATAAATACATCTAATAAAAAATGTTTTTAAATCTTGGTGATAATTTATATGGGATATGACTCAAATGAAAAAAAAGCAATGAAAATACAAATGTTTACGATTTATGCCTAAAATATTTCATGAGAAAAAGTGCAAAAAATATTTGATAGTGTGGCAAGATGACTCCATGGTAAATAAAGCTACCTGCTGCCAAGTCTGACCAATTCCTAGAACCTACATGGTGGGAGCAGAGAACTGACTCCCGCTAGTGTCTTCTTACCCTACATCAGCTTGTGATACATAAAACCCTGTCACACACACAAAAAAAGGAAGAAAAAATTTAAAACTGTGTCAAAGGTTAAAGATAGAGTTTCCTTTTTTAAAATCTTTTTTTTTTTTTTTTTTGGTTTTTACGAGACAGGGTTTCTCCGTATTGTTTTGGAGGCTATCAGTCCAGCCCGACCTCGAACTCACAGAGATCCTCCGCCTGCCTCTGCCTCCCGAGTGCTGGGATTAAAGGCGTGCGCCACCACCGCCCGGCTCCTTTTTTAACTTTGTATTATTTTAATTATATGCATGGGGGGGAATGTGTGCACATGAATACAAATGCCCACAAAGGTCAGAGATTCCAGATTCCCCTAGAGCTGGGTTACAGGCAGTTATGAGCTGCCTGATGTGGGTGCTGGGAATCAACTCAGGTCCTCAGGAAGATCAGTACGTGTTCTAAACCACTGAACCGTCTCTCTAGCCCTGTTTGTTTTTTAAGACAGAGTCTAACTTTTAGCCCAGGATGGTCTCCCAGCAATCTCACCTAGCCTCCCCTGTATTTACATTTCCAGGAGCGCCCTTGACATGCTTTCCTCCTTTTATAAGATGAAGAAGGTGTTTAGTGAGAGCAGTAAAAGAATGAGAGGTTAACAGGGTGAGGGATGGGAATGACAACAATATACTACATACTTGTACAAATCTGTCAAACAGTAAACTTTTTAAGAGATGGTTACATTTGCCGGATGGTGGTGGTATACACCTTTAATCCCAGCACTCAGAAGGCAGAATCTGAGTTTGAGGTCACCCTGGTCTACAGTGTGAGTTCCAGGACAGCCTCCAAAACAATACAGAGAAACCCCGTCTCAAAAAGTAAAAAAAAAATGGCTGGAGTTAACCTAACACAATATTTGGCTGAATTCAATTTTCAGGGCACACTTGTGCACAAGATACAGGCCATTTAAGATAGGTGTGGCAGACCCCCTGGAATCCCAGCACTAGGGAGGCTGATTTAGGAGGACTACTAAAAATTCAAGGCTAGCCTGGACCACAGGCTGAAACAGTCTCAAAACAGAACAAGGACTGATGAAATGAGTCAGCGTTAAAAGCAACTTGAGTTTAATCTCCAGAACCTATGTAAAGATGGAAAAAGAAAAAGAACTACCAAAGTTGCCCAGTGGTTGTGAATGGTAGCACAGGCCTTGAAAGGTACAGACAGGCAGGTGTCTGTGACTTTGAGGCCATCCTGGTCTATACAGGAAGTGCCAGGAAAACCAGGACTATATAGAAAATCTCCTTGCACCCCTCCAAAAAAAAAAAAAAGTTACCCACTGCCCTATGCACATGTGTACTCAAATATATACCTATATAATGTAATTCAATTTTTTTATAGGGATAGGCATGGTTACATACTCCTGGATTTCAATACAAGGGAGGGAGGAGGAGGAGGATTTGAGTTTAAGGCCAGCTCGGATACATGAGATCAAAAAACAAAACAAAATAAATGTTATTTTAAGGACTATGAGGCGTCTTGAAAAAATATTTAGAATAGTTAGAATCGTACCTGGTCATTCAGAGCAGAACTTTCGAAGTCCTCATCTGCCTATTATATACTGAACAATGGTTTAAGTATTTTCAATTCACTGTTATAAACATGCAGGATACAGTATTCCAACTGAATGTGTGAAATAAAAGTGGTTCCCTACCCACACACTTGCTTAACTTTCTCGTGTGTTAAAAAAAAGGGGGGGAGGGAAGGCATCTCAAGGGTGTGGCAATTCATGTAAGGTCACACAAGTTAGGGCAGAGACCGTCAACATTCTGGTTTATACCAAGTCTCCAAGAGAAATATTAGATATTTTGCAAAGCGGTTTTTTTTTTTTACATCAGAAAGAAGAGGGGCCTGACATCACAGTTCAAAACTTTTAAACACAGAGAGACAGAGAGTAAAAACATCTTTCAGACAAACACTTGTTCATGGGTATGGTGAATTCCTTAACAAAGCTACCAGCAAAGAGCATATGAATTTCTGGGCAGATTCGTCCCATTTTTATCCCTTAAAGTAAAAGCCCCGACTTAAGAAGTCCAGGCTTCCTCCTTTTCGGTGCTATAATGCAAAGGCAAGAAATGTGGGACCCCGTGGGAATATGGGGAGGAGGATTTTTCAAGAGGTAAAGAAGAATTAGTGTGAATGGTATCTCTCGCCTCCACAGGGTAAGAAAGCCCATTGGTTGTCTTGTCCTGGGGTGGGGGTGGAGTGGAAATGGGTGTCAAAACTGCAGCGCTAACCCTGAGAAACAAGACTTGTAACACTGTGGCAAGAAAGTCCTAGTAAAGCCAATCTATAATCGTTCTAAGTGAATGGCACACACTTCCCTCCTCCAAGAACGAATTCACGTCTCCCAGTCCAGCCCCCCAAACAGACCCCGGTTCTCCAAGCAAAGATCTGGGTGAAGAACAGAATGTAGAGCAAGGGTGAGTCCCTGGCGCCGCAGGCAGCCACACAGCCCGTTCAAAAGCCGCCCATCCTGGGGGCACGCTGGACAGGTCCATTGGCCCCGAATAGTCCCTGTAAGCCCCGAGAAGCCTCGGCAGAGCAGCACGGTCCTCCCTCCCTCCCGCCTGGTCTCTCCCGCGTCCTGGGCAGCACCGGGCGGTCGGCTCGGTGGTCTCCAGACCCCTTCCTCAACTGGGTCGCCACCCAGCAGGACCTCCCCGGAATCCCACTCCCCTCACCTGGCCCCAGCCCTACCCCAGAAGGGATGAAGGAGACGGCGGCGGCAGCAGGTGCTTCCCACAGAGTCCGGGAGCGGCAGTGGCTGCTTCGAACCGCGGCCCTAATCTACCGCCGCCGCCATGTTGGACGGTGAGGTCACCCCTGCGCGCTTCCGTCACGGCCGGCGTGGGGGCGGGGCTGGGGCGCGGAGCCGAGCCGAGCCGGAAGTCCCAGGCTCGGTCAGCTGGAGCGGAAGCCGTGTCGCTGATGCCCGCTGGTCAGTCCGCGCAGGCGTGACCTGTGTACGGAGCTGTCCTTCGTCTCTCTTTTCAGGAGCCACTCAAATTCTAGATTCCTGGACTTCAGAAATGCCCTCGCTAAGTCATTCCCGGTGCCGAGTAGCGCTAAAATGAGGTAGACACCTCCCGCCAGCTCAGCCCTGTGTGGAACGAGAGGCGGGTGGCATCGCAGATGCTCAGTTCTGCAGACCTGTGCTTTCCGGGAGTGCTCAATCCCGCGGGTTGACTGTCAATACAGCAGTCGCAAGCGCTGCCGGGTTCGGAGTCTCAGCCACCTGCCTGGAGGTTGTCTTGAAAGTTGGTAAAGCACCTTAAAGACAGGACTAATGAATTCGTGCTAATGAATGCTTGTTTTCCGGACTTCATGAAAGCATGTAGCATGTCCAACCTGTGGCCTAAGATAAGCTGTGAATGCGTCCCACCGAAAATCATAATAGATTTACTCAAAAGACAAGTGGGTATTTGTAACCTGATTGTCTAATTGTCAGAGTATGAACTTTGTAGATGGCAACTGTGTCTCAATGTGAAAAGATTAAGATATCTAGGCTAAAAGACGACCATCCTGCTTTTGCCAGCTCGTGTTTCAGGCTATGTTCTTGAGACGAAGTAACAAAGACAACACGCAAGGTTAGGAGTTAGATCAGATCAGAAGTGGTCTTTGTGCCCAGCTGCTTGCACAGGCCTGTAATCCCAGGCAGGAGAATTGCCATAAATTAGAGGCTGATGGGGTCTCCAAAGCTATTTCCAAGCAGTCAAGACTACATAGTGTAATCTGATCTTTAAAAATAAAAAAATGAGCCAGGGCAGTGGTGGCACATGCCTGTAATCCTAGCACTCTGAAGGCAGATGCAGACTTATCTCTGTGAGTTCAAGGCCAGCCTGGTCTACATAGCAGGTGCCAGGACAGCCGGGACTACACAGAGAAGCCCTGTCTCAAAAGAAAAAAAAAATCACCATAATAATGATGGCACAATTACAAATATACTGAATTCCATTTAGTTGTATGCTTTTGTCGTAGGTTTTCTGGGACTGTGCCCTATACTGACCTCAAACTTGTTCTGTAGCCTAGGATGACTTTGAATCTCATCCTGCTGCCATCTCCTAAGTGCTGGAAACACAGATATATACTAGCATGGGTGCCTCGTTTCAGAAGAGGTCAGAAGATGGCGTTAGATAACCTAGATCTGGATTTGTCAATGTGAGCTGCCATGTGGGTTCGGAGAATTAAACCTGGATCTTTAGGAGGAACAGCACTTAGAAGAGGGCAGGAGGGCCAAAAGTTCAAGATCATCTGCAGTTGCATACCAGGTTTAGGGCAGCCTAGACTACCTGAGACCTTGTCGTTAGCGGAAATGGGTTTGTGTGTTTTGCTGACTTGCTTCTGTCCACGAGCTTGGGAATTGGTGAAAGCAGTCAGTATGCAGATCCATCATTTGTGAGTAACCTGACAGGAATGTAGGCCAGCAGTTTTCACAGATGCAAACAAATACGGCTACACAAGAATGGACTTGTTTCTTAAAATTCATTTGAAAATTTGTTTTAAATAGTTTCTCTACAAGAACAAAGATAAGACTGGGTTTAGGAAACTATGAGTTGGTTAATACTTGCAGGTTTAGTATGCTCTTGGATTTAAACAAAACACTTTTTTGAGACAGTCTTACTATTTAGTTTGTTTTGTTTTGTTTTTTGAGACAGTGTTTCCCTGTAGCTTTGGAGCCTATCCTGGCACTCTGTAGACCAGGCTGTACTTGAACTCACAGAGATCCACCTGCCTCTGCCTCCCGAGTGCTGTGCTGGAATTAAAGGCGTGTGCCACCACGGCCCGGCCCAGTCTTACTATGTAAACCAGGCTGGCATGGAACTTTGAAAATGGCTGCCTCTACTTTCCCAAGTGTTAGGACTATAAGAGTATATTCCTGTTCTATACTGTCTGGAGAATGCCTGTGCTAGCAGTGCTGTCAGCTTAGAATGAGTGAATTTATTAAATATATAGCAAATAGAAAGGAATAGCAAACAGATGTTAAAATATCATTGAATACATAGTTTTCAACATCCAGCAAGGGACAACCGAGATAACAAGACTGAGACAGTAAATGGTGGCTTACAAACATCCAGCAGGAACTGACTGGGGAAGCTGAGGCAGTCAGCTGGAATTCCCAGTTAAGATTTCTCTCCATAGATGAATTGCCTATGGAACACATAGCTGAATTTACATATTCCAGGTCCTACTGCAGGTGTTTTTATATGATGGGAGAAACAACAGTAACCTTTGTTGGAAATTATTTACCTTCCAAATGTTCTCAAAGGACGTGAGGTTTTAATTCAGTTGTTTTACTGATGACCTCCCTCCCTTTCAGAGTTAGGGGGCCAGCCTGCTGAAGAAGAGTATTTGGGAGAACAGTTGAAATAAAGATGCTGTACCCTGAGAGGATGGCCTCTTTAAAGTCCCCTTTCCATAAGTTTAAGTAACACATGACAACTTACCGATATAATGTACATTTCAGTCACTGTACCTGGATTATGTAGACTTTTTCAAGGCATTGTTCTCTAAACAATATAACACAAAAACTGCTTACTTAGCACTTACATTGTAATTGGCATTAAATGTAATATGGGGGGGGGCTGGAGAGATGGCTCAGAGGTTAAGAGCACTGGCTGCTGTTCCAGAGCTGAGTTCAATTCCCAGCAGCCACATGGTGGCTCACAACCATCTGTAATGAGATCTGGTGCCCTCTTCTGGCCTGCAGGCATACATGCAGGCAGAACACCATATACATAATAAATAAATCTAAAAAAAAAAAAGTAATGTAGAGGTCCCTGAAGACATGTAGAAGGGAGGGAAGGATGTAGATTATGTGTAAATACTTTGCTATTACATGTAAAGGACTTTAGCATCCATATATTTGGTATTTGAGAGGGGTCCCAGAACCAATCTTCATGGATACCAAAAGGGCTGTACAAAAAACAAAACAAAAAAAAGCATTTACTTCCCAGAGGTTATCTCTGCAAAGGTACCACCACCTCCTTATCAGACAAGACTCAGCTTGCTCCTTGATGAATGAGCAAATGACTATCCAACCAGTTGTTTATAGGCCTTAACGCTGGGGAGGAGGAAGCTACACAAAGGGAAGACTTATCACATCTGCAATTCCATTTAACTTTATGTAGCTCAGATGCCGGAACTCACCATCTTCTTACTTCAGCCTTCTAAGTGCCAGGATCAGTATGTGCCACTGTGCCAACATGCCATTCTATTGGTTTATTTAGAGTTTGTTAAGATCCTACAGCTTCAACCCCTCAATGTTGAGATTACAGGTGAACAACACCATGCCTGGCTATTTATTTATTTAGGGTAGGTCCCCTGAAGCCCAGGCTGGCCTTGTACTTGCTATGTAGATGAGAATGACTGTGAACTGTTGGTTCTCCTGCCTCTGCCTCCCAAATGCTGGAATTACAGATATAAGGATACCACCCTAACTTAGTTTTCTTTCTTTCTTTTTTTTTTTGTTTGTTTGCTTGTTTTTGCATTTTCCCCTCAAGACAGGGTTTATCCATGAAACTGCTCTGGTTGTTCTGGAACTCACTCTGTAAAACAGGCTGGCCTTGAACTCTGAGAGATCAGCCTGTCTCTGCTTTCTGAGTGCTGGGTTTAAAAGTGTGCGACACCCACCAGGCAACTGACTTAATTTACTTTTAAAATAAAGTGGTGAGTGTCAGAAAAGGCAGTCTTGGCTTCACCAGGCTAGACTATAGGATTTCTTGTCAGTTAGATACAAAGTCATAATTCCTCAGGAATTTGTGAAACAAGTTCCCATCTGCCAAAAGGGGATATTTCCCTTGCCTGTAGCAGAAGGGACTTGTGAGTCTCATTGACATACTCCTGTGGTTGTATATCAAAGCCCATGCTGCCCTCCAGGCTCCCTAAATCCTTGTTTAAACTTGTTACACATCTCAGAGACTATGCTAACATCTTGGCCCTTCCTACCTCCTACTCATCTCCTTATACATCCCAGGATTTTGCGATGCTTGATTCCCTAGCCCTGGTCATGTCCAATCTGCTTCTTTTTCTCTCAGCTCTGGACTCTTCCAGATGCCCTTACCCCTAAGCGTGGAGTAGCCACTCTCTGGGGTTTCTTTACTGTCCCCTCACTTAAAGTGAGCACAGTGGTACTTAAAGTGCAGGAAGACCACTTCAGCCCAGGAATTCAGAGGCAGAAAGACCTCCTCTCTAAACATAGGAATAAACAAGAAGCCTTAGGCTGGCAAGATGGCTAAGATGGAAAAGAAGCATTTGCAACCAAACTTAACATCTGAGTTAGTCTCTTATTGAGACTCTGTGTATGGCAGGGGGTTTGTGTCATGAGGGGGTTTCTGATGGCTTGAAGTTGTTTCTTAAAAAGGGGAACTTTCAAAAGGCACTAGGTTGCAGCAGCCAGGGTTTGTTAAACAGTTTGAGGTCCTGCTCAGAGGCAGCAAGGGTCTGCTGTGAGTCTAAAGCAGCCTTAAAATAGATTACCACAGCGGCCCATCTCAGAATACCATCAACAGCCTCGAGTCTGAGGCCAACCTGAGCTATACAGAGAGATCTTGTCACCAGCAGAGTAATCTAGAATCAATTTTAGATAATTGTGTACCATGCATGTTCTGCCATTCCAAAACTGAGCGTTTTCACTTGGCACATTTACCTAAAACTTCTTCCACTTCATGTATTTATTTGTGTGTATATGATGGTGACTGCCTGTACACTATGACTTTCATGTGGTGGTCACACGTAAACTTTCAGGAGTTGATGGCTCTCTCCTTCCACCACACAGGTCCCAGGGGGAAAAATCTATTCTTCATGAAAATGAGTTATCTGCCTAACCATATGGACTTGGACCTACATGGTATATATCAGGTGAAACCACCTGATAAAACATACAAACTTTCCTTTTGCTGGGTGTGGTGGCACATGCTTTTATTTCCAGTACTCGGGAGGAAGAGGTAAGTGGAACTGTTTGAGTTCTAGGCCAGCCTGGTCTACAGACTGAGTTCCAGGACAGCCAGGGCCACACATAGAGAAACCCTGTCTCTAAAACAAAACCAACAACAACAAAAAATTTCCTCGTAACTACTGTCTTAGTTAGGGTTTCTATTGCTGCAACAAACTGCCATGACCAAAGAGCAAGTTGAGGAAAAGCAGGTTTATTTGGCTTTCACTTTCACACTGCTGTTCACCACCAAAGGAGGTCAGGACAGGAACTCAAACAGGGCAGGAACCTGGAATCAGGAACTGATGGGGAGGCCAGGAAGGGGCGCTGCTCACTGGCTTGTTCAGCCTGCTTTCTTTTTTTTTTTTTTTTTTTTCCGAGGCAGGGTTTCTCTGTGGCTTTGGAGGCTGTCCTGGAACTTGCTTGGTAGTCCAGGCTGGTCTCAAACTCACAGAGATCCGCCTGCCTCTGCCTCCCGAGTGCTGGGATTAAAGGCGTGTGCCACCACCGCCCGGCTCAGCCTGATTTCTTATGGAACCCAGGACCACCAGCCCAAGGATGGCACCACCTACTGTGGGCTGGGCCCTCCTCCATTGATCTCTAATTGAGAAAAATGCCTTACAGCTGGATCTCATGGAGGCACCTTCCTCTCTGATGACTCTAGCTTATGTCCTGTTGACATAAAACCAGCCAATACAGCTATCATTAAAAAGAGCTTTCTCTCCCCCAAGGCAGAGAGAACCCTTCCTGGTGAACTTGCCTGTTTTTGCAGTATCTCTTTAAATCCCTCTTTTCTGTCAGTCTGGTCTTAATTCATTCTCAGTTTGCACAACACTGGCAAAGATTTCCATAGCTGAGCTTCCTGAATGCAGGGGATGTAGGAGTCAGAGACAGGCCTAGACAACACAGAGATGTCTCACCTAAAAAAACAAAAACTTGATGGTATACCTGGCAGCACTCCTTAAAAATCTGAAGATACAAGCCGGGCGTTGGTGGCACATGCCTTTAATCCCAGCACTCAGGAGGCAGAGGCAGGCGGATCTCTGAGTTCGAGACCAGCCCTGTTCTACAGAGTGAGTGTCAGGACAGCCTCTAAAACAATACAGAGAAACCCTGTCTCGAAAAACAAAACAAAACAAAAGTCTGAAGATACTCAGAAACAGAGGTCTGCTGTTCTGGCCCAGTTGGTTAGAGCACTTGCTTTGCATGCTCAGGGCATAGGTTTAATTCCTAAATGCCACACAAATATTGAACACAGCAGTACCTAAAATCCCATCATTGGGGAGATGGAGGCAGGAAGATAAAGTCAATGTTATCCTTGGCAGCATAACTAGTTTCAAGTCCAGCCTGAGATACATTAGACCCTGTCTTAAACAAACAAAAAAACTTTCTGGATTGAGGGTATAGTGTAGTTCTATAAAAACTTATAAGGAAATTTCTTAGTCCAATTATAATTTATAACTTTAACGCACCAAAAACAAAACAACTGGTATAGTGATATATTACTTATGACTTATTAAAGCAAAGTCAGCCACAAGCCATAGAAGCCAGGAACATACCTTTAATTCCAGCAGCCAGAAACCAGGAGGGGGTGGAACACACCTTTAATCCTAGGACTAAGGATTAAGAGGTAGATAGATCTTTCTGTTCAAGGCCACCCAGGGATATACGAGATTGAATCAATCTAAAAGAGTAACAGATCACATGCCTTTTATGCCAGCACTAGGGGTTATAAAAGATATAAGCAGATTCTTCAGTATTTATTAGGAGGTATTTATTATCCAGCCATGCTGAGGAGAGGCAGCAGGATCAACCCATTCATCCTGAGGTAGTGGCAAGAGCTAGTGACCTGCTACTTTGCTTTTCTGACATTCAGCTTGTAGTCTGAACCCCAATATCAATCTCTGCATGTTTTATTTTTCATGTTACAACTGGGAAATCCCCCAGCTCCCAGATACAAAGCAGGTTCTGAGAATCTAACCAACAGTGTCTTCAACAGCACATAGGGAAAGGAAATGAATCTGGACGTGGTGGTACAGGCCTACAACCCTAGCATTTTTAAATCTTCTGTTGTTGTTTTGAGACAGGGTCTCCTGCTCTGTGTAGGTGAGGGTGACCTTGAACTTCTCATGGGATTGGACAGGTTCAGTGTGACATGACTGTAGACTTATCTTGGATCTCTGACTCTCCTGCCTCCCCCATCCTGGGTGCTGGGATCACAGGCATGTGCCACCAGACTCAGTTTACTTGATGCTGGGGATTGAACTCATGATTTGTTCAAGGGCATCTTCAACTATATAGTGTGTTTGAGGACAGTGTGGCGGCATGAGATTCTGTCTCAACAAGGAAGGGCTGGCCAGATAGATGATGGTTCAGTGGGTAAAGACACTTGCCACTAAGCCTGATGACTTTAGCTCAATCCCTAGAACCCACAGAGTGGAAAGAGAGAACCAGCTCCCCCAAGTTGTCCTCTGACATCCACACTCATGCTGCAGCACACCAGTGATGACACACACATACACCAGAAATACACACATATAAATAAATGTTAAACAACAACAACAAAATATATTGGAAGTTTATGGGCTACGGCTTAGTTTACACTTTTTAAATAGCCTTTGTGTGTGTGTGTGTGTGTGTGTGTGTGTGTTTTGCTTGTGTGTGAGAGAGGGAGGGAGAGAGAGAAAGAGGGAGAGGGAGGGAGGGAAGGAGGGAGAGAGAGAGAGAGGTGGGCTCTTGAATGCTGCAGTGCATGATGTATGGAGGTCAGAAGACAACTTTGTGGAGTCAGTGTTTTCCTTTTACCTTTATGTGGATCCAGGAATTGAACTCAGGTCATCAGGTTCATGCCTCAAGTACATTTATCTACTAATCCACCTCACCAGCCACTGATTCCTTTTTCTTTCTTGCTTTTTGTTTTGTTTTGTTTTGTTTTTCAAGACAGGGTTTTTCTGTGGCTGGCTTTGGAGGCTGTCCTGGAACTAGTTCTTGTAGACCAGGCTGGTATGGAACTCACAGTTTTCTTTCTTTTTTAAAAGATTGATTCATTCACCTTTACTCATATGAGTTTATGTACAGCATGTATACAGGGGCCTGCAGAGGTCAGAGAGTGTGGGATCCCTTGGAGCTGAGTTATAGGTAGTTGTGAATCACCTGATGTGGTTCCCAAACTGAACCTGGGTCCTCTGAAACAGCAGTAAGTGTTCCTAACCACTGAGTCATCTCTCAACTGTATGCTCAAGTGCACAGACCCACCCACCTACCCACCAAGTTTCTTAAAATGTCTGTTGTGACTCTGTATGGGGGTCTTATAACTAAAAGTTTGGGTCACAAAAATTTTGGCAATGGTAAAAGTTTTTTGGCCAGGCATTAGTGGCACTCGCCTTTAATCCCAGCACTCAGGAGGCAGAGGCAGGTGGATCTCTGTGAGTTCGAGGCCAGCCTGGTCTACAGAGCTAGTTCCAGGACAGCCTCCAAAACAATACAGAGAAACCCTGTCTCAAAAAACCAAAAAAAAAAAAAAAACCTGTCCTGCCCTCATTCCTCACTCAGGATTTCATCATCTATCATCTGAGGGGTGGAGAAGTGGTTAAGAGCACTTGTTACTCTTACAGAGGAGCTGGGTCAGTTTCCCAGAAACCATATGGTAACTCATAACCATCTGGAACACCATTCCCAGGACATCCAACACCCCTTCTGGCCTTGGTGGGCACCAGCATGCACAGTGATTCACAAGCATGCATGTAGACGAAACACACATACACAACACACACACACAAACACACATAAAATAAATAATTAAAAAATAGTAGGGGGCTGGAGAAATGCCTCAGAGGTTAAGAGCACTGGCTGCTCTTTCAAAGGTCCTGAGTTCAATTCCCAGCAACCACATAGTGGCTCAAAACCATCTGTAATAAGATCTGGTGCCCTCTTCTGGCCTGCAGGAATACATGCAGGCAGAGCACCACATACATAATAAATAAATAAATAAATCTTTTTTTTTAAAAAATAGCATATTTAGCCAGTCATAATATGTTTTTCAAGAGAGGGTTTCTCTGTGTAACAGTCCTGACTTCCTGGAACTCACTTTGTAGACCAGGCTGGCCTCGAACTCACTGAGATCCACCTGCTTCTGCCTCCTAAGTGCTGGGCTTAAAGGCATGAGCCACCTCTGGGCTCCAAATAATTTTTTTAATTTATGACTTATTATGAATATTTGATTTGTATACCTATTTTGTATCCCTGTAATTCCAAGGGTAATGTAAAACTTAATGAGTTAGGTATGGAAATGTTTACAACCTGTCATAGTGCATTGACTGTAAGTCCTCCTGGACCAAACAAAATCAGTACTGCACTGAAGCTGCATATTGGTACATTGAAGGGCTAATTTTTATCTTATTTATTTGTTTGTTTGTTTGTTTTTCAAGACAGGCTTTCTCTGTGTAATAGCTCTCTGGCTGTCTTGGAACACGCTTTGTTTTTATTAATACTAAATGTGGTTTGGATTTTGTTTTGTTGTTTTAAAATGTGTTATAGGTGTTTTGCCTGCATGCCTGGAACCCAGGAAGTCATTGGATCTCTTGAACTGGAGTTACAATTGTGAAGTACCTGCCACAGGGCTGCTGGGAATTAAACCAAATCCTTTGGAAGAGGAGCCAGTGCCCTTCATCCCTGAGCCTTGTCTCTAGTCCCATGGTTTGGATTAAATAAAAACACTTATTCAATCTCTAGCCCTGGCAGCCTTCAAATTTCCGATGTCAAGGAATGATGTGGAGTTTAGGGCTAGAATGATTCCCCAGCCTCCGACTGTGTTGCAATTGCGATTATGCCTCGCCACACCCAGTTAACAGATGCTGGGACGGAAATCCAAGACTTGGCGTGTGTTCGGCAAGCATTCTGCAAACTGCGCTACATCTCAAGCTCTGAGTAAAGTCTTGTTTATCTATTTACTTGTTTGAGACAGGGTTTCTGTGTGTTGCCCAAGCTGTCCTGAAACTCACTCTGTAAACCTAGCAGGCGTCTTTGCCTCTGCTTCCTGTGGGCTGGGATTAAAGGTGTGAACCTTCACAAGCGGCTTTTTTTCTCCCTTGAGCTCTGAGTAAATTATCTAAACTTTTTACAGTGGGTGAGCCAAGCTTGGTGCGTATCCATAATTCAGAGCTTGGCAGGTGGAGGCCTGCCTGAAAAAAAAAAAAAGTTGTCTTACAAAAGCGACCGCCGAAGAAGTATAAATAATTCTGATTAATGTCTGATACAAAAATCTCTAAAGCTCTCTCCTTTCTCTTGTGAAGTATTTTGTCCTTGACGAGCAATCACGAGTCACCAGAAAAAAAAAAAAAAAAGACTCCTGATGGACAGTCCTCGCATGCGCTTGGGAGGAAGGGCGGAACTTCCGAGGGTACAGTTCTTGTTCTATTGGTTGGGAAGGCTCGGGCCGCTTGGTCACCTGACAGGAACCGGAAGCCGGGGTTATGAAGTAAAGGAAGCTGAGTCTGACACTGGACTTTCGTCTCGGGTTTGTTCCGCCGCCGCTTAAAGCCCAGACTCGAGGCGGTCCCCTGGCCGAGCTTCGCCTTCGCCATGGCCCTCAGCGATGCCGACGTGCAGAAGCAGGTGAGGGCCGGGTTGGGTGCTGCGCGGCCGCAGGACGGTCCTGAGGGCCGTGCTGGCGTTTGGCTCCGGTAGAGCCGGGTCTTAGGGCGGCCCGAGCCCTGCGGACGAGTCCTCCTCGGACCGCCGACGCTCTGGGTGCCGATGGTTTGCGCGGGGAAGGTTTGCGGACCCGAAGAGAGGGGCTGCACCGCATCCCGCGTGACCGCTGCTTCCACTTGCTGGCGGGGAGCCTCCAACCGACTCTGCCTGCCTTCTCGGCAGCCCCCTTTTTCCTGGGGTTCTCACTGATTAACCCGGCAGAGTTTTGTGCAAAGGCTGAACGCTGCTTATTTTTTTCTTGATTTTTTTTCCCAACTCGAAGGAATGTCCCACAATATATGATAGGAAAGACACTGTTGGGAAAGCCCAGCTTCCTTTTGAGGACCTCCGTGATGTGAGCCGGGTCTTTTCATCCCGGGAAGTCAGAATCGTGAACCTAAAGTTTACATTACTATTTGTCGAATGAAAAAGCCTTTTCTTATTGCACTTAAGAGCCACAAATTAGGTGGGTTAGGGTTTGTGGAAAAGGTTAAGCAAACCCTGGGTTCAGGTCAGTTCCTCCACCCTCTTTTTGAGATAGGGTCTCCTGTAGCCCAGGCTGGTGTCCAGTTCTACATAACCGAGAATTCTTGGCCTCTAGGTTCTTATGCCTTGCATCTTGAGTGCAGTTTTTTTCTCCAAGCACTAGGAAACTCGTGACTAAAGCACACTAAATGGCTTGTGAACCTTCTAGATGAACAGTGTTTTTGTCTCTGATGTTTCCATCTCTTTGGTAGAAATATCTTTTCATTCCATCCTTAACCAGATATGCATTAAGAACAGTAAGGTTCTTCCACTTGAGGGAGCCGCGGTGATACCAGGAGGGAAAGAGGTGATGTCCATGGTGAAGGTTAAGAATTCCTACAGTGTTTTCACAGAAAACGGCTTTGGAACATTTATCACTGCTTCAGGATTTTAGCAAAGGAAAAACTTGATGCAATGGAAAAGTAGAGTACCCACCACATGTTCTTAGCTGGCACAATCCAGTTCCCTTTTTTTTTCACACACACCCCCCAACCCCCCCATCCCCCTGTTCCCTTCTCACTCCTTGTTAGAACCATGTGGTTGGCCAGCACAGGAAAGCTATAGTATGAAAACAAAGTGTGTGTTCATTGGTTGTAGAACAAAGTAATCTTTTCCTTATGTAAAATGAAATTCCTGTTTACAGTCTGCACTCCTGTGAGGGCAGAGGTCTTTTTTGCCTTTGAGGGCTTGTTTTGGTGTGTGTGTGTGTGTGTGTGTGTGTGTGTGTGTGTGTGTGTGTGTGTGTGTGGTGATAGGGCTCCAACCCAGGTCTTGGTGGGCAAGTGAGCTACACTCCCAGGCCAAGGATAATATGTTTTATTGAATATATTCTCAGCAGTATATAGACCAAGTGCCAAGCATACAGTAGGTTCATAAGAAATCCTAGATTCTAGCTGGGCATGGTGGCTAACATAGACCCTGCACTTGGGAGGCAGGGGCAGGTGGATCTCTGTGAGTTCGAGGCCAACCTGGTCTACAGAGCAAGGCCTAGGACAGCCAGAGTAACACAGAGAAACCCTGTCATGAATAATTAGAAAAGAAAGGAAAAAACAAATCCCACATTTTGAAAGGTCTGTTTTGTTTTTTTTTTCTGGCTCAGGGGGTGGAGTTAAATGTCCTTCAAGGGTGACTCATTTTCTTAGACTCTTGGTTGACTGTAAATAGGCTTCTGTGGCCTGGGTTTAAATGAATGCCTTTGCTCTAGGCTGACCAAGGCAGCTCTAGAGGTCCAGCACAACTAAGGAAGGCAGGTAATGCAGGTTTGAATTGGTTTCACCCAGGAAACCTAGTGGATTTAAAGTGTGTTTATGTTTTGAGCTTGGGTCTCACTGTGCAGTCAGGTTGGTTTACAAGAGATCCACATGCCTCTGCTTCCCAGGTGCAGGGATTACAGGCTTGTGCTGCTATGCCCAACTTTTAAAATGCTTTTTTTAAAAAACATCATTTATTTCTGTCTTAGGGTTCCTTCCTTCCTTCCTTTCTTCCTTCCTTCTTTCCTTCCTTCCTTCCTTCTCTTTCTGTGCCTTAGTGTTTTGCCTGCATGTATGTGTGAGGATGTCAGATCCCCTGGAACTTGAGTTACAGACAGTTGTGAGCTGCCATTTGGGTGCTGGGAATTGAACCCAGGTCGTCTGGAAGAGCAGCCAGTGCTCTTAACCAGTGAGCCATCTCTCAGCCTCTTAGTTAAGATTTTTATTGCCATGATAAACCATGGTCAAAAGCAACTTATAGGGGAAAGGGTTTATTTCAATTACACTTACATATCACAGTCCATCCTGAAAGAAGGCAGGAACCTGGAGTCAGGGACTGAAACAGAGGTCATGGAACAAACATGCCTTGCTCAGCCTGCTTTTCTATACATCCCAAAGGTGGCACAACCCACAGTGGACTGGGCCCTCCCACATAAATCACTAAGAAACGTCATTCATTCGGGCTTGCCTACAGGCCATTCTCCTGGAGACAGTTTTCTCAATTGTGGGTCCTTCCCTCTTCTCAGATAACTAACTCCAGCTTGTGTCATTGTACAAGTTGACAAAAAACCCAACCAGGACAGCTGGCTTATTAGCCTGATGATGAGTTTAATCTCTGGGACCTACCTACTTGGTGGAAGTAGAGAGCTAACCTCTAGCCTGTGCACAAGTGTGCACTAACATACACACAATAAGAAAACATGGGAAAAATCCAGATGCTTAGGTGCTTGGTTGAGGGAGGTACAAAGTGTCCTAGGAACACAGCAGTGGGAGCTTCGGGAGTTGGTGGCGGAGCTGGGGCCAGAGGTGTTAGCCGTGTGAAGGCTGGTGCAAGCGGAAGGTGGGGCCTATTTAGACGCCCTGGAGGTGAGAACCAACAGCAAACCCAAGGAACGGCATGAGCTGCCTGTGGTAACAGCTTCATGGAAAGTGTCCGTGGTTGTGCGGTTTGTTCCAGATGTGCTTGAGAGAAGCAGCCTTAGTCTTGTGCCTTCTGAAGTCTTTGCACTGGCTTCGTAACCCTGGCTGCCATGGAAGTGCCCCATAGACAAGACAGGCCTGGATTACCTTGTAAGAAGATAATCCTCTTGTGACTCTGAAGTTAGATGTCATTGTCTTCTCTTACTCACTTAAAACATAATGTCTTTTCCCACATAGATTAAGCACATGATGGCTTTCATTGAACAAGAAGCCAATGAGAAAGCAGAAGAAATTGATGCAAAGGTGAGATTTTGAGTTTTACTTATCTAAAAGTTCATGCTATTTTTGGTTTTCTTAAGTAGTACTACTGCTAAAATTATTTGGTTTCACGTCACATATGATTATCTCCAGGAACTGGCTCTGTGGACCAGGCTGGCCTCAAACTCTACCTGCCTCTGCCTCCCTGAGTGCTGGGATTGAAGACGTGTGACACTACTGCCCAGCTAAAAACAAAAGAGAGAGAAACTTAAAAAAAAAAAAAAGATTCACTTCTCCTTGTTTATGTGTGTGCGTGAGACTGTATGAGTTTGTGTGTACCACATGCATTCCGGTGTCCCTGAGGCCGGTGGGTGTTGAGTCCCCTGTAACTGGACTCAGGGGTAGTGGAAAGCTATCTGATGTGGCTGCTCAGAACTGAACCCAGGTCCTCTATAAGAGCAGCGAGTGCCTTTAACAGTTGAGCCGTCTCCCGAGTGCCACTTCGGTTTTTTTCCACCTACCTTTCTTTGAGGGGAGGGGATATGTGGGGCTCAGAGAGTAACTTTGGGGTCTTTGTGCTGAGTGGCTCCTTGGATCTTAGGTCCTCAGGCTTGCTGCCTTAACCCTCTGCGCTGTCTTGCTAGCCTGCCACTGCCACCCTTGTCTTTCCTTCAGGGCCTCATTCTCCTAGCTGGCCCCTAGCTCAGCAACGTAGTAAAACATGACCTTGAACTCCTGTTCTTTACTCTCCCAGGCACTGGAATCATCCTGTGCTGTCTTGCCTGTTTTATGGCATGCTGGGACTGAATGACACTCAAGCCCTCTACCAAAAGACTGTTGAGGGTTAGAGACATAGCTCATTGGTCAAGAGCATTATAACTGCTACATAGACCAGAGTTTGGTTCCTAGCACCTATATGGCATGGCTCATAGTCACCTCTAACTTCAGGCCCATGGGAGTCTAATATCCTTTCATCTGACCTTCAGAAGCACCTGCATACATATGGCAGACACATTTAAATAAACAACAATAAGACCAAACTAGACTCCCTTAATAGAGATGACAACGGTGTGACTGGGACAGTGAGGCCACTGGCAGTGGGTCCCAGTTCTAACTCTAATGGACAAACTGACTTAGTGGAGCCCATTCTATATGGATACCTTGCCCAGCCTAGACACGGGTGTGGGGGTGCAGAGGTGCCTTGGTCCTGTCTCTGAAAAGACAGACTTAGTTGACTTCCTAGGGAAGACCTTACCTTCTCTGAGGAGCAGGTGGGAGGAGGGGTGAGGGGAGCAGGAGGAGGGGGGAAACTGGAATTGGAATGTAAATAATAAATTGAAAAAAAAAGTTTAGGGGCCAGAGAGATGGCTCAGCAGTTAAGAGCACTGACTGCTCTTCCAGAGGTCCTGAGTTCGGTTCCCAGCAACCACATGGTGGCTCACAACCATCTGGTGCCTCTTCTGGTGTGTAGATATGAATGCCAGAATACTGTCTACATAATAAATAAATCTTTTTTTTTTTTTTTTTTTTTTTTTTTGGTTTTTCGAGACAGGGTTTCTCTGTATTGTTTTGGTAAATCTTTTTTTTTTAAAAAGTAATCGTTTGTTTTTTTTTTTTTTGTTTTTCAAGATAGGGTTTCTCTGTATAACAGCCTTTTCTGGCCTGGAACTCACTCTGTAGACCAGGCTGGCTTCGAACTCACAGACACCCTCCTGCCTCTGCCTCCTGAGTGCTGGAATTAAAGGCATGCATCATCACTGTCCGGCCAACAAATAATCTTTGAGTTAAGTGTTATAATAGATTTTCTGTTTCACATAGGGAATAAGTGAACATATGGAAGTATTCCTGGTTCCTGGGTGCTTAAAATAAAATGATCAGCCAAATCCAATATATTAAATTAATGTATGTAATTTTTCCTAGGCAGAAGAAGAGTTCAACATTGAGAAAGGTCGCCTTGTGCAAACTCAAAGGCTGAAGATTATGGAATACTATGAGAAGAAAGAAAAGCAAATTGAGCAGCAGAAGAAAATGTAAGGAGGTGATGGTAAATGCACAAAATTGAGGAAACCATGTCTTTAGTCCAAGTTGGCCTGAGTTTGCTGACCTTCCTGCATCTACCTCCCAAGTGGGACAGCAGGCCGGTGCCGCCATATGTGGTTTCTGCGCTGCTGGAGATTGATTCCAGGGCTTTGTGTTGTCCACACGTTCCCCCAACCAGCTGAGCCATGTCCTCAGCCTTAAGAAGGCTTGAAAGTCAGTGAAACAAGGTCACAGGGAGTGCTCAGGTGTACAGTGCTTGCTTACCCTGTGCAGGGCCTAAAACTCCATCCCTGAGATCTATACTTCATCCAAAAGAAAGTTCAGAATTAATGAGACAAGACAGCAGTTTGAGAGTCTAGGTTTTTTGTTTTTTGTTTTGGTTTGTTTTGTTTTGGTTTTTCGAGACAGGGTTTCTATGTGGCTTTGGAGACTGTCCTGGAACTAGCTCTTGTAGACCAGGAGGGTCTCAAACTCACAGAGATCAGCCTGCCTCTGCCTCCCAAGTGCTGGGATTAAAGGCGTGTGCCACCAAGCCTGGCTGAGAGTCTAGTTCTTGATTCATTCATTCACCCCCCCCAGAGGCAGGGTTTCTCTGTGTAGCCCTGGTTGTACTGAAACTCACTTTGTAGACCAAGCTGGCCTTAAACTGGGATTCTAGTTCTTGACTTTAGCAGGTTGATGGAGTTCTGTCACTGTGGAACAGAAACCTTAGCTGGGGTATTAGCTTGTGTCTGAATCAAGAGGGTCACAAGTTCAAAAATGACAAGGATAAGCAGATCTACAGCTTATCTCCAAAGCAAACAGATGAAAGAAGAGCTGGGCACGTGGTACACTCCTATAATCCCAACAGAGGCAGAGGAAGGAAGAGCTCTAGGTTCCAGGCCAGCCTGGTCTACATAGAGAGTTGAGACTAGCCAGAGCTATGAAATCAGACCTTGTCTCAAAAACCAAGAACAAAAATGGTGAAAGAACATGGAAATCACAGGTTTACCACTGAAGGTTGCTTACTGTTTGTCAAGCGTCCTTTGCTCTTACATGGAAAGTTGTGCATTTTTCTGTAGTTTTTTTTTTTTGTTTTTGTTTTTTGTTTTTTCGAGACAGGGTTTCTCTGTGGCTTTGGAGGCTGTCCTGGAACTCGCTTGGTAGTCCAGGCTGGTCTCGAACTCACAGAAATCCTCCTGCCTCTGCCTCCCGAGTGCTGGGATTTTTCTGTAGTTTTGATGTTGTATTGATATTCTCCCATCCTTTTTGTAGTCAAATGTCCAATCTGATGAACCAAGCAAGGCTCAAAGTCCTCAGAGCAAGAGATGACCTCATCACTGTGAGTACTTAGGTCTAGAGCTATGGAACTATGAATGACAATCATTAGTTGACATTTAGAAATGATGGTTTTTGTTGCTGTTGTGTTTGCTTGGATTGGTGTTTTTGTTTGCTTGCTTTTGTGAGAGTATGTCTCAATGTGTAGTTGGCCTAATTGATCCTCCTCCAGTCTGAGTCTTTTTGTTTCTTTGTTCTGTTTTTTAAGACAGAGTTTCTCTGTGTAGTTTTGGCTGTTCTGGAACTCACTCTGTAGTCCAGGCTGACCTCTGCCAACCAGTCTGAGTCTTCTGAGTGTAGAGTTACAAGCATGTACCACCATGCTCAGGTTTATGAGCAGTTTTTGGAGAGAAATGATTTGTTTAGCAAATCATTATATTAGATATTAATAATAAATGCAGGTCTGATAATAGTCTGGCCTTGAGTTTGGTGACCTTTTGACATGATGGCATATAAGACAGCCTTTGATCATACAGCAATAAGAAGCAAGCCGTGGGTGCATGAAGGAGGGGCTGAATATAGAGCCATGAATGTAAAACTAAGAGCCACACCTGCTTTCAATTTAGAAAAAAAATTGTTTTACACAGGCGATGGAGGTACACACCTTTGTTTCCAGCACTAGAGAAACAAAGCAGGTGGATTCTGAGTTTGACTCCAGCCTTATCTACAGAATTCCAGAACAGCCAGGGCTACACAGAGAAACCCTGTCTCAAAACAAACAAAAAATTAGGTTCTTTTGTTGTTTCATAGAGTGGACAATATAAACGGTATACATAGTATGAGAGTCTCTCCAGCTTCCTCCTGTGTGTGCGTGTGTGTGTGTGTGTGTGTGTGTGTGTGTGTGTGTGTGTGTGTGTGTACACTTGTGATGATAGTTTGATATCAGATTTGACACGTACATTATCATGTGTCTAGGGATGTGCATTTAGTGAAAACCCAGCAGTGGGATATGAGGCGATGGGCATGAGCTATGATGGGGTAGATACAGTGCTCTTTCTTTCCATTTCTTGTAGGATCTGCTAACTGAGGCAAAACAGAGGCTCAGCAAGGTGGTAAAAGATACAACCAGATACCAAGTGCTGCTGGATGGGCTGGTCCTCCAGGTACGTTTCTTTGCCAAGGTGGCCGTGCACAGCTGCAGCCCTGAGAGCCTTTAAGGTCTGCCAGGGGCCAGCTCGATTTTCCCACCTCAACTTCTTTTTCTTTCCTCTTCCCTGTGTCTGGTGTGTGTGCTGCGCAAGGGTGACATCTGTTTGTCTGTCTGGGACTTGAAGATGTTTATACTATTTCATATGATTGTACAAGTGCTTTCTGACTCTCTAGTCAAATCTACCTGTTGTCTGCATCTTTATATGTTCCTACTTTTATTTGACCTTTAAATACTTGGCTTTAAACCCACGGTTAGTGCTGAAGACATAGCTATAGCTTGGTGGTAAAGGCAGAATACTTGCATAGCTTGTGGATAACACTCAGGTTCAATGCCTAGTGATGCAAGAAAGAAGAAAGTTCAAACAGTTGTTTGCTTCTGGGTTATGAATCTTTTATTCATTTGTCCTCAGTTCAGCTAATAGGATCCCATAGGAATTGACTGTGTTAATATGGGGCTGTGCTCTCTGTTCTCAATTCTGCATGTCGTCTTTGCAGAGCTTACTGGGTGACACTGGGAGGAACTACAGGACACTGTTGAACTGTTTTCTACTATAAACTCTGGTTGCTTTTACAGGGCTTGTACCAGCTGTTGGAGCCTCGGATGATTGTGCGTTGCAGGAAACAAGATCTACCTTTGGTGAAGGTAAAGAACTTAGATTCGTGTTGAGAAGGGGGGGAAGTGTCAGAGATGTCACTGGTTGGTAGAATGTGATCACTGAAGGAAGTCAGGGCAGGAACCCGGAGGCAGGAACTGATGCCGAGGCTTTGGAGGAGCGCTGTTTGCTGACTTGCTCACCCTGCTTTTTTGTTTGTTTTTTGTTTTAAAACAGGGTTTCTTTATGAATCTATTCCTGACTAATCTGGAATTTGCTAGAACAGGCTGGCACTGAACTCATAGATCCTCTTACCTCTGCCTCCACCGCCCAGCCCTTTCCAGGATTTTTTGAGACAGGGTTTCTCTGTGTAGCAGTCCTGGCTGCCTTGAACTCACTCTGTAGACCAGGCTGGCCTTGACCTCAGAGATCCTCCTGCCTCTGCCTCTGCCTCGTGTTTTACATTTCTATCCACAAATGCACAAAGGTTCTTGTATCTCTTCATACTTGACAATATTTATTTAATTTTAATTAAAACTTTCTTTTAAAGATTTATTTATTTATTATGTATACACTGTTCTGTCTGCAGGCCAGAAGAGGGCACCAAATATTATAGATAGTTGTGAGCCACTATGTAATTCTGGGAATTGAACTTGGGACTTATGGAAGAGTAGACAGTGCTCTTATCCTCTGAGCCATCTCTCCAGTCCCTTACTTAAAAGTTTTTTATGTGTATGGATGTTCTGTCTGAATGTATGTTTGTGTACCTACCACCTTTGTGTCTGGTACCCTTCTAGGCCAGAAGAGGGTGGTGGGTCCCCTGAGTTACAGATGGTTGTGAGGTGCCTTGTGCGTGATGGAATTCACATTCCAAGCAGCTTTCCAGCCTAGTACTTCTGTTGTAAGGGGTGTGGTACATACCTCTCTTAGTTAGCGGTATTGCCCCACTTCTACAGCTGCCAGTTAAGGTCAGGCCAGCAGCCAAACCCCCATCCCACCACACTCCTGATACCCGTCTGCTGCCCCGTAACTCACACCTGAGCTCTGTGGGGCTGTCCTGGTGTGTTCATTCAGTTCCAGACCCATCGAGTGTTCACAGATGAGCCTGTCTCTTCCTCCCTCCTATGTGTGGCCTCTCCTTTTCTCATTCTTCCTCAGGAATAGCACTGTTGTACATCCTCAGCAGCAAAGTTTGTTTTCACTTGAAAATCTCATTGTTTTCTGTTCTTTTCCCGTAGGCTGCAGTACAAAAAGCAATTCCTATGTATAAAATTGCCACCAAAAAAGATGTTGATGTCCAAATTGACCAGGAGGCCTACCTGCCTGAGGAAATGTAAGGAGGCTTCCTGTTGTTGAGTCTGCTTCTTGCTGTGGGAAGAAAAGTGTGGGGGTGTTGTTTTGTGGGGGGTAGGTGTGGCCTAGCTAAGTGGTAAAGCCCATACTTGGGTTTACTTCTCAACTCTAAATAAGAAAAGTGTTTTCTTGGATGAGGTCTTTGCTGTAGGTCAGAGGTGTGGTTGGTGTTCCCTGAGTTCCTGTGGCTGTTTTCCCATCAGGACTCTGCTCTCCCTCATCACTGCAGGCTCCTCTTGTGGTCAGAGAGGTAGCACTTGTGCTCAGAGCTAGGTGGCGGTTTCTTTGTGGGGAGTGTGGAAGGTAACCCTAGGGAAATGAGTGTCCATGTCCATAGCAGATGCCCACAGCTGCTTTCCGTTCAAGTAACTACCAAGTTTCTTCTGACTGAGGAAGTGACGGTGAAGATGGGGTACACTTTGGGAGAGTTTGTCTGTCTGGGGTCACATTGCCTTCACTGCCTAACCTGGAATACATTTTGAACTTAATTGGAAAGAATGAGGCTTAGGAATGTAAAATGGATTGAACATTGTCATCAAAATTAGATTTGGGGCTTTGGGGTTTTGTTTCTTGCTACACAAGGTAGAATCCAGGAGGTCATAAACATCGAGATGATTCAGAATTGGGTTTCCTTCCTCACTTTGCCACATACTATCTGAGCGGTGTTGGACCCCTTACTTAACCTCACTGAGCCTTGACCTCTTTCTGGTTTTGTTTTTCTGGTGGTGACGGGGTGAGAGAGGATTTCACTCTGTAGACCAGGTTGATTTTGTTTCCAGCAATCTGAAATCAGGAGGCTGGGGTTACAGGCTTGGCTCACCGTGGCCAGCTGACATCAGTAAATTGAAGTACAGCTACCTAGCACTCTTACAGCATTGAATGAGGTAATGTCTAGGCAGCACTCATTGGTGCCTGGTGCCGGTGTGCTGTGGAAACTGAGCAGACAGTGCAAAAGCCATCAGGCCTGGAGCCTCTTTTGTTTTGGTTTGGGTTTTTGAGGCAGGATTACTTTCTCTGCATCCTTGGCTGTCCTAGAACTTACTCGGTAGACCAGGCTGGCCTTGAACTCAGAAATCCAACTGCCTTTGTCTCCCAAGTGCTGGGATTAAAGGTGTTACCACCACCACCACCACCCAGCAATCAAGTGTTTTGAATTTCAGAGATGAATGTAGTTCCAGAATGAAATGGGCCGGGGTGTAGCTCAGTAGTGGAGGGTCTACTTAGTGGATGTGAGACCCTGGGTCCATCCCCAGCACCAGAGAGTAGTAAAATACCTATGTATAGTAGTATATATACACCATTATATACAGTATAGTATTATACCATTGTACAGTATCCAGTCTGAGACACCACTCCATGACCAAGCATACTAGTATTCTGAATAAACACACAGGAAAAGCTGGCATGGTAGCACTTGAAGTAACTGAAGTACTTGGGAAGCTGAAACAAGAGATTGTCTAGAGTTCATGATCAACCTGAGATTTTTAATTAGTTAATTTATTTTTAATGAAGCCAAAGCCAGGCATTGGTGGCACTTCCCTTTAATCCCAGTACTCGGGAGGCAGAGGCAGAGGCAGGCAGATCTCTGAGTACAAGGCCAGCCTGGTCTACAGAGCAGAGTTCCAGGACAGCCAGTGCTGCACAAAAGCTTTAGGCTCATCCAGGCTTGGTAGCTAGCACTCAGGAGGCTGAGGCGGGATAGAGCTAGAGTGTTGGAGGCCAGTTTGGACTGTATATAGGGAGACCTTGTCTCAAAATACAAACGGAGAGGGGAACCTAAGCTGATATTCAGGGCTTGCCTAGAATATTTTTGCTAATTCCTCTCTGCAGCTATCCTCACATTCCCCCAAAACAAGCGACCACAGGGGTCAGGGTTTCAGCAAAGCAGCATCTGGTCATCACCAAGCATAAAAGGGGGAAGCGGGTGTCATCAACCCCCAAAATATCCCAAGGAGAAAGTGCACAACCTTTGCCAGGCTTGCACACTGGCACATGTAATCTCAGCAGAGGCAGGAGCATTGTAGATGGTGAGCCCAGGCTAGCTTGGACTGCCTAGTGAGCCGTTGTCTCAAACATCAGTCAGGTCTTTGTCTGATAGTAACTGACAGAATCTTGCTCCTCATGGTTCCTGTGTGTCCTTGAGTGCTGAGAGGCTGAGGAGTAGGGTGACAAGCGAGGGGCTAGAGGTGGATAATAGGCTGCTGAGCATGTTGAGTCATCTGTCTTCCCTCTCGGGAGGCTGCCTGTTGATTCAGAGCCATGATAATTGACACCAGTTTCACCTTGCTGGGAAGGCCTGGCTATAATTGGACAGCGTGATGTAACCACATGGCTGTGTTCAGCAGTCACTTACTTGGTGTTGTGTGTTAAGTTCTCACTGCAGCTGTTGAATCAATGTCAAGCCTGTTGCCCTATGTGCACTTCACATGCCTAGGCCACCTGTGCCAAGGGAGTGGTGTAAGCATCATGGATTCATACCTTGTCAAACCTGTTACTTCCTGTGTTCTCTGTAGAGCTGGTGGAGTTGAAATCTATAATGGGGATCGAAAGATAAAGGTTTCCAACACTCTGGAAAGCCGGCTGGACCTCATAGCGCAACAGGTGAGTGCGGAAAGCTTCTGGTTACCTTTTGACTGGTGTAGTTGAACTTTTTCCATCCCGCCTGCCAGGCCTGCCAGCTCCCAAATAACCACACAGAGACGTCTTGTTAATTATGAAAGCCTGGCCAATAGCTTAGGCTTGTTTCTAACTAGCCCTTACCATGTTAAATTAGCCCATTTCTATTAATTTACTTTCTGCCTCATAGCTTTTTTTTTTTTTTTCTTTTTCTTTGAGACAGTGTTTATCTGTAGCTTTGGAGGCTGTCCTGGAACTCACTTTGTAGACCAGGCTGGTCTTGAACTCACAGAGATCCACCTGCCTCTGCCTCCTGAGTGCTGGGATTAAAGGCGTGCGCCACCACTGCCTGGATTTCCCTCATGGCGTTTTTTACCTTTACTCTGCCATGTTGCTTTCCCGCTTTCTCTTGTCTGGCTGGTCTCTTCTTTCACCTCTGCCTGAAAAGTCCTGTCTAGCTTTTGGCTATTAACCCAGTGGTGTGAAAGAATACCCCACAGCAGGCTGGCATGCTCTCAAGTGCTGCAAGGACACGGGCCTTTGAAAGTGAGTGCAAGGCTGCTGGTTCTCACGTCTCCACGCATGCTTAACAGCAGCATTGCCAACTTGCTTAATCCTTGATTTAGGGGTGTGGTTAGGCCAGGTGTGGTAATGCATGCCTACAGGCAGCCAGATTTAGCGTGAGTTCTGACGCTAGCCTGGTCTACAGAGTGAGTTCTAGCACAGCCAGGACTACACAGAGAACTCCTATCTCAAAAAGGAGTAGTTTAGCCAGACAAGGTAGCGTTGCTACTTGGGAAGCTGAGGTAGAATTTCTGTGTTTGAGTCCAGTCTGAGCTACAAATTGAGACCTTGTTTCCAAGAAAGTGCAATATGCTGAAAATGGAAATGGTTGTCTTGTGGCCACAGCACTTATCTGTATCATCTTTGGGTAACCTGGAGTTACTATAGCATCCAGTAATATAGATGAGTAGTTAAATGGACATGAAAGCTTCAGGCCTGGCCTGGGCAGATAAATAGCTCAGTGGGTAAAGTGCTTGCCTCACAAGCTTGAGGATCTGAGTTCAATATCAGGAAACTACATAGAAAGCCAGGCATGATGACTATTTGTAATCCCAGCGATAGGGAAGCAGGTGCAGGAGGATTCCTGGGCTTACTGAGTCAGTAAACCCCAGGCCAAGGAAAGGTGGCTCCAAAGGGTCATCTGAGGTTCTCCTGTGGCCTCCATAGCATGTAGGCATGGTGTCTCCCTCCCTCGTCTCCCCACCCCCTCTCTGTCTCCTAAGGCCAGATAGAGTGATGCACACCTATATAATTCCAGTATCAGGAAACAGGAGGATTGCCAGTTCCAGGCTAGACAATAAAACCCTGTTCCATCTCTAGCCACATCCACACAGCTCTCTCTCCCTGCCCCTCCCAACACGCACACACACACCCCTACCTTTCAGGTCTTTGCCAGTACATAAAGTTGTATTCGAGGGCGCACAGTAAAACTGCCAGCATGACCATTTCACGATATGGTTAAGGCTTTTATTGTAGTTTTGAGAGAGAGCAGCCAGAGACATCTGGAAGGGTCCAGAGCAGAGAGAGAAGGAAGTAGACCAACCATGGCCAGTGGACTGGAAATGGAGGGCTGGGAGAGAATAGTGGAGTTATGGAAATGAGAGAGAAAGTGAGAAGAGCAAGAGAGAAAAATGGGGGCACAGGGGTACCTTGGGCAAGTGAGAGGGGCTAGGATGCCAGCTGTGGGCTTTGAAATGTGTGACAGGTACTTGTGATAGATACTGAGGCAGCCTGGAGATCTGCAGGGTTTTGATACACAGCCACAGGTAACCATATGTCGTTCCTGCCAGAGGTAAGGGAAGTGACTCCTTTTGGCAGGTGGGACCAGTTTTACAAGTTCCTAAGGAATGCTGGCTTTTATGTAACTGCTAAGAGTTTATTTGACCCCTAAAATTTGCCACAGCCTTAGACATTTGAGGGAGAGTCCTTGGAGCTATGTTTTAACGAGGCCCTCGGTGTGAACTCCATTCTCAGTGCTATGTGTGGTCACTCCTGGCAGGTTGTGGGCATTCAGAAAGAAGGTATCTGACCCACTGTGTGGTGCAGGAGCGCTGTTGACACACCATCTCCTGTGTGGCTTCTTTTCCCTGTGCCTTTTGTGAACAGTCGGTGTTAGCCCACACTGTGACTGCTTCAGTGCCCCTGGTACAGTGCAGCGGATAGGACGGATCTGCTGTGCTTAGCTCTGACTCTCCCCATGTGACAGTCCCCATGAGGTCCTTATTTACTGACTGGCTTCTTTACAGATGATGCCGGAAGTTCGGGGAGCCTTGTTTGGTGCAAACGCCAATAGGAAGTTTCTGGACTGAGCCTGGAGAGGTGCAGTTCATCCAAGCTGTACTCTTGTACTCGTGGAATAGCAGATATCTGTGGCTTCCTCTTTCTGTTCTAACTGGTAATCAGTGGATCCCCTCTGCAGCCAATGCCCTCAGCCCAATGTCAACAGAAGGGAGGGCCACATGGTGTGGGCAGGAGCCCAGCCCCGGCTCGTGTGACACCACAGCTGTGCACTGGTTCTGCAGCAGGACTCGAGGGTCAGATGGTGCTGCGTGGCCCTCACCAAGGACCCATCCTCCCTGCTCCTAGTCTAGAGTGAGATGTGCATGCTGTCCCTGCTCTTTGGGTGTCATGGCATGTGGGGCTTGCATTCCTCCAGCAACACTAGCTACACTGTTACTGTTTGGGTCTAGTCTTCCTTATCTGTAAATGTGATTTAAAATCTAAGCCACAAATACTCCTTATTTATTAAAACAAAAGGTTTATGTGGATTTGGTTGTCGTTTCTTTTGTAAGGCAGTATGAGTTTGTGACACATATCTGTAGTTCTAGCTGTGGTAGATGGATTGTTTGGGACCAGCCTGGGCAACAAAGATCCTACCTACCACTACCAAAAGGAAAAAAAAAGGAATCCCAAGAGGAAGTACTTCTGAATTCCTGTGGTATTGATAGTTTATTAGACCTTCCTGTAGCCCTGTGACCAAATGGACACCATACACAAGTATTCAGTATACCTGCCCCAGAGTGTGGACAGCTTTGTATGTGTGCACTTGGGCTCAGAGTGGACCCCAGGGCCTCACACAGTAAGCATAGACTGTACACTGAGCCACGCCCCCCCAACCTATGGTCCATGCATCTTTGTTGAAACAGTTTTATCCAGACAAAATGAAAAGAGCCCAAGTTTTGGAGGAAGCGAGGGAGGGAGGCAGCTTTGCATTAATTAGTACAGACCCTTTCCCGGCCACCATCTGTGCTCTCCTTTGTCCTTAGGTTTGTCCTTAGGTGAATGCACAGAGTTGTCTACGACCCTGCAGTGGGGTCTTGGCTGTCATCTTACAGAGAATGAAGCCATTCAGATGATTATCTGCCCCCAGAACAAGATTTAAGTCAGGTTCTTCTCTGTTGATGTTTTGGTTTTGCTGGTAATTGTATGCATTCGAGGTTGGCCTAGAACTTGCTTATTGACAGATGATGCCTTTCACTTTCCTATCCTCCTGCCTCTACCTCCTAAGATTAGGATTAGAGACACATGCCACCATATCCAGTTTATGAGGTGCTGTGAGTGGCACCCAGGACTTGAACATGCTATACACTCTACCAACTGAGCTGTGACCCCAGCCTGGTTTTTGTAAAAACAGGATTGCACAGGCCTTTATTCCCAGCACTCAGGAAGCAGAGGCAGGCAGATATCTGAGTTTTAGGCCAACCTGGTCTACAGAATGAGTTCCAGGACAGTCAGGGCTGTTACACACAGGAACCCTGTCTTGGGAGGAGCGGGGCGGGGACAGGATTGTTTTCTTGGGGCCTGATGTCCTCTGTGGGAACCCAGAAGCCACAGCTTGACATTCCTTGTCGGTCGTCTGCTGTGCTGATTACAGGACAAGGATTTAGCTGGCTTTATCATTGATCATGTTCCATAGGCACCCACTAGGAGGGATCTGGGCCCATGAGTAGGACAGCTGCCCATTCAGGTTCATTTGACCATTATGATGTTCAGGAGGGCACATGGTTGAGCCCAGGTGCACTTCTGATGTCACAGCATCAGTGCTAGGATTAACACTAAGTCCTCATGTTGACACAGCTGTGCTGTGCCTACCTACAGTGGATATGTTAGTGAACTCCCATCCTTACTTACTGGGCCTGGTCCTGCCTTACACACCAAGGCTGTTTCTATTGCTAAACAGGTGGTTGGGGCTTCCATGCCCCTGGTAAGCTGTACCACAGCCTAGCTTTCATAAAGGGAAGTGAGGGCTCTACTCGCTTAGTAAAATGGGTCATTTCTTCTGAGGTAGCACTACAAGTTAGAGACCATGTACACAGGGTGGGCATCTTATGCTCCCAGCACCAGCACCTGGTCCCAAGTGCAGGGCCAGTGTTGGAAGTAAGTGAGGGACACAGATTACTCAAGGCACTTTAAGATGCGTTCTCCAATACCAATGAAGTAAATGCCCTGGGCGATCCCAAACAGGGGGGCTATGACCAGGGCCCGGCAGCCTGCTCCTTTCATGAAGGCGGCCGCTCCCTCCTGTGTCCACAGTTTCCTGTAAAGAAAGGAGAACCTTGGTAGTTCAAGGCTAAAGCACACTCATGACTATTCTCTAAGCTTTACTTGTTTTTTGTTGTTGAATTTGGGGAGAAGATCTCCAGAGGTAGCCCAGGCTGGCCCTGGGCTACCCTCAACCTCCTGAGTGCTAGGATTATAGGATTACAAATGAGACAAGACCTCACCAGGGTTAGGCTTACCTGTGGCCCTGCCTTCACCCCAGAGACTGGAGCCATTAAATAAGCCCCACTGGAGAATCCCCAGTGCTGCAGTGTGAGGGGAGGTACCTAGCGACTCCAGTGTCTGGACTCTGTTGGAGGAGTGGGGAGAAGCATAGATTCATGGGAGAGTGAGAAAACTCCCAATTCTGCATTCTCTGAGAAGAGAGAGGCCAGCACATTCCAGAGCAGCTCCAAGTCCTGGCACGCTGGGGTCTGAGATGGGGCCCCGGGGGCTCGGCTCACCTGGCACAGTCAGTGACCCCACCGTAGGTGTCCTCTCCCAGGCCTTTCTTGAGGGTCTGGATTCGAGTCTTCAGAACTGATGAAACAGAAGTTAAAGCAAGTAACAAACACTGAGTTTGTCCTTTCCGCAAACTGAGTGGGTGTTCCCTGCAGGACCAGTTCTGCGGCTGTGTGACCAGCAGCCCTCTCTGTCTCCCCCGCCGTGGGAGAGCGTTGGTGCTTGCCTGTGAGGGGCCGTGAGGGGTCCTGAGAACTTAGAGCATCTCCTCACAGTTGCCCCGATGCCAGCTCTCATACTCAGAACTACCGGGAAGAAAAAGTAGTCTGGAAGGTGAGGGGCCGTGTGGTGACGGAGCATGAGGACACCTCTTCTGTGAGGGCCTCTGGTTAGTTTATGCCAGTGGCCGACCTCCAAGGGTGCTGAGGGTTGGGGCTGTTTCACAAGCAGAGTGCAAGCTCTGTCTGTCCGTAGGCTGTGTGAGCCTGATGGGAAAAGCAGGGTGACCCTTAAGTCCCAAACCCCAGCCCTGTCTACACCTACCGTCCAGAGGGGTGACAGCTACCGCGGCCACAGAACCTGCTGCGCAGCCTGCGGCGAAGGAGTGTGCGAAGGGGGCCTTCCCGGTGACCTCGCTGACCCCAAGCCGGTTCAGGTTCGCAAACAAGGGGAAATAGATGATGGAGAAGGGAATGTCTCTGCAGAAGAGAAAGACGACTCTCTGGGTGCCTCTCTGCAGGAGCAGTGGGGCGCAGCAGATGGGAGAAACGCCCCCGTTAGACACAGAAGCTCCTCCCCTGTCCAGCTCCCCCATCCCCACACACCTCTGTAACCTGCAGAGGAACCAACTGGAAGGAAAGCACTTTGGTGCTGTGAGTAAGGGAGGCAGGCCGCTAGAAGAGGTCCTCACCTGAGGAGAGTGGCACCCAGGCCCCTGTAGAGCCCAGACAGCCCCTGAGTGCCGAGCAGCTCCCGCGCGATGAGGGTAGCAGAGGGCCGCCTGTGGGTGGAGGCCGAACCAGTGCTGTAGGGCCGCGAGGTGGGCGCTGCTGAGGCGGAGCCCTGATGACTGACAGCTGGAGAGGAAAGGCGGCATGTCTGTACCGATCCCAGCAGGTACCCAAGGTGCTGGTGGCGGCCTCTCCCAGCCCGCCCAGCCTGATTAAAGCCCTTGGATGGCCTGCGCTTTCAGCTCCTGGAGTAGCTGCGACCGCTAGCTCTGTGAGACAGAAACGCCGAGTATGCTGCGTTTAATGTTAAAAGCCACCAGCAAATGCTCCTGTCTGAAATGACCTCCGCAGTGTCCCGGGCCTGCCTCCTCCCTTACTCGAAGACCACCACCACCACCCGCTTTATACTAGAATTTCTCTGGTTGGAAAGGTGACATGGCAGGCAATTTCTCTTGGCAGACAGGGACACATGGGCTTCCTGAAGCTGTTTAAGCTTCTCTAACCCAGTCTGGAACTTGGTGAGACTCCAGCCACAAGTGTGCACAAGGGAGTGGTGGTATTGAGTGTATTACACATTAGCTTATTTAAGGTGGTATTGAGTGTATTACACATTAGCTTATTTAACCAGACACTGTGGCTTACTTATCCCTGTAAAGAGGCCCCTGTCTCTTCCTCGGGTGCTTAATTCTTATTCTCACTGCATGTGTGGCATTATCAGCATTCTGATGTGTTTTCTGAGACAGGGTTTCTCTGTGTAGCCCTGGCTGTCCTGGGACTCGCTCTGTAGACCAGGCTGGCCTGGAACTCATAGAATTCCGCCTGCCTCTGCCTCCCAAGTGCTGAAATTAAAGGCGTGTGCCACCATTGCAAGGCTCATAATTGAAAAGAAAAATTACTAGTTTATGTGTATGTGTTTTGCCTGCAATGCATGCATTGCCCAAGGCCAGAAGAGGGCATTGGATCCCCTAGAACGGAGTTACAGATGGTTATGAGGTGCCATGTGTATGCTTGGATGGAACCCCTGTTCTCTGGACAACAAGTGCTTTTAACCACTGAGCCATCTCTCCAGTCCCCTAAGCCCCACTTTAAAAAAGTCTGCAGAATTTCAGCCTGACCATAAAGGCGTTAGCACGGAGGTATGAGATGAGTTTACACCCTCTAGAATCCAGGCTGTGTCTGCTCCTTGGTCTGGAGCTGAAAGGGTTAAAGGCATCACTGTTACACACACACACACACACACACACACACACACACACACACACACACACGTTGACTTAGAAGGGGAGCATGCACAGAGCCGGGTGCTTGGAGTGCAGTGCCGGGAGCCCCACCCCCCCACCCCCGTGCTGATCTGGCCTCACCGATGCCATGAGTTGGGATGTGTCTCACCTAAGCGGCCAGCATCCTGCAGCTGAATCTTGAGCATTTCCATGGGACAGGTAACCACCACCTGGCATATTCCAGCCCCACACCCTGCCAGCATCTCCATCTTCAGGTTCTGCTTCGTCCTGTGGGTCCAGGAGTAAGGTCCTTAGTCTGAGTCTCAGGCCAGCCCAGCCCCACTCTGCCCAGACACCTTCTTCGGTGGTTGGAACTGTTTCGTTGTTGTTTTGTTTTTGCTTTTGTTGTTGTTTTGTTTTGTTTTTTTAAGACAGGGTTTCTCTATGTATCCCTGGCTGTCCCGGAATTCACTCTGTAGAACAGGCTGGCCTCAAACACACAGAGATCCGCCTCTGCCTCACATCGGTGTTTCGTGGTTCCTGGTTTCATCTCTGGTGTACATGCTGCAGCAGAACTGAGGACAGCCTGGTTTACATACAGTTTCAAAAACACCGATGTGCTGGGCACTGGTGGCGCACGACTTTAATCCCAGCACTTGACAGGTAGAGGCAGGCGGATCTCTGTGAGTTCGAGGCCAGCCTGGTCTACAAAGAAAGTTCCAGAACAGCCAGAACCATTGCATAGAGAAGCAAACAAACAACAAAATAAAACAAAAACATTCATCAGCTAGTTACTAAACACATCTCTATATATCCTGTATATTCTCTTGAGTATACTGTCTCCGGACATAACTGTGAAGGCCTTGCCGCTGTCACCTGTCCTTACCCATCCTGCATGAGCAGCTGTCGCAAGAAGTCATTGGCTGCCAGCTTGATCGCCTTCTCTGGAGTGACCAGGGTGAGGTTTACCGCGGCCCCTGGAGATGGAGAGAAGGAGCTGTGGCCTCCACAGAGGGGACCATCCCTGGAGCCTGCCACTGACAGGCAACACTCTGGGGACAAACAGGTCTGCAGAAGCCAAGCAAGGCAACACGGTCTATCCCTGAAAGAGGGACACATCATTTCCCTTTTACTTTTTTTTTTTTTTTTTTTTTTTTTTTTTGGTTTTTCGAGACAGGGTTTCTCTGTGGCTTTGGAGGCTGTCCTGGAACTAGCTCTTGTAGACCAGGCTGGCCTCGAACTCACAGAGATCAGCCTGCCTCTGCCTCCCAAGTGCTGGGATTAAAGGCGTGCGCCACCAACGCCCGGCTCCCTTTTACTTGTAATATATTTGTTATTATCGTGTGAGGGCATGCATGCGTCCCCACACACGTGGAGGTCAGAGGACAACTCTGTGGAGTTGGTTCTCTCCTTCCGCCCTTACACCGTTCTGGAATTAAAGCCAGGCTGCCTGGCTTGTGTGCAAGCACTTCAGCTGTTGGGCTCACTTGCCTGACCCCTATTATTTCTGGGGTCAGGGGTCTTAGTACGTAGCCCAGAATGGCATGGAATTCATAATCCCCCTGCCTCCAGAGTGCAAGCACGACAGGCACGCCACCATGACGTGTCCTATGCAGTAGGCAAGCTGCAAGCTCTCAGGTGCGTCCCAGCCCTATCCCTCCCTCCCTCCCTCCCTCCCTCCCTCCCTCCCTCCCTCCCTCCCTCCCTCCCTCCCTCCCTCTATTCCTCCATCCCTCCCCCCCCCTCTCTCATGGGAACTGGGTGATCTACATTTTGTTTCCTCTCTCTCTCAAATGGGAAATACATTTTGTTTTTTGACAGGGTTTCTCTGTGTAGCCCTGGCTGTCGTGGAACTGGCTCTGTAGACCAGGCTGGCCTTGAACTCACAAAGATCCACCTGCTTCTGCTTCCCAAGTGCTATGATCAACGGCGTTTATCACCACCACCTGGCTTCACACAAGTGTTTGTCCTTGTTGGGGAGGTGGGTGTCCCAGCATGTGAAGCTTTCCCAGCACAGACCTATGGCCCACATTCCCAGGTCTCATTGTGGATGTGGAAACTGCAGGCAGCAGCTGCATGGGGTCATGTGGGGTTGAGCTCACAGCTCTGTGGGTCATTCTATGTCAGGGAGAGTAGGAGGGGAGGAAGGCAGGGGAAGGCTGGAGGCACCTGCTTTAAGCACAGCACCACCAAGCACATCCAAGGAGGCCTTAGCTAGAAGCAGCTGTCTCCACATTGAGGCTCTTGAAATCTGGGGTGGTCAAGAGCCACCCAGTAGTCCAGGCCCCAACCCAGCAGCTCCATATCATTGTGCTCTAAGCTCACAACATGTGAGTTGCACACACCACCCCATCATCCTTGATTGAGGATCCCAAACTTGTTTGGGAGTTCAGAAGCCCACCTCGGTACATTCCCAAGAAGCCCTCAGCACGTGCCGTCTTCATCAGGCAATCTGTCCTAGAAGCGGAGGCCGGAAAGGAAGTTAGTAGTGACCAAATGTACCTCCTCCCCTTCCTGGGCAAGACTTGGCCTGGCTCCCCAGATCCCTCCCTGAAGAAGCAAATGAAACCTCAGACCCTCCTGCCTTCCCTTCTCACACCAATACCTACATTCCTTTATACACATCTTTGCCCTGCTGGTTCTGCAGTCGGGTCTTGGCAAGGTCAATGGGAAACACACAGGTCACGCCCACGAGTCCTGCCACACCTCCATTGATGAGTTTCGCAGTGATGCTAGGCCGTGGGGAGGGAAGGAAGAAATGTGGGTGGTGAGAGGGTACTTGGCCACACTCAGCTAGGGTAGGGGACATGGGAGCAGGACCAGGCTGAGAAAATCTGGAACGGCAGCCACTAGGCTTCCATCTGATAGTCCTTGTCCCTGTCCTCCACACAGGTTAGGAATCTCTTTCCAGAAAGCCCAGATTTACCAGCCTGATCATCTCACAATAATACACTGTGAAGGGTTCACCAAACTAAGACACTGCAGGCCTGCTGGGAAGGGCCACCGGGGAGTTGGCCGGCCTTAGCTTGGCCTTCAAAGATGCTTCCAGCCTCTCACCCTTGGAGGCCTGTGAGAATGTTTTCAAACTTTGCAGCTGAAGGACAGGAGAATGGTGCAAACGAACCCTGGCTGAGCTTTCACTTGGGCAAGTTGCCTCAGTTCTCAGAAACTTGTTTCCCTAATCTAGTGGCCCGTGTGAGGACTAAATGTGTCAGGTAAATGACAGCTGTTGTTGAGGATGAACCACTCTCCAGGCTGGAGGTGGCTCACCAGTTAAGAGCACTTGCTGCATTTGCAGAGGGCGCAGGTTTGATTCCCAGCACCCACATGGAGGCAGCTCATAACCATGTGTAACTCTAATTCCAGGGGGTCTGACGCCCTCTTCTGACCTCTGTAGGTACCAGGCATGCACATAAATTATGCAGGCAAAACATTCACACAAAGCCCAAAATTGTTTTCAAGGTACAATGCCCTGTCTCTGACCATGTGCGCTTCTTAGCATGAGAGAACCAGGATTAACAAGCATACTTTAACTGTCCTAGTCTCTACAAACCCATGCTTTAGGCAACACGGCTCCTCTTCCTGGTCAAGGAGAGGAGTCTGGGAATAGAAAACAAAGCTTTCTCAAACCCCTTGGAAAAGTAAAATGTTCATATCTTTCAGGCTTTAAGCAGACACAAGGATAATACTTGCGACAAAATAGCTAAAAGTAGTTAACAAAAGGCTTCTTCGCAAAGGAACCTAAGTAAGCAGAGATGTGTTAAAATAATTGAAAACATTACTGCAGGGCAGAGGCGTTTAAAGAGGATCTCGTGCAGCCCAGGCTGGCCTCAATCTTACTGTGTAGCCAAGGCTGGCCTTAAACCTAATTCTTGAGCCTCTGCGTCCTACAGCTGGGATACAGGCACGCACCATCACGCCCAGCATGCAAACTGTATCTTAACAATACTCTGTGTGTGTGCACGGCCCAGCATGCAAACTGTATCTTAACAATACTCTGTGTGTGTGTGTGTGTGTGTGTGTGTGTCTGCTTGTATCTTATTCAAGGCACCCATTCTCATTTGCTCTTCCCAATCGTTCACTCTGCTTTTCTCATTGCAACTCTTCCTCAATCAGCTGTCCCCCTAGGGCCTACCTCAGGTCTTGGCTGGACATCCTTCCGGCGGTCAACCACTGGCAGCTCCTGGGACTCAGGCTGTGAGGTCCTCACAGGCAGCCGCTGTTCAGGCCAGCGGGGAGGGAAGAAGTGTGTCTGTGTCCTTTACTCTAGACTTCCATAGAGCAGATAGGACACAGGATTCCTCAAGCTCCAGCATGTTCCATGTCCTCCCTTTTGGAAATGTGAATTCAGACAGAATCCTTAACTGTTTGGACTTTGATCAGAAAATAAAGGGAGGGGGTGAGAAAGGAGAAGCCCAAATTAAGAGGCTATCCCAAAAGGTTTTGGGGGAGTTCTGGGAGTAGTGGAGACATGGGTTATGAAGAAATTTTACCAGGAGTCTCTCTCACAGTAGACAAGGACTGTAATACTTGAGATGTTCTCAAGGGTTTCTCTGTACTTGGACTGTTCAGTGCTTGTACTGTAAGTAGGCAGTGTACTGAGAGTCATCTCCCAGGGGCCTTCCCTGTCCTTGCACACCAGACCCTCCTGCCAAGGCTCCCAGGTGCTCGGATGATAAGGAGGAGGCACTGTTTTCCTCACAGTATTTCTTACTCTTTGGCATCTCCAGGCTTTCCTGAGTATTATCTGTCACTTCTAGAATTTAAGTCGCCAAGAGATAAAATCTTAGTAATTCTTCCCCAGTACTATGTCCCAGAACCAGTTGTGGATGTTTTGCCTACACGTATGCGTGTGTGCATGTGCACCACGCGGGTGTCTGTTTGGTGCTTGCAGAGGTCAGAAGACTGCATCAAGGCTCCTAAAACGAGTTACAGATGGTTGTGAGCTGCCGTGTAGGTGCTGAGAATCAAACCTGGGTCCTCTGGAAGAGCAAGTGTTCCTAATCACCCAGCCATCCAAGGCCTCCTTAATAATATTTTTATGGAAGTGGTTAACATATCTCTAAGAGAGTCATTCTCCTCCTTCTTTCCCACTCTTTCCTTCCCCAAAATAAAAGGCCTAGAGATGACTAATACTTGCTTGGCAGCCTCAGGAGGGGACCCCAAAGCAGCTTGTTGTAGAGGCAGCTCTAGGACTAGCCTAGGTGAGCCTTTCCTGATGTTTCCCACTGGGCTGGAGGCAGAAGACACTCAGAAGGGGCAATGTTTCTTGTTCTTTAGACAGAATTTTATGTATCTCAGGCTGACCTTGAACTTGATTATGTAGCTAAAGACATGCACACACCCTTCTCCTTAGGGCATATCTTTCTCTGTAGTACTTTGTAACACAGGACAGCCTTGAACTTGGATCCTGTGCCTCAACCTCCAATTATTACAGTTTCTATTTCCAGTCTTGGTGTTTTCCTTATGTGACAGTCATAAATGTAACACCAGACACGGTGGCGAACACCTTTAATCTCAGCACTCAGGTGGCAGAGGCAGGTGGATCTCTGTGAGTTCGAGGCCAGCCTGGTCTACATAATGAGTCCCAGGCCAGCCAGGGCTACAAGGAAGACCTTGTTTCAAAAACAAACAACAACAACAAAAAAACAACCAATCAAACAACAACAACAACAAAAAACCCCAGCCTGGCACTTGAGAGGCAGAGGCAGGAGGATCCCTGTTAGTTTGAGCCTGGTCTACAGAGCGAGTTCCAGGACAGCCAAGGCTACACAGAGAAACCGTGTCTAGAAAGTCAAACCCTAAGTAATTCAGTAAATCCATAGACGAAATGCAGCTTTGTTTCATATGAAACTTTAGAAAACACTGCCTGGCAGTGGTGACTCAAGTCTTTAATCCCAGCACTCAGGAGGCAGAGGCAGGTGGATCTCTGTGAGTTCAAGGCCAGTCTGGTCTACAGTGTGAGTGCCAGGACAGCCTCCAAAGCTACACAGAGAAATCCTGTCTCGAAAACAAACAAAAAGCCATAATCCCAGGCAGGATGGCCAACACCTACAATCTTAGCACTTGGATGAGGCAAGAGGATTAAGCATTCAAAACCATCTTCATCTGCATAGGGAGTTTGAGGTCATTGTGGGTTCTATAGCAAGTCCCTGTCTCATGTCACCCTTATTTCTCACATTAAAAATTTTCAAAAGTTACAGATAGGTGGTGGTATTACACAACTTTAATTGCAGCACTCGGGAAGCAGAGGCAGGTGGATGATCTCTATGAGTTTGAGGCCAGCCTGGTCTACAGAACAAGTTCCAGGAAATGCTGACTACAATGTCAGTGAGGTGTGGGCAGGGTTTCACAGGCAGCCATGCAGGTGTGAGGCCCAGGCGGAGCCTACAGGGGTGGGATTTGGCTCATCTAGCTTGTGCCAGAGCCCTGGACTCCTCCCCAGAACCGCCAAAAAAAACCAAACCAAACCAAACCAAAAAGCTGGCCAGACACGACCCTGCTGGCTAGTGAGCAGAAAGGGCAGCAAGGCCAAGAAAGAAAAGTTAGAAATGGATGCGGGGGGGGTGCTGAGCAGAGGGCTGACATGCTCAGGACAGATCCATGTCAGCTGTGGGCGGAGACAGAAGCATAAGGCATAGTAACTCAGGACAATCCCAGAGCACACACTTCCTGGTGGGCCAGAGCTCAGAGAACAAGGGCGTGGAGTTGGTGGTGGGAGGAGTTATCTGTTGTCCAAGCAGAACTGAGGTCTGCAGGAAAGGCAGCCGAGAAGCCAGCACACTCAGAGGGGATCCAATGCAGACATTGCTACTTCGGGAGCGCTTCTGTGGCAGGCTTTGATTTTGCTGTTTGTTTGATAATGGGGATTGAACTCTGGGCTTGGGCCTTTCTGTACCAACAAGCCCTATTTTACTTTGTTTTGTTTTTTGAGACAGGGTTTCTCTGTGTAGCTCCGGCAGTTCTGGAACTCCATCTGTAGACCAGGTTGGGCTTGAATGTACAAAGATTCATTGTCTCTGCCTCCTGAGTGCTGGGATTAAAGGTGTGCATGACCTTCCCCCAGCATCTATTTTAGAGACAGGATCTTGCTAAGTTTGCCCAGGCTGGCCTGGAACTCACTATATAGTCTAGGCTGGCCTGGAACTCACTATGTAGTCTAGGCTGGCCTCCAACTTGTAATGATTTTTCTGCCTCAGCCTCCCATCTAGTTGAGACTGTGGCCTTACTGATACTAGTCCTTGTTACCAGCTCCTGCCTAAACGCCAGCTGTGGTCTCGTCCTTGGATCCTGAGACAGTCAAAATGTTACTACCATGTATGTTTTATTCATGGTGTGTGCGTGCGCGCGCGCATGTGTGTGTGCGCGCGCGTGTGTGTGTGTGTGTATGTGTGTGTGTGTGTGTGTGTGTGTGTGTGTGTGTGTGTGTGTGTCACAGCACACTGTGGAGGTCAGAGGACAACCCTCACGTTACAGGGTTTGTATAGCAACTTCTTTTACCCATTGAGCCATCCTACACAGAATTGTTTTTTTTTTTTTTTTTTTTGAGACAGGGTTTCTCTGTGTTTTCCTGATTGTCCTAAAATTCCTTATAGACCAGACTGGCCCTGAACTGAAAGATCCAGCTGCCTCTGCTGGGATTAAAGGTGTGAGTCCCCATGCTGGACTTTTTATTTTTGAGACAGTCTTACTTGCAGCCCAAAATGGCCTCCAATTTGTAGCAATCCTCCTCCTTCAACCTCCTGAGCTCTGGATTACAGGCTTGAGCAACGACGGTTTTATGCAGGCCTGAGAACTAAACCCAGGGTTTAAGGGTTGTTAGAAAAACACTATTAACTGAGTTACATTACCAGCTCACTTTTCTTATTTTTAACTGTTTGTCTGAGTTATTTCCTGTGGAGGCCGGAAGAGGGCAATGGAGTCCCTGAAGCTGAAGTGATGAGCTTGTGAGCCACCTGTTAAATGTGCTGTCCTCTGCAAAAGCAACGTGCTCGCTCTTAACCTCTGAGCCATGTCTCAGCTCCCTAGACTGCTTTAATGTATACACACACAATCTATATACATGTGTATACAGATATAAAATCACCCACATATATACATACATACACACATACATATATGTGCATATATATATATGTGTGTGTGTGTGTGTGTTCATATAAGTCAGAGAACAAAGAGACACCCTGAGCCTGGGCACTCATAATATCAAGCTGCAGTATTTGCTGGTGGGTGAGTTTCTTACCCTGCAAATCACAAGATTCCTGCCAAAGGGAAATGAATGGGAGTCTACAGATAACTAGTGTGTGTGTGCCCGTCTGTATGTGTATCACGGGTCCATAAAATCCACAGCAGGTGGAACTGGAATTACAGTAAACTACCTGATATGGATGCTAGGAACCAAACCCAGGGCCTTTCCAAAAGCAGTAAGCCTTTAACAATAATTCTCTGAGTAGCCCAAGCCATCCTGGAACTCAAAGAGATCTGCCTGTCTCTGCATCCTGAGCACTGGGACTAAAGGCACGTGCCATCACCACCCAGCTGCAACATGCTCTTAACATGGAGCCTTCTCTTCTGTCCCATGGGGGGAAAAGTTTTTTTTAATTATCTTTAATTTAGCTGGCCACAGTTTTAAAGGAATCAGGAAAATCCTGAACTTGGAAACAGGCCCATACTGCCCAGAGTTCAGCCACTCTGTTGAATGCCTGCAATGTGACAGGCAGCCGGGTTGTAGCGGACTGAGAAAAGATCCCTTTCCCTTCAGGGAACTGAGATTTTACTGGTGCCAGCACTTTGAAAGGACAAGGCTGGCAGTGTGGCTCAGTGCGGAGTGTGAAGACCTCGTGGGTGGGAGGTTTTACATTTGGGCCTGAGCACTAAGGGGAAAGGTTCTAAAACCTGGTGCAGTGATTGCCTCATTCCTGACCAGGGACAACAAAACAATGTCCCATGCTCCTTCTAATGAGCGGACTTGCTCTTTTAGCCAGCTTTAGGACGTAACCAGTGTCTTTACTAAATACATGACACTCTTCAGATCCCAATTTACAGATAGCAGCTTAGTGTTGGAAAGAGCCCACGTTGAGGACAGGCACAGTGGGCCTGACAAGGAGCAGAGAGCAGAGTGGGGCTGGGGCTGCTCCCCAGTTCCAGCTGCTCTGGCTCACTACTGTGGGAGTGAGCCAGCCAGATGTGGAGAACTGTGGCGGCCAGGTGTAGCACTTTTGTGACCTTGTGGGTAATGAGAAGAGAGGACCCTCTCAGGGGAGGTACCGTGTGGCCTAAGGCTGATTACTCTGGACGAACTGGACAGGATTAGGAGAGGGTGCAGAGAGATTGGGGTGGCCAGGAAGGAAGAATGAGGGTTGAGAAAGAAGTTCTTAAATTTGGTGGCCACCCAGGGCTTAGGTCTGACCGGAGGGGGCTGGAGGCTGAAGAGGGCAGCCAGGAAAGGAAGTTGCCTGCAGAGCTGGGCAGAGGAGGAGGTGGTTTTGAGTCACCTCCTACACCAGTGCAGGCCTGGGAAAGACATCAGCTTGGCAGGCAGGGCTCAGATGCCCAGATTTCTGGAGCACTTCTGTCACTCGCTGGCATAGAACTCCCTGTCCATCTGGTCAACAAGACCACTGGAGATGGCTGTGAGCCAGTCAGGAGCAAATAGGTCAGGGCACAGAGCTGTCGCGTCTCCTCCCCTCATCAAGGACAACCCCATCAGCAATCATCCCCTTCATTCCTCTGGAAGAGCTACTTGATAAACCTAAGGGAGGGATAGATTAGTTTGCCTTTTTTTTTTTTCTTGTGGGTGGGTAGGGGAGGGAGGGTTGGAGATAGGGTTTCTCTTTGGCTTTGGAGGCTGTCCGGAACTCACTCTGTAGACCAAGCTGATCTTGAACTCAGAGATCCACCTGCCTCTGCCTCCCGTGTGCTGGGATTTTTTTAAAAATGTTTAATGTATACTGTTGTTTTACTTGTATATACTTTGTATAAGGGTGTCAGACACCCTGGAATTGGAGTTACAGACAGTTGGAGCTGCCATGTGGGTCCTGGGAATTGAACCTGGGTCCTCTGGAAGAGCAGCAGTGCTCTTAACCACTGAGCCATCCCTCCAGCCCGAGTGCTGGGATTAAAAGTGTGAACCACCAACGCCTGGCCATCTTTAAAGTTTTTTTTTTAAAGATTTTATTTATTTAATATGTATACAGTACTCAATTTTTTGCCTGCAGGCCAGAAGAGGGCACCAGATCTCATTACAGATGGTTGTGAGCCACCGTGTGGTTGCTGGGAATTGAACTCAGGAGCTCTAGAAGAGCAGCCAGTGTTCTTAACCTCTGAGCCATCTCTCCAGCCCCATCTTTAAAGTTTTTTTTTTTTTTTTTTGGTTTTTCGAGACAGGGTTTCTCTGTGGCTTTGGAGTCTGTCCTGGAACTCGCTCTGTAGACCAGGCTGGCCTCGAACTCACAGAGATCCGCCTGCCTCTGCCTCAGTGCTGGGATTAAAGGCGTGCACCACCAACGCCCGGCCTCTTTAAAGTTTTTATACAATGTGTGTGAATAGCTAAGAGATAGCTCAGTGGTTAAGAGCTATGGTTGAGGACCCAGTTTCAAAACCCAGCAAGCACATGGTGGCTTATAACCACCTGTAATGCCAATTCTAGGGGATCTGATGCCCACTTCTGGCACCAGACATGGATGTGTTGCAGATATATATGCAGGCAAAACACTCATACGCATAAAATAAAAACATTTTTTGAAAGTATGAGTCTGATGTGTATGTAGAGGTCAGAGGACAAATTTTGAAAACTGTTTCCTTCCTATGTGGGCTCCAGGGACTGAACTCAGGTCTCCCAGTTTGTGTAACAAACTCACTGAGCCATACTTCCAGCTGTGCTTTATCTTGCCATTTAATTCTATTTTCGCACTATTTGTTGCTATTGTAGTTCCAAAGGGACCAGTCCAGGAGAAAAACAGGTCCTTCATCATTGGTAAAAAAACAAAACCAAACCCAAACCCTGCCTAGAACTTGCAGATGGCTCAGCAGTCAGGGTGTCAAGACTGACAACCTTTGGTCAATCCTGGGATCCACAGTAGGAGAACCGACCCCCACAGTTGCCTATGACCTCCCATACCCACACTATGGTAAGGACAAATAGATTCCTGCCCCCACCCCACCCTTCTCCTCTGCATCAGCTCAAGCAGATTCTTGAGGGGTTACTCATTGTCTTGCACACACTGGTAATGTACCCAGGAAGCACTCTGCCCACGGACCAACAGTAAGTCACAAATTGTTCTTTGGGAAGCAGAGTGATATCTAAATGTCAATGTCATTACCTCTCAGAAGTGGTTTTTTGTTTTGTTTTGAAAGAGGGGGCCTATGTAGCCTTGGCTGTCCTAGAACTTGCTATGAAGACCACGCTGGTCTCAGTGACCCATAAAGGCAACCCCTGCCTTTGACTTGCAGTTGATATTAGCAGAAGACAGCCAGCCTTTCTGAGCTGTCCTCTTCTTTGTTATGAAGCTGGGTCAGGGGTCTCAGCAATGAGAACAAGGGCTGATTCCTCCTACCAGCAGAGCATATGGTCTCCCAGGGCTAAGCTCCTCCTACCAGAGTGGCCATTAGCTTAGTCTTGACTCGCTGTCTAGGAAGTGCCCTACTTCCCAGGATGCTCCTGGATGCCAGACTTCCTCTCACCCCTGATGCAGTGGGTGACATGGAAGGCCCTCTCCCCTGGCTTACTTGCCATCTCTTCCTACTAACTCTATATGCTTGACACGGACAGACAAGACAACTCCTTACCAGCTTTCATGAAGGACCTTCTTTCTGCTTTCTCTGGAGTAAAGGATGGGCTGGGCTTCCCATGAATAGGAGCCGCTTTGTCCTTGGGATTTTATCAGAGTGCAGCCCCTCCCTTCTGTCCCTGCTGCAACGCTTTCTCATGCGTGGAGGTGCCAAGCAACCACTAAGCCTCCACTACAGTCCACATTGCACTTTGGTCTGGATCCAGCTTCACAGAAGCCACACCAGGCCAGAGCTCCCCTCACCTGGTTACTAGTAGGGTGCTGGAGATGAAGCTGAGAAACAATCTGACTAAGGCAGCTGCAGCAGCAGGGTGACTGGGGGGTGGAGATTCCCCAACATTCAGACCAGATGTCAGAAAGATGGCCAGTCAAGTGGCAACCAACACAGCGTGCCCACTTCTGCACGACCCCAGTATTTATTGGCTGAGCACACCGAGGATGACGGCAAGTGTGAGGAGGGGTCAGCATGGAGCCTGATGTCAATGCCCAGGCTAGGTGAGTGTGGCTGTTAACCCCAACGACGGCAGCATCTGCAAGGAATGTCGTGACGGATGGTGGTGTCCTACACTTTTAATCCCAGCACTTGGGAGGCAGAGGCAGGCGGATCTCTGTGAATTCAAGGCCAGCCTGGTCTACAGAGCGAGTTCCAGGACAACCTCCAAAGCAATAGAGAAATCCTGTCTCGAAGAAAAAAAAAAAAAAAAAAAGAGGGGGAGTATGTCACGTACAAGAAGGGGGTATGTCATTTCACATGTGACCACTCATGTATGCTTCTTGGTTGCAAGTACTTTTTACAATCATCTGTAACTTCTGTTCCAGGGCATTCCAATACTCTCTTCTGACCTCTGTGGGTACCAGGCAAGGGTATGGTGCATACACAGCCAAAGCACTCATACACATAAAAGGAGAGAGCTGGGTGCGGTGGGCGTACACCTTTTATTCAGCACTCTGGAGGTAGGCTGCCTCTGAGTTCAAGGCCAATCTAGTCTACAGAGTGAGTTGAATTCCAGGACAGCCAGGATTAGAGAGAAACCCTGTCTTGAAAAACAACAAAATAAAACAGAGGAAGATAGAGAAAAAATTGAGCCAGGACTTGAAGCCTGTCTACAAGTCCTGGGATTATATAAATTGTCATATATCTGAAGGCAGCCTAGACTAACCAGTGATTTCCAGGTAGCCCTCTCTACAGAGTGCCCTGTCTCAAAACCAAAAGTAGAACCCCAAGACAACAGAAAAGCAGGGCTGAGATGTATGTAGTTTATTAGTACTTGCCTAAGGTGCATGAAGTCCAACAGGTCCCCAGCACATAAGTCACAGCCAGGAGGCAGAGGCAAATTCTAGCCAGCCTGGGCTTCATGAGACTCTGTCTCAAACAAACAAACTGGTGTGACATTGTAGACCAGAAAGGAGCCATACAGAAGCTGACAGCCGGGGGCTGGAGAGATGGCTCAGCAGTTAAGAACACTGACTGTTCTTCTAGAGGTCCTGAGTTCAATTCCCGGCAACCACATGGTGGCTCACAACCATCTGTAATGAGATCTGGTGCCCTCTGCTGGCATGCAGGCAGAAGGCTGTATACACAATAAAATATTAAAAAACAAAAACAAAAACAAAAAAACAAAGCGGACAGGCAGGGTGGAAGGGATCTTCAGCTTTGGTTTGCAGGTGTTACAAGGCCTGCTTGCTTTCAGACTGGCCCTGCAAGACCCCAAACCTATTAGGAAGGCAGTTGTTTTCCACCTCGGAGACACAGTGAACCAATGGTGTTACTGGGATACGCTGATGACATAGGTACAGTCAAGGTTCCAAATACTGTACCAGCAGGCAGGCTAGAGGCAGCCAGGACTGGCAGGAGCTTGTCAAGTTTGCTGATGGGTTGTCATGGATAAGCAGACTAGTGTGAGGGCAAGGCAGGGACACAGTTTCAGATTCCTGAGGAGCAGAGAAAATGGGAAGCTGACCTGACGGAGACCAATGAAAGGAGGACAGACAGAAGCAGGTGGCCTGAACCAGGGTGGACAGTAAGGAGCTAATCCTCAGCTTTGCTACTCCTTCCCAGGTGTGGACGAGAGGACACCTGTCACCACTGTTCTCCACTAGCCAGAGTAGTGTGGGCTGGATCCCAAGTTCTTCAAAGTTAGAGCTGACCATTGGGTAAGCAGGGAAAAGTTCAGCCCAGAAAGGGGTAAAGGTTTGTAACCTGAAATCTTAGGGGTGTTCATCAGAACCACAGGAGCGCCTTACACTAAACTACATCCAGCCCTGCTTTTCTGTTGACTTGGGGTTCTAGTTTTAGTTTTGAGACAGGTCACTCTGTAAGGCCCTCCATGGACTGATGAGGCAGGAGTCGAACCTGCATTTGAACCAGTTCCTAGGTGATGTTCAGTTGTTCATACTGCAGGTCCAGATCCCTATACCGCAACAGATCATACCTGACTTGTGTGCTGAGGTATGTCCAAGTCAAATAACACAAATGCACCAAGAACCACCCTGCTGTGATTAACTAAAGGGAACAAAAACATTCTTCATCACCTTCAATTCTGGCTAAGCACTGCTCACTCCTTCCAGCACCTTGCTGTAGGCCAGTTTCTCCAGTGTTTCTCCCTCATTACTAACTCTGAGAAAAGGAAGTTAGTTTTCCCCTTTTGTATTCTGAATTAAAAAAAAAAAGCCAGATAGATGCTGTCACACATCAAGTGAATTCAACAAACTGCACCAAACAAGTGGGAGTGGGATTCTGTGCTAAGTATGTACATTTTCTCGTTAGCATCAAACAGTACAGTTCAACAACTACTTATACAGGCTTTATAAGAAACCTACACTGTATACCGTAAGATGTGTATAGACAACATGCAAGTCTCAGGTTACACAGGGACTCTTATGGCCTGCAGATGGGGGTCCTGGAAGCAATCCCCGAGGATGCCAAGGGCAACTGTACTTACTGACAACTTGGTTAGGAGTCACTCCACATCTCAGTTTTGGTATAATCCAGGCCAGGCTGTGCTGGGTCTTCCTGTAAGATTTAACTCCTTCCCACAGTGAAAACTCTGGATACAACCTGAGGAAATGGCTTCATTTCTTCAAACCACTCTGGCCAGCTCTAACTGGCTAGACTAGGGAGATTGGTCCTATGCAGTCAGGAATGAGTTGACAGGATCCTAGGAGCAAGTTGTGGTTTTCCACTGCTCAAATGGTCTCAAGACACCTGAATTAAAATTCCTGTCATGGAGACAGAGGGGCAGGGACTGCAGCACACAATAGCTCAGTCTGGGCATTTCCCAGCTGCCTTCTTGGCTGCAACCACACAGTTCACCCTGCACTGAAAGCTTTGGCTAAAACTGCTCAGGAAACTAGAGGAGTGAGCCTTGTAAGCACAAAGGAGACTGAAAGAAACGCACAAACATTGTCCTTTCAAAAGCTCAAGGAACTGAATCCAGGGCAACAGATCAGCAAGGCCAAGCTACCAGAGCCAAATGGGGGGTGAGGGCGGTGAAGCTTGCCCAGGCAAGCAGCTGCAGCACGGGTGCTCAGAGCTCAAGCACCTCTGGCTGAGCTGGCAGGATTTCCAGCCACCCAGGAGACCAGAGCCCACAGCCTTCCCGACAAAGACACCACTTGCATAACCACCACAGGCTACAGGCCATTCTCCTTCTGCATGATCCCCATCTGGGTGTTTTCCCAACGGTTAGTAAAGCTTTCATCGAGATTAGAGCAAAGCAGTCAGCAGGGGCTGCTTCTAAGGGAAGGTACCTTTCCTCCTGAACAGGACACCAGAGACAGGACTGATGCCAGTCTCCAATGGCCAAACCGGAGAGCAGCTCACAAGCAGCTTACAGTTTCCTTTCTTCCCCAGCCACATTTTACTTGTGCCCTTTTGTTTCTGTGCCAGTTTTAACAAGGAATGTCACAGCATAGAATCCAGGTAACTGTTTGCTCCAGCAAGTTTTAAAACCAAGCTGTCCAGTGGAAGCTTGTTTTGTTGTATTTAGCATTGGTTGGTCAAAAAGATGTATGCAGAACAACTGTTTTGAGATGGGGTCTCATGCACCCCAAGCTACAAAGGCAGGACTTTGCTTCCACCTCTGTAGTGCTAAGACCACAGGAATGCATCACACCTGGCCTTATCAGGAGCTGGGGGGGAGGGGCTCACAAAGGGTACAGAGTCAACTCATCTACATTAAGTCCTAAGAGTTGTTTTGTTAATTCCTCCCCCCCAAACAGGGTTTCTCTGTATTGTTTTGGAGGCTGTCCTGGAACTTGCTCGGTAGACCAGCCTGGCTTCGAACTCACAGAGATCCCCCTGCCTCTGCCTCCCGAGTGCTGGGATTAAAGGCATGCAATACCACCACCCGTTGACATAGCATATTTTATAGAAGAAATGCACATTCTCTTATAAACATTCTCAGGACTTTTTTTTTCCTGGAAGAGGCCTTGGACGGAGAGATGAAAATGCCTATGTTTTAAGACCACCAATCTTAAGTTTGACAAGAACCCCATGTGGAGGTGAAGGAGAGACAAGGTCTGGATGTGGAATCCTAGCTGTCCCCAAGATCCTGAATGTCCTGCAGGCTTGAGTCCAGGGATTGTAGGTGGGCACACGTATGGTTGAATTTTTATGAAATGAGGATTACTTGCAAATCTAATAAGAATAAAAGCAGCCAGGAGCTTTGGTCTGAGACTAAAGTTGATTATTAGAACCTAGCACCTTCACCAAAACGCTTTCCAGAACTTAAAAACAATTGGGTTAGCATAAGCTTCTTTAAGGCTGCAACTCCTCCTTCTGGATACTTTTAACTTCGACTGCAAGCTAGTTATCTATGGTCCCCATTAACTGACTGCCCATGCCCACCAAGGGCTCTGTAGGGAGTCAATGCCATACATGTTCATCATCCTTGGGAAGAGGATACCTACACCTGTCATGTGCTGTAACTGGAGTGAGGGGTAAAGGCCTGGAGTGGTGAACTAGCTGTGATGGGCTTTCTCTCCGCCATGGTTTGGTAGACAGCACCTAAGACCGTATCACTGTGAAAATTCTCCGCATCTAATTGAGATGGAAGTGGATGATTTATTTCAGGTGGTGGCAGTGTGGCCCAGCTCAAAGCTCTGTTGAAACAGGCGTGGGCCCTAAGGAGAAAAGTGACACATGAATTCACACCAGGCACACGCATCAAAGCCTTGCTAGTTTAACAATGTACTTTATACAAAATAACCAGTTCATATGGAAATAAATCTACAGATCTCCAAAGATCAAAAAGGCCCTTAAAAAAGTTCTTTCAAAAATTATCCAACACACAATATCAAACTAACTATTGAGGTAATTGTCGCTCTCAGTGAAACAGGGAACCAGCAGACCATGACAAAATATATACAATATAAAAATAAATACCATTCCCTTTCCAGTACTGGCCAGGACAGTTCATAGGGTGTTCACTTTTGTAGCAGAGACAAATGTCTTACACTGTGTGCAGGCTGGAGGAGCATGGCTGGGGCCCCCAGGAGCTGTCCACAAGTCAAATGAGAAATGCCCCACACTTAGGGAAATGAAGGGGCCGGAGGCTCCCGAATGAGGTGGAGCAAGGCAGCATTTCAATAAATTACTCAATATCCATAAAGCTGTTCCTATTGAGCCCCAAAGGGAGAAGACTGCATGAGAGCAGCCAACTTAAGTCTAGACAGTAGAAGACTAAATGCCCCATTTCACCCAGAGAGTATGTTTGACCCAAGACTGACAGGCAGAGAGGGATCAAGAGCAAAGCTCGTGTCAGCATCACAGAGTGGAGATGCAGCCCATCTTCTCAATGAGAAGGTCTACTTCATGCCTTGAGACTACAGAGTCCAGTCACTGAGTAAAAAAGGCAGGCCAGTACCAAGTCTCAATCACATTCATCACCGTTTTTACTTTGTGGGGTTTGTTTGGAATAGGGTCTCACTATGTAGAGCTTTGGCTGGCCTGGAGCTAGACAAGCAGGCTTTGAACTCAGAGAGATCTGTCTGCCTCTACTTGCTGGGATTACAGACCTTGGCTGCCATGCTTGGCTCACATTTGTATCAAGTCAGGGCTTTAAATGCATGGGGGAAATGCCTCTGTATTATAGTTTACCCAAATGCTAAGTATCCTTGCCATAGTTGTTGACAAGAGCTACCCCCATTCCAGAAACCCTCAGAACTGAATCCTCATTGACACACAGAAGGGAACTTCAGAACAGGGTTAGGTGTATAAGGAATCTGGCTAAAAAGTGAACTGTGAAGAATGCTAAAAGACCAAATGAGGTTGTTTGAAACACATGAGGATTTTGACACTTGCCCTTGGGTTCAGCACTTTGAATTAGGCCTTCCCATGAATTTCAATTGTGTCTGTGGTACTAGGAATTGAAGACAGGGTCTCATGCATGCTGCACAAGACCTCTACTCACTGAGTTATACCCCCCACCCTTCTTTTCATTTTTGAGATAGCATCTTACTAAGTTGCCCAGGCAAGCTTGAACTTGTGATCCTCCTGGCCCAGGTTTTCAAGAGTTGGGATTAAAGGCCCCTATCACCAGACCTGCCTTAGATCTTTTTTATTTTGTAGTTTTGGGATTGAATAGAGACAGGGTCCTGTACATGCTAGGCAAATGCTCTACCATAGACCTACATCCTTGGCCCGCCAAATCAGGTCTTTTTTGGGGGGCGTTCCAGACAGGGTTTCTCTGTGGCTTTGGAAGCTGTCCTGGAACTAGCTCTTGTAGACCAGGCTGGTCTCGAACTCACAGAGATCCACCTGCCTTTGTCTCCCAAGTGCTGCGACTAAAGGCGTGCGACAACACCGCCCAGTCCCAAATTAGGTCTTAATAGCAGTTTAACATTTATAGACTTGAACATTCATTAAAAGAAAAGTTTGACCAAGTGCTATGACTTGAAGTCTTGTTGGTGGCAAACTTGGTAAGAACTACAATGGATATCTGTGTGTTTAATGCTGCAGCTAACATGCATACCTTTTGATGCCAGTAGAAATTAACATACATAACAGCCATACAGCAAACAAATGTTTTTGGACAATAACACCAAATGGACAGTCAAGAGGAAAGCTAGAGTAATTGACATTTAAAGTTGAAATCTGAGCTGAGGGGTGGAGACCACAGTTTAATATAAGGACTAGCATGAGGGCTATCTTTTGAGAGCAGCTGGCCTGGGGCCTGGGCTCAGCACAGGCTGTCAGATGTACCACCAGATGACCCAAAAACCAGTCTGGCTCAGAAGGCAGAGTGGCTGCCCCTTTATTTTTAAGATGGGATAGAAAGTTACATGAACAAGAACCCTGCGTATTTTGTTCTATTCTTCACATTCTTCTAAGCAAGGAATTTTAGCCAACAGCTTCCATCATTATCATCTTGTAAAAGAAACAGATTTCACAGCAGGGCGGGTTTGGGTTAGGGGGCAAAGACATACACCCATAAACCTTCTAAAAAACTCTATTTTCTGAATCTTTTATTTCTTTCAGGTTCTAAAGGTTTTGCTTTTTTGGAGACAGGGGTTTCTCTGTAGCTTTGGAGCCTGTCCTGAAACAGACTGGCCAGGAACTCACAGAGATCCACCTGCCTCTGCCTCCCCGAGTGCTAGAATCAAAGGCTTGTGCCATCACTGCCCGTTGAGGCCTTAAGGTTTTTAAGTTATGACTAAGTCTGATAAAGGTAAGTCTAACACTAAATCAAAGAGTGCTTTCAATTATGCACAGCTATGTCCTCTTGGGGACCACGGAGAGTCAACATACTGACAAGGTCATAGTGACCAATGGATACAGGTCCTAGAGCAAGAGTGAATCTCTTAAGACACCTTTACATACTACTTTCTAATTATTACACCTCACACAACCACCATTTCCTACTGAAGAAGACTGCAAATGAGATAATTTGCATCTGCTGAGACACTTGGAAGAGAAGTGCTGGAGAGAAAGGCGAAAACAAAAGTTCTTGTCTGCACTCCAGGGTGAGGGGCTCACAGAAGTGCAGCATTGTGTTCTGGCTGCTCCAAGGACCTAGTACTTCAAAAACCAAAAAAGCTGGGGTCAGACCAGAGGAAGAACCTACTGGACTAGGTTCTGTAAACACTAGACACCACCAAATTCCCACATAGGACATAACAGGTTCTTCTCACAGTGTTAAAACTTAATACAGTAGTTCAATTTTCTATTTAATTTCCTCAAGAACGTAAGGGATAAAGGAACTCACCAATTCCTTATTCCCCAATGCTATTCACAGCAATTTTTTTTTTAGAAATAGGTAAACGGGGTGAGGTGGGGAGGTGGAAGCAGAATGCACTCAGTTTAGTGACCTCTAGTTTTAGCACCTTCAAAGAGGCCTGAGGGTTGTTAACATTCCTAGTGACACATTACAGGCCTCTGCTTTAGGAACAGGTACAGAAACGGCAGTAGTAAGACTAAGGTGGCTCAGACAGCTCAACAGCAGACCAAGAGCCACCCAACGAATCTGACTTCACTCTTCTAATTCTCAACTGGATCGTGTATGTTTTTAGACTTCCAATTCAACTGATTTAGAAACACCAATTAAAACAAATTTATTGGAAAGAAAATTGCTTATTTGTATGTGCATACCTGGGAGATCCTACAGGGGTCAGCACCACCAGCAATCACTGCCATCATTCGAGAGCAGGTGCCCTAGGGTCCAAATTATCTCTATAACCTGGATGTTTCCAGTTTATTTCCCTCCCCCTTCATATATTTAGCAGACTATTCTGCATTTACTGTGGATGCTGGGGCCATAGGGAAATTTCCACGCCTAAACTTCTAAGAATCTAGGGTAGATAGGTATTTTTATGGAGATCTCTACTACCCCAAAGCATACTGTAAAATTATATTCTTTTACAGAGACTTGCAACTCTGGGGCACTTCCCTTGGTTTATTCTGTGTGAGATATTAAAAAATTTAAACATAGTTCTAACTTTGGTGATATCTCAGCTAAAATAAAATGCAGAAGGCTAAAGCAGGGAGAATCCAGTGTAATTCACTTCTAAATTCATAGTAAAGTAATTTAATACTGTAAAGTTGTTTGCTATCACAGACACAACAAATAATTTTCAAGAACTAGCCCTTGACAGCTACTTTAAATCAACACGACCAAGTTTACTATGATTCTCTTAAACTGAATAAAAACTATACATACTGAAATAGTCCTAAATTCAAATTTCAATCTATAGAATATACTTTCCTTAATCAAACCTGTGCAATTTCTTTATTGAGACTAACATATATAACAAACCTGAGTAGTCACTTTCACAAAACACAATTTGTGCTAGAAAGCGTTATGTGATGGCTTCTAGACCACAGGCTTAACAGGCCCATGAAGAAGCCACTTCATTTTCTAATAAGTAAAACACTCTAAAGAGCCCAAATTCCTGGTTTACAACTATCTGGTAGAGCTGGTGGAAAAATAAGGAAGGGACATGCTTTCCCGAATCCAGAACTTGGGCCATTAAGGTGAGAGCAGTCTGCCCTCTGGCAGGAACACCCAGTAGGCCACATGACAGCACCTGCTGACAAACTGGGAAATGAACGCTGAGAAGGATGAATGCAGTAAGTGGTCTCTGAGGCAGGCTGGAAAACAAGTTAGTGACATACATAAGCTGAAACCTTCCAGGTCTCTTTCCCAAGCTCCACAAGCATTCAGTGTGACCTGACTATACAAAAACAGTCTTACTCCAGTACTGTGTGCCTGCCACAGCTGGGAAGGACTCCCAACTCCTCCATGTGCCCACCTGACTGTCCCACTCTATATACAATACATTCACAAAAAAAAAAAAAAAAGCAACATGAAAATTCTGTAAACTGGACCCAGCTCCAAAAACATTAATACTACAAGTAGTCCCTTTCCCAAATATATACCTGAGATTAGCTGCTCATGAAAGTTTAGAAGCACCACTCCTTCCTTACATGTACCCTCCACCCAAATTTAAAGTGATTTTCCCTGAACAGAGTCTTGAGATTTGGAGAAGACAGCAAGAACTCCAGGTACACTTGCTCTTGCTAAGTATGTCAGCTATGCAGCTGATCCCAGCCACAGGCCCGGTCAGTCAGTCATCTACAGAGTGTGCATTTAAAGTCCAGCAGTTCAAGCTCTGAGGATGGTATGATTCACAGAAGAGGTGGAGCAGGATAGCAGAACACAAGCCTATAAAAATCACTCCTCCAAATCCTCCAAGGCCTGGATGTTTTCATGTGCAGCTGTCCATTTCCCTGGGGGTTATTTCCTCCTTGGACTAGCTCTGAAAGTAACAAAAAATATTAAATCACATCAATTGGCTAACAATATGTCAAAGAATGCCACACAGGCTTGCCTATATTGCTGGTTTACCCCAGAAGCTGGCCTGAGTCCTGGACCTCCTGTGTGGACTTGGGCTGTGGTGCTTAGTACTCAGTGTAGTTATATATTTGTGAACCTAGCACTTGGGAGGCAGAGGCAAGTTTAAGGTCACATAAGTGAATCTGCCTCAAAACCAGAAAAACAAAGAAACTACAACTCCCAACACCCCCCCCCCCATAAAACTCAGGGATAATCAGAGCACATATTTAGGACTCATGATCCCCAGGCCTGGACTCTCCAGCATCATAAAAACCCAGGAACATAAAACTATTCAGTCCCTACTAAAAATCAAAAACCACCTCTAGTCTCAGAATAACATGGTCAGGTACAGGATGAATGACCTTTTCTTTTTCTCAAAAATGTGCATTGGCATGGAACTGGAGTTACAGATAGGTGTGAGCTGCCATGTGGTTGCTGGGACTTGAACCTGGGTCCTCTGCAGTCAGTCCTTGTAATCACTGAGCCATCTTTCTAGGTTGAATATTGGGACCCCAGATTTTTCTTTCAAGATTGAGTTTCCTTAGGTCTAGAGAGATGGCTCAGTGGTTAAGAGAATTGGCTGCTCTTCCAGAGGACCAGGATTCAATTCCTAGCACCCATATGGCAGCTCAAAACTTTTTATAACTCACTCTGTAGACCAGGCTGGCCTCAAAACTCAAACTCAAGAGGCTACCTGCCTCTGTCTCCCAAGTACTGGGATTAAAGGTATGTGCACCATCACACAACATTGAAATAAATTTTATGTCTGGATATAAGAGTAAAAAAAAGTCACATTCTGCAGCATTTTGGGATTCAGGTTTTAAATTAAAACAACTAGTAAAGTCTGCAAATATCCCAATGTCTAGGAACCCGAAACATGAAGTACCATGAAACCCAATCTGCATCTATTCCTTATACCTGCAAGGGTTAGGGAACACTCTAGTTTTTAATATTTTTTTAAAAGATTTATTTATTTATTACGAACACAACACCCTGCCCCCATGTACGTCTACACATCAGAAGAGGGCACCAGATCTCATTCATTAAAGATGGTTGTGAGCCACCATGTGGTTGCTGGGAATTGAACTCATGACCTCTGGAAGAGCAGTCAGTGCTCTTAACCTCTGAGCCATCTCTCTAGCCCCTAGTTTTTAATAATTCTTACCTGATCCAGAGGAAGTGTTGGGGGCTTATGTGGTGGCAACTGTTCCGGTGATGCTGCAGGTGCCGGGGTCTTTGGAAATAAAGACTGTGACTGGATTGGATGCATGTGCATTCTACAGACAGAAGAAAGGGACAGTTAAAGAGTTAATGAGGATCAACTAGGAGAGCAGATACTTGAGTCACAAAGACACTGCCAGCTGGTAAATTTGGAATCATTAATACTGGGACAAAATGGAATAACAAGCTTCCTGGGGTGATATAGCAAATACCTAAGCCAAGTACACTAGAGCCTAAACATAGGGGCCAATGGACCAAACCCAGCATTAGAAATACTCTCTGAGACAGGCGTTGGTGGCGCACCGCCTTTAATCCTAGCACTCAGGAGGCAGAGACAGGCCAGCCTGGTCTACAAAGCAAGTTCCAGGACAGCCTGCAAAACAATACAGAGAAACCCTGTCTCCCTGTCTTGAAAAACCAATAAATAAATAAATAAATAAATAAATAAGTAAATAAACAAAAAACAAATAAATAAATAAATAAATAATACTCTCTGGAGAACCAGCCTGAAACAAGACAAAGATATTAAAGATTTGTATAGAGATTAAACATATACAATAACCACATAAAATAAATACTGAGCCTAGACTGGATTCTGGAGCAGAAAGATATCAAAAGGAAGAGAAAAAGCAAATCTCTGAAAGATATTCCAAGGACACGGAGGGTGTTTAAGGTCATAAGTGACCACCATATTTCTCCCTGTGTGTGGCTCTTCCACTTTGCAACTATGCTGCAGGGCAGTGTCCTAAGGCTCAAATGATACATGCTAAGGTGCGTGTGACTGCCTTAAAAACAAAAACAAGCTGGGGTGGTGGCACACACCTTTATTCCCAGCATTTGGGAGGCAGAGGGAATGGGACCCCTATGAGTTTAGAGGCTACACTGAGAGTTGAGAATTCCAGACAGCCAGAACTACATAAGAGGAATACTGTCTGAAAAGAACAAATATCCCCCAACATAACAATATCACACCCCACCACCACCAGAAGGCAAATGTAAAATGTGAGAGTGAGTGACTATGGTACACACCTGCAAATTCCAGCACTGGGAAGGCTGAGGCAAGAAGACTGAGTATCGGGCCAGACTGGGTTACCAAGCAAAATCCTATCTCAAGCAGACAAAAACAACCATCACAGTTAACAAATGAGGAGAACTTTTGATGGATAGCTTTTAAATTGAATGGTATAATGATTAGGCTTTATAATTTAAAAAAATACTTATTTATTGTGTATACAGTGTTCTGCCTGCAGTCAGTGCTCTTAACCGCTGAGCCATCTCACCAGCCCCCTAAGCTTTATAATCTTATAAACAACCTTACTAGACTGTCCTTTCTTCTTTCTTGACAGGTTTTCTCTGGAACTCGCTTTGTAGATATAGGCTGGCTTGGAACTCAGAGATTCACCTGCTTCTGACTAAAGGACTATGCCACCACCGCCCAGCCTGTATACGTTTCTTAAAGGCACTGCCACTAACCTATTTGTTGATAAAGTCTCATGATAACATCATTTGATTTGTTTCACCTTTTTTTTGTAAATCAACAATAGGGAGTAATGAAGTAAGATGCAAAAACATAAAGCACACACATCCTAAAGCAGATCCTCTTTATCCTGGTCAGTGTCAAGTCAACTAAGCAGCAAAGCTGACCAGACTCTGCCCGCAACTTTCAAACTGTAGTTAAGTGTGCAATATCAATACCTTTCCTGACAGACCAGGCACAGTGTCCCACACCTGTAATCCCAGTTCTCAGGAGGCTGAGGCAGGATGGTTCCTGAGAGTTTGAGGGTAGCATGGGCTACACTGTGCACCCTCGTTTCAAAGAAAACTAACACCCCCTACCTTTTCTATTTTTTAAAATAACAATCTAATAATTTAAATACTAATTCACAGAGAAAAAGCTCTAGAGTTACCTATCTACCACCACAAACAAAAACCAGTGCAAATGTTGATTCATTTTCAGCAAGGGAAGCAAATGTCAAACGTAAAACTATGATGTAATCTCCATCAAGTCATAATTCATATCCATTTCTTCATCTTGGACAAAGAAACCTAAGCAATCTTACCCTGATGGTCTGTGCACTTCATGGAAAGAGCCTCTTATTCCGCTTCCAGTGCCAGTATGCTCCATCATTGTAGCCTGAAAGTGACCTAAGCCCTCTTCCTGACATCGGTAGAGGGGGCCCTCTGAAGAGAGGCCATTGGGCTGGGTGGCCACCGGATGGGGAGGTGGATGGGCAGCCACAGGGGATGGGTATGCCCGGGACTGAAAATGACTAGCTGGACGCTGAGGAGTGTAAGGAGACCCTGTATGCAGCATCACACTGTGGGGTGGGAAAGCAGGTGAGCCAAAAGTCATTCCTGAACTCAGAGGTGGAGGTGGAGTTCCATAAAGATAGTCACTGGTAGACAGTGAGCTCTGCCGCTTGGTAGCTGCATTATGGTTGTCCAGATCTAGAAATTCTTTGGGACTCTCTGGCCTCTCCACAGATTCATCCAGCTTTTCCTCCTCTGGACCAGGATTCTGTCCATCAGATGGGACAACTTTAGCAGCCACTGCATCCACTTGAGTTGGAGAAGTTAAGGCAGCATTGAGTGTCTCACAGCCTTGCAGGCTAGGCAAAGCATTCTTATCTGAGAAGAAAGGACGTGGGGGGTGACTCCCTGGGGGTCCACTTGGGCTTCTCTGGGAAGGTAGAGATCTCTGCCAATCAGAAAAGCCCTGTGGACATGTGTAATAAGGAGTCCGCTGATAGGGATGGTAGGAGGGCTGAGAAGATGGTTGGTAGGCATACCTCATTCCCTGCTGGGGGCGGTATTGGGGAAAGAGTCCAGGATGGGTACTGTTAGGCTGGATGCCCCTGGGGGAGAAGGGCTGAGGATGTGATCCTGGGGACTTTCCTCCCATCACAGAGCCCAAGCCTTGTAGACCTGAATTCATGTGGTAATGTGTAGCTGAATTAGAGTATTCTAGGCCAGGCATGTACAAGGGAGAAAACTGATTTACAGTGCCTGTCATCAAATTGGGGTCTGTGCAAGGAGGAGTCGTTGCATTCTGTCCTGTACATGGCATGGTTTCCTGCAATGTTTTACCCCTGGGGCAGAGTGGCTTTTCTGAACCACTGCCACCAAGGCCCTTCCCCTCTGACCTACAAGAAGATGTTTCATCAACAACCCCATTTTCAGGCAGAGTCCCTCCATCTGCCACCATGGAGAGGTCTCGCAAACAACCTTGCACAGTTGGGCTGGTGTAGCTATTGTCCAGAGGCCAGGTGTTCTTGCTCTTTGATGCTTTATAATTGGCTGCAGTTTCTGAAGCATCACTTTTGAGTTCTGGGTCCTCTGTTTCCCTTTCTTGCGGTGAGCTTTGCCTGGTACAGTTGGCTTGCAGGGGAGGTGTCAGGTGAGGTAGCTGTTTGAGGTATATGCCCTCTGAAGCACAAACACTTGCTGTTTTCTCTTCAAGCCCAGGCAAAGGTTCAGCTGGGGAAGGAGAGCAACAAAACAGCCAATCAGTAGTTGAAATGACAACATTGATGGGTACAGTAATGGCAAGAACACGGCAAACGGTCAGATGAGCAGGGTCAAAGCTGAGATGACATTCGGCAATTTCTTTTTTTTGTTGTTTGCTTTTTTCAAGACAGGGTTTCTCTGTGTTAACAGTTATGGCTATCTTGGAACTCTGTAGACCAGACTTGCTTTGAACTCAAGAGATCCGCCTGTTTCAGCCTTGAGTGCTGGGATTAAAGGCATGTACCACCAGCACCAGGCAACATTCAGCAAATTAAACCTCAGCTAGATCCTGTGTCACAGGGAGTCTCTGAAAGGTGTCATGATATTGGGGAGTCTGCACACTCCCTTCTGTAGGCAGAACATAGTACATCTATGCTACCAAAAAAATGCCTAAGTCTTGGCCTCTTCTGTGTTGTCAACACTCAGGCTAGAAAGGTGTCACAAGATTTAAGTCTGAGTTACAGATCTAGTATCTATTTTACATGAATTTTTCATCCATTTCCATAAAACTTCAAGTGACTCCATTCCTCAGCCAAGTATTAAACAAAATCACATACTTTTCTCTCTTTCAGTTTTATCTTTCTGGGGTTTTTTTTTTTTTTTTTTTTTTGAGACAGGGTTTCTCTGTGGCTTTGGAGGCTGTCCTGGAACTCCCTTGGTAGTCCAGGCTGGTCTCGAACTTACAGAGATCCGCCTGCCTCTGCCTCCCGAGTGCTGGGATTAAAGGCATGCGCCACCAACGCCCGGCTCTTTCTGGGTTTTTTAATGCTTTCTTTAGCTTCTCTATTATTTTTTATTATACTTTTTTATTATATATTTAAATTAGGAACAAGCTTGTTTCCCATGTTAGTCCCAATCTTTCTGGTTTTTAAACAGCATTACTACTAGAATCCACTGTTCTTCACTGTTATGTATCGGAGACCCATGGAAATAATTAAGACATTGAAAACATTTCATAATGACTTTCAAGACCATCGTGCTTGAGAGACACTGAGAGGAAGAAGCAATTAAGAACACAATGATGACCAGGTGGTGGTGGTGCACACCTTTAATCCTAGCACTCAAGAGGTAGAGGCAGGAGGATCTCTCTGAGTTCAAGACCAGCATGGTCTACAGAGTGAGTTCCAGGACAGGCTTCAAAGCTACAGAGAAACCCTGTCTTGAAAAACCTAGGGGTGGGGTGGGGGACACAATGACAACAACAAAAACCCAACAAAGAAGAAGGGAAGAGGAAAGAAGAGACCACAATGCTGAGGTTGGAAAGATGGTTGGGGTGAGGGGACTTACTGCACCCAGACGGCAACCTGTTAACTTCTGGGCCAAGTAACCTGATGCCCTCTTTTGGCCTCTACAGACTCCTGCACATACAGTGACAAAGGCTCACAACTTACACACAAGCTACACAAAGAACATGACATAGGCTCAAACTCAGCTCTAACACTTTCTCACTAGCTAAGAGCAATCCACTGTGCCTTGGATTTTAATTGTAAACAAAGATACCGGGCTGAGGCTTAAAGACAACAGCCACACATGGCTGCCAGTCCGCTAGATTTTCTGAATTACTCAGAAATGCCACCCAAGTGCTGGGATTAAAAGTGTGTGCCATTGACGGGTGTTGGTAGCGCAAGCCTTTAATCCCAGCACTCGGGAGGCAGAGGCAGGCGGATCTCTGTGAGTTCGAGACCAGCCTGTTCTACAAGAGCTAGTTCCAGGACAGCCTCCAAAGCCACAGAGAAACCCTGTCTCAAACAAACAAAACAAAAGTGTGTTCCATCACTGCCAGGCTGATTTTCCTTTCTTAGGCAAGGCATTCTTTTTTTGGGGGGGAGGGTTCGAGACAGAGTTTCTCTGTATTGTTTTGGAGGCTGTACTGGAACTCACTCTGTAGACCAGGCCGGCCTCAGAGATCCACCTGCCTCTGCCTCCCAAATACTGGGATTAAAGGTGTGTGCCACCATTATTTAGGGCTTACTCTTTCTCTAAAGCTCCCCTCCCCATTGTATTGCTGCTTGTTGCCATGAGTCTGATTTTTATACCAGTCTTGGCATGAGTTTTTCCTTCTCTCCTCCATTGGGCAGGAGCTGAGCGATTTTTTTTTTTGTTTCTAAAGATTTTTTTTTTAAATCACACATACAGTGTTCTGCCTACATGCCAGAAGAGGGCAGCAGATTGAATTGTAGATAGTTATGAGCCACCATGTGGTTGCTGGGAACTGTACTCCGAATCCCTGGAAGAGCAGTCAGTGCTCTTAACCTCTGAGCCATCTGTCCAGTCCCAGGAGCTGAGGTTCTAAAGCTAGGCTACTCCATGGTTTTTCTTTTAAACTATAAAATTATCCTTGGACTCAAAACAAAATAACACACACACACACACACAGAGGCTGGGCATGGTGGTATAAGCCTATGATCCCAGTACTTGGGAGATGGAGGTGAAAGATGAGTTTGAAGTACAGCAAGAACCTAAGTAGGACAATCAAGATGCCTCATAAAGTAAGGGCACCTGCTGCCAAGCCTGAAAGCCTGAGTGCAGTCCCTGGACTCACAGTAAGAGAAAACTAACTCCTTACAAGGTATCCCCAATTAAAAAACAAAGAAAATAAACCCAAGGATGTTGTTAATAGCTTGTATAAAGGCATGTTCTTTACTTTGTTTTTTGTTTTTGAGGTAGGGTTTCTCTATGTAACAGTCTTGGCTTTGTAGACTGTAGACCAGGCCTCAAAACAAAGGCATGTGCTAGTTAAACTCCTTTAAATAAAAAAGTTTCAAAAAGAGGCTGGACATGGTGGTACATTTTTGATCCCAGCACTAGGAGGCAGAGGCAGGGGATCTCTGTGAGTTTGAAGCCAGCCTACCATGTTCCAAGACAGCCACCACCAGAGAGATCCTGTCTCTTAGGCAAAGTTCCTAAAATAGTCTCACTTTTTATATGTTATCTTCATATTCTATACGAAAAGATTACTCATGAATTGACACACAAAAGTGGGGGGAGGACACATCGTAAATTACCCCGGTCATTCTCAGGCTCTTGTGTTTCACTGACATCCTGTGTACTCCCGGGGTTGTCCAAAGCAGGCTTGGGGGCTGACACACACACTGATGCTGAATGAGCTACCTGTGGAAAGGGACCAGGTAACTGGGAAGGAGTGGGCTGGCGGGGGTGGTAAGGCACACCTGGGGGACAGACTCGGGAGGAGAGCTGTTGCATGGCGATCATTTCAGGGCTGTCCATCATGGATTCCCCTCCTTGGACCCCCCGGAGAGCCTGGGAGGGTCCCCCGAACAGAGGACTTGGAGCTGGAGCTGGAGGAGGCTGCAACCGATGTCCAGCAGACTTACAAGGTGGTTGCATATACCCCGAGGAAGGAACTCCATGAGGTAGAAAACTTGATTGTTTAGCCCACTGGTTTCCTGGGATAGGTGGTCTCATTAACCGGGCATCCATCACATGACCAAGGGTATGAGGGTGGTGAGAGGGTCCTGGCCCCAGGTGGGGCTTCTCATCTGGCCCCAAACGTCCTGAGTTTGTAGCACCATGGTTCCCATTCCAGACAGCAGGGTGTACTCGATTCAGGTACTTGTATGAATGATAAATGTGACCAGGAGGAATTTCTGAGCTTTCAGGGAAGTCTGGGGGTCGGGCTGGAGTCCCACCATGCCTAGAAGGAATAAATCCTGCCTGGAATGGAGCTGGTGGATAGATGTTTCCATCTTGACTGGGACAATTCATCTGCCCAAGCTGCAAGGAGGGGGGATGTGATCCCATATTGGAGAGGTGTGTTAGACCCTCACACATCTTCTCTTTAGGAGCACTGAGCCGGGGTCCTCGGTGGTTACTGATTCCAACTGGAGCCTGGCAACAGAAAAGGTAAGAAACACATTCACAGAACAAGACATAACTGGAAAGACCCTTCATCTAGTGTGACAGATTTTTCAGTAAAGAGGTCGAATCACATTCAATGTGAGAAGAGCCAATCTCTCAATCACATTTGCAAAACCTTCTCAGCTGTCTTTTGCAGACTGCTTACCTGTATGGCAAAGGGTGGGTGCTGCAAGGGATCTCCTGGAGGCACCTCTGGGACTCGAGAGGAGCCATATACGTTGGTGGGATCTTGAAGAGAGCCAAATGTTCCTGGTGCTGCTGGCCGCTGGAGGCAGTGAGTAAAACAGAAAGGCGGATGGGGAAAGACAGTCATCAAGGAGAACAGGGATTCCCTAAGGATTGGTATCAATGTGACCCTGCCACCAGGAATAGCCCCAATCTCAAAGCAACTCTCTCTAGGAAAAAGAGACTGCATTTCTCTTATCTTTCCCCCACCACAAATAGTCATTTTAAGCATTCTGGATCCAACTACATCCTGCAATAATAACAACTATTACTCATTTATTCATCTATACATTTATGAGCTAGGGTTTCATGAAGCCAAGCTGGTCTCAAACTTGCTGTGTAGCTGAGGATAATTTTGAATTTGTGGTCTTGCTGTCTTGTCTCTTGGGTGCTGGAAAGATGCTTCACCTACTGGGACAGACTTTTCAGTAGAAAAGAGGTTGAATTAATTTATATGTGAAGAGCCATAGTTCGGTGCACACATTACATGCTAGGGAAGCAATTGAGCTCCATTCCCAGATCCTTATAATGAAGTTTCAATGTTTCAGACATAATTTGTAGCTTATACACTGCGCTTCTGTGCTTTATTTCTTCTGCTTTCCTTTTTGAGATTGTGGTCTCAATTTGAGACCCAAGAGATTTATAAAACTCAACCTTCCCAAGTAGTTAGGAATATTGGTAAGAACTGTATCATCAGGCCTTTCTGATCCTAAGTTTTGTCTACTTTGAGAAGACATGATTTAAAATACTTAGAGAAAAGAGGGTCTAAATGACCACAGAGATAGGATGTGTGAAGGAAAAACCACCTCATTTGTGAGGGACACAGGAGGACCAGAAGTTCAAGGCCAGCCTCAGCCTCCAATACAACAGCAAGTCTGAGGTCAGTTTCTACTAAATGAGACCCTATATCCAAGACCAAAACCAAAATAAACCATCTATGGCAGTGGTTCTCAACCTGTGTGTTGTGACCCCAGGTGTGTCGAATGGCCTTTATACAGGTGTTAAATATCAGATATTGTATATACCAGATATTTACATTAAGACTCATAAAATTAGTTATGAAGTAGCTATGAAAATAGTGTGAAGGTTGGAGGGGTCACCACAACATGAGGAATTGTGTTAAAGGACTGTAGCATTATGAAGGTTGAGAACAACTGCCCTGTGGTTATCTGAAGACCACACAAGACCATACAAGTTACTAGCCCTTAGATTTCTAGAAATAGACTGGCTTGGAGACAATACTAGATAGTGAGCTTTTTCTTACCATCTGGTTTAAAGGGGGTGCTTGGCTAGGCACCCTGCCACAATGCAGGGGGTGGGAAGAGCCTTGGCCATTTGATGTGCCCACCCCTGGAGGGAGCTGATTAGAACTGCTACTCTGATCATCCCCCGAGGAGGTAGCTCGGCGTGCAGGGGGCAATGATTTTCCTCCATTCTCCACTGGTGGTTGCTTCCTGTTGGGCCCTTCTGAGTCTCTAGAGCGGGTCCAAACATGGCTTCCGCTACTTCGACCAGCCCTACTCCTTCTTTTCTCCCGTTTTTCATCCTCTCTGATCCAAAATTCTTCATCTGTGTCTCCATCTTCACCAGGGAAATGCTTTGTCATGGCCCGTTGGAAACACCGCTCTAAATTATCAGACATCTTGGTATACTCTAGAAGGAAGAAGACATGAGGATTGATCTCCAGGTACATACTTCACTAGACACAAAAGACAGTTAATATTAAACTGCAAAACTATGGACACAAGATGAAGATGCTGTTAGTAGTCTGCTCAAGGCTGAATGTCTGTGACATAAACGTGACTCTAATACATTACCTCAAACTAGCAAAAACTCAATTCTTTTAGGCTAAGTTACTAAAACTACTATTACAATTGCATTTGCTTTGATTTTAGACTACAGTATTTTTGTGTTGATACATGAAAAGCTCCAGGATCATTAGAAAGTTATGATGCCATCTTTCAAAATGATTTAAGAGAGGAAGACCAGGGATGTTGCTCAGTGGTAGAGGGTTTGCTGAGCATTCAGGAAGCATTAGACTCCATCTTCTGTACAAACAAAATTGTATGTAGCAAAGAGGCCCAGGACAACCTAGACCAGATCACTGCTAGACTCTGTTTATCCAGAAGGCTGGACCAGATTTCCTGGGCGTTGTTTACAAAATTGGAAATCAAATCTCATGGCTTTTGGTATATATTCTATTTGTAGTCCTAAGGCAAAATATTGAACCAGCAGGATGGCACACACGAGATTCTAACATTTGGCAATCAAAAGTTCAAGGTAGGGGTAGAGAGGAGGCTCAGATGTTAAAAGCACTTGTTACTCTTTCAAAGGACCTGAGTTTGACTCCCAGCATCCATATGGTGGATCACAACCATTCATAACTCCAGTTTTAGAGGATCCAATAACTCATCTGATCTCTGTGGGTACCAGGCACACATGTGGTGCACGCTAAACACTCATGCCCACTTATAAATAAATCTTGGGGTCTGGAGAGATGGCTCAGTGGTTAAGAGCAGTGGCTGCTCTTCCAGAGGTTCTAAGTTCAATTTCTAGAAACCACATGGTGGCTCACAACTATGCATAATGAGATTTGGTGCCCTCTTCTGGCCTGTAAGCATAACACTGTATACATAATAAATAAATGAAATCTTAAAAAAAAAAAAAAGAAAGAAAAAGAAAAATCTAAGGTAAGTTTGGAAGAGAGCATTTAATTTCTACTATAACAGTGCAGAAAACACACATCCAGCAAGAAGGTCCCTACCACCTACCACTACTGTCCCCATTGTATTTTCGACAATTCTTGAACATGATCTTCATGTCATTTACAAATTCCTCCTTGGTACAATATAAACCTCCATTTAATTTCTTCTCCATGCTTGAAATATCCATGGGGATCTAAAATAGGACATATAACACTTTAATTAAAAAATGCTATAAAGGACACAGTGGCTTTAATCCCAGCACTACAAGTTGGGAGAATTGACACAAATTGAGGATAGTCTGTGCTACATACTGAGTTTCAGGCCAGTCTTGGTAACAGAGTGAAACCTTGTCTCAAAACAAAACCAAGAAACTACACACCATCCCCAATCAGTTTCTAGGAGGAAAAGGAATCCTGGCATTTAAACTTCTCACAAACTTGGTGTAGCTAAGAATATTGACACATACCTTTAATCCCACCATTCAGGAGGCAGAGGTAGGCAAATCCTTCTGAGTTTGAGGCCAGTCTTAGATCAACTAAGAAGACATGGTGCCCTGTCTTGAATAGCTGGTCTCCTAGCTAGTAGTGCTGTTTATGAGGCTGTGGAAGCTTTAGGAGTTGGCCTAATTAAAGGGAGTGGGCCACTGTGGGATGGGGTCTTATGAGCTATACCCTGTGCCATTTCAGTCCCCAAGTTCTGGCTGGTCACCAAGATATGATCAAGCTCCTAGCACCGCAGACAGAGTTGCGTGCTACCATGGACTCTAACCTTTGAACTGTAGAACCAAAATAGGTACTTGGTCACTATAATAGAAAAATGACTAATATAAAACCCAAGCAAGATACACATACTTAAATACAATTTCAAAGATACCTTAATAATCTGGTAATAGTTGGGGGCATAAGATTCATCTACAGGTTCCAAGAAGGGCCAGGAATCCTTGTGAGCCTTTACCACATCTAGAACTGGAAGCCAAAAGAGAACATAACTGACACATTCCCATGAAAAGATGCTCATCAGAAAGAAATACAACAGTTGAGAACAGTAACTAACCTTTATACATGGCAGTGAAATCGTCATCCAGCTCAAAGCTGTGAACCACAAAACAAGACAGTTAACAGTTAACTCTGACCACCAAACAGACTGACAAAAGTGTTATTTACTCCTGTTAGGTGAGTCCAATACTGACAGCACTCACTGGAAACAACATGAGGATGGCAATGGTGATCACAGCAAAAAGAGGACTTGCAGATTCCCCAATCTATAAAATGAAGAATTGGGGATAGAGAGATGGCTCAGCAGTTAAGAGCACTGGCTGCTCTTTTAGGAGCTGGGTTTAATTCCCAGCACCCACACGGCAACTCACAACTGTCTGCAACTCCAGTTCCTGAGGATGTGACACCTTCACACCAATGCATATAAAATAAAACTAAAAAATAAATTACACACAGAAAAATGCGCTAGGTAGAATAAAAAAAAGAATTGACCTAAATGATCTAGAACTTTATTATGATTTAACTATTAACCAGAATTTTTTTCCATCCAACAAGAAGCCATGACTTTATTAGTGATAGAAACAGTACAAATTTCAAACCAAGCTGTAGTTCCAATTTTGAAACACCAAAAAGGGGGTGGGGTGGGAGAAGGGGAATGTCCTTGCTGTCAAATAGTTACATAGTTAATTCTATAATAGCATTTACAATATCATTACTGTTGTTTTTCAGGGCTCAGACTGCCTTTGCTCCACACATTTGCTTGTGACATGACCAACTCTACATCCTTAACTTCCACACCTGTTCCATCAACCTCTTCCTCCTCGCTCTCCTCTTGTACGGTCGGAGTCTTGAGTGTTTTCCTGAATATTTAAAACGCTTTCACCTTGAACTTTGAATTTCTCAGCAGCTGCTAACTGTGCTTGCTGAGACAAATCTTCAATCTTGGCCTCTCCAAAAACTATGTAGGTGTCTGAAGCTGGGCTCTTGTAGACATCTGGTTTTGTGATGACGAAGAGGGTAATTTTGGATTTCCAGATAGTGATTCTAGTAACCCCTGTAACCTGTCGAAGACCCAGTTTGGACATAGCCTTCTTTCCACTCTTGACTGTTTTGCTTTACTGACTGGCTCTTCATCCATTTCAGCTGCCACCGCCAGCTGGACTTGTGTGGCTGTCTATGTGGAGTCTTGTTCCTCGAGCTCTGGTACCAATTCATCACTGCCAGACTCTGTTCCCAATCCAGTCTTAGCCTGAGGCTGTGGCAACTCCTGCTCGGAAGCAGGGACGGTTTCAGCGGCTTCACCAAGCATTTTGTGCGGAGGATGCAGAACCAAGATGGCGGCAGAAAGAGCTTAACCAGAATTTTTATAAAGACAGGGTATTTTATATAGTCCAGGTTGACAAATTTCAGATTCTGCCATAGCTCTACAGAGTTGGGGTTGCAGAAATGTACTACCATACTTGGTTGGAAGAAACTGTTTTGTTTTTTGAAATAGGCCCTAGCTGTCCTGGAATGCCCTATCTAGACCAGGCTGAGATACATCTGCTTTTGTTTATCAAGAAGCGGGATTAAAGGTGTGTGCCACCATGCTCAGCTGATGGGTTTTCTTTTTTGAACCTTGTATTTCCCCTGCCACAGTTCTATTCTGGCCCACCTTGATCCCAACAACTGCCGGGTACTGTGTAACACTACACCTGGCCAAAGTAACTACCTGAGCATGGCGGTGCACTTTTGACATCACAGCATTGAGGAAGCTGAGGCAGGAGGATGGCAAGTTCTAGTCTTGAAACATGGATTTGAGCTGCAGCTTAGTGCTACAGTACTTGCCTAGCATGCCTAAAGTCTTTGGAGTTCAAACCCCAGCACTGCCAATCAAACGAATATAAGATGTTCTACATACTTCCAAGAAACAATTCCCCATTAATAGCAGATTCTGATGTCATTGAAAAGACAGTTTATGTCAGCCAATGCTTCAGTCAGGTCTGAATTTAAGGCCTACTAACTCTATCCAACCCCCATTTCCATTTTTCAAGATAGGATTTCTCTGGGGAATAGCCCTAGCTGTCCTCTGAAACACTTTCTAGACCAGGCTGGCCTCAAATTCAGAGGCCCCCCTGCCTTTGTCTCCTGAGTGCTTGGATTAAAGTGCACACCACCACACCCAGCACTATGTTGTTTTTTTTTTAACATTAAAATGATGAAGCCACTGCTTTCTACATACAAGAAATAAATGAGAAGTATTTTTTTAAAAACTAAGAATTTTTCTTTGTTTTTGACACAAGGTTTCTCTGTGTAGCCTTGGCTATCCTTGAACCCAGAGATCTGCCTGCCTCTGCTTCCCAAGTAGTAGGGTTAAAGGTGTGTGCCATCACCAGTCACAAAAGGTGTCTATGTGTCTACATGAGTGTAGGTGCACTCAGAGGCCAGAGGCTTCCGAACCCCCTGGAGCTAAAGGCACTTGTGAGCTTCCCCCATGGGTGCTGGGAATCAAACTCCAGTGACTCTGAAAGTCTAGGAAGTGAGCCATCTCAAGAAAGGCTTTTAAAAAAGATTACACTTGTGTGTGCCATCATGGTCCACGTGTGGGAGTCAGGGGACAATTTGCAACAGTCAGTTCTCTCCCTCCACCATGTGGGTCCCAGGGATCCAATGCAAAAGCCATCAGGCTTAGCAGCAAGTGCTTTCACTAACATGTCAGCTGCTACTATTGCTACTATTAAATACTCACAGGTCCTTGGTCTTCTTTTCTTCCCTCATAGGAGAACTCGGGTCCAAATGGGAAAGTTCTGGGGGTAGCTCCTTCCCTTGAGCTAGCAGCCAGGCCCGCTCTTCCCTGAGCTTCCTCCTCTTGGCTCGATCTATACCAAGACATCAAGATAGTTCAAATGAGCGTTTGCACTTGCTGCTCCCTGGGCCTTCTGTGAATGAACGAACACCCCCCACACCCACCCCTGGGCCTTCTGTGAATGACCAACACCCACACACCCTTTCTTAAGCATATACCATTCCACCTATAAAAGCAGTTGCCTTGAGTCTCTACATACCTTCCACTGCCTTGACTTTTTCCTCCAATTCCCGCTTTTTCTCCTCTCTCAACATCTGTTCCTGCTCCTTCTTCTGCACTGCCAGTAGCAGCTGCCGTTCCTCCTCCTCCTCCTTGCGCTTCTGCTTTTCCATCTTGGTGAGCATGGGAGTCTCCTGGAAGGAGCCAATAAGCGCAGAGGTCAGCAGAAGAGTAGTTCTTCCCTGAGTTAAGAGTTAGTTTGCTGAATTCATCAGATACTAGTAGTTACAGGATTTAGACTTCAAATAGACTTCTTTTATATGTGAAATATGTGTCAGTGCACAAAAATACACTGAGGATTATGAGTTTGAGAACAGTCCAGGTCACAAAAAGACCCCTTCTCCTTGGGAGGCAAAGGCAAGTGAGTTCAAGGCCAGTCTGGTCTATAAGTCAAGTTCCAGGAAGGTCAGGGCTAGACAGAGAAACCATGTCTCAAAAAACAAAAACAAAGAAAGAGAACAAGCTGAGTGAGCCATTGGAAGTAAATCAGTAAGCAGCATCTTCCATGCTTCTACTTCAGTTCCTATGTAGTTTCCTGCACTGACTTCCCTTATGATGGACTACAGGCTGTAAGAAATATAAGGTCTCCTCCCTGAGTTGCTTTTGGCCATGATGTTTATCCTAGCAATAGAAAGCAAACTCCAACAGCCAGGCACCTTTCCTGAATTTCACCAGACTCCTAAACTGCCAGACTATTTTCTTGGTTTTTATTTCACTGCCAAACTATTTCCTTGGTTCTTAATTAAAATTCCTGGTAACATCACCCAGACAACATGACTGATCATTACCTTAGCTTCAAGACGATACTGTATGTAAGATATCAGTGACTAACATGGCTAGGAAAGGAAGGAAATTAAAGCCCGATTCAAAGGAATTATTTCATTAAAAGAAAATGAACAGCTGCTTGCTTAGTACATGAAGGTAATCTCCAGCATCACATAAACTGGTCCTGATGGTGCAGGTCTACAATCCCTGCACTCAGGAGATAGAGTTACAACTTCAAAGTCACCCTCAAATCTGAGCTGCATGAGATCCTGCCAATGAGTGAAGGTGCTTGTCACCAAGCCTGACAACCTGAGTTTAATCCAGGAAGCTCACATGGTAAAGAAGAGAAAACGGACTCCCTCCCTCAAGTTGTCCTCCAATCTCCCATGGGTGCTGTGACACATGAGCCCCCCCCAACCCCAAACACAATAAAAAAAGAGAGAAATAGTAAGTTACTAAAGAATGGATCTAGCAGACAAAGTCCTAATTCTCCTTTTCCCATTTCCCAAACGATGAGATTATAAATGCTCACGATGCCTGGCATACTAAATTGTTTTTAAAATATATTACTATAATCAAAAGGTAGTGTGTTGCATGCCTTTAATTCCAGCATTTGGGAGATGAGAGGCAGGAAGATGCAGGTAAATTTGAGTCCAGCCTGGTCTATACATTTAGTTCCAGACCAACTGACCTACAGAGTGTGAGACTTTGTAACAGGGCAGGGGATTAGGGTGGTGGTGTGTGGTGATGTATTATTTATGATTTATTAAAGTTCGCCTGAGGATCCAGAAAGCAAAGTCAGCCTCAAGCTATAGAGATCAGACAGTGGTGGTACACACCTTTAATCCCAGGACTCAGGATTAAGAGGTAGACAGATATCTCTGAGTTCAAGGTCACCCGGCCTATGCAAGAGTGAAGAGTAACAGAGCTCATGCCTTTCATCCCAGCACTGGGATCACACACCTTTAACCCAAGCATTAAGGAGGTGTATAAGACAGGAACAGGGTCTCAGAGCTGGCATTCATTCTCCAGCCACATTGAGGATAGACAGACAATCAGTCTCAGGATTCACCAGCCTCCTTGAGGAGAGCACAGCAGTCTGGGACTTCAGTCTGAGGTTTGGTGAAGTCAGGATTGCCTTTCAGTCTGAGTTAGAGTTAAGAGCTAGTGGTCAACTGGCTGTTTTGCTTTTCTGATCTTCACCTTGAACCCCCAATATCTGTCTCTAGGTCTTTTATTATCCGGGTTACAGTGGTTGTACATGAATATACACGATAAGCATACTAAGCATTAACAACTAAGTGACCTGAATTGATAGCATCTTTAAACCCAAACATGGAAGTTCTACAAATCTTTTTGCCAACTGAGGTTAAGAACCCACACCTCCCTTTGCTTGCTTGCCTTTGTTTGACTATGGCTCTGTCTTGAGATTACAACCTCTCCCTCTAAATTTCATTTTTGAGAATTTCACAATGTAGCTAGCCTGGGACTCTCTATGTAGAGCATGGCAGCACCACTTTCAGTGAGTACCCTGTTAGGATTACAGGGACAGCAACCATGCCGGGCAGCATTCAACCTCTATTTTTCATTCCCTCTGTTCTCGGATCACTTTATCTGGAACCACTTCCATTGCCATGACAGGTAAAAACCCATCTTTGCTTCCTGGGCTTGTTTCCCCATGTGAATTTCCACAACTACTTAACATAAGCCATATCTGAAAAACCCATGTGTGGGTGGTGGTGGGTGGGAGGTGACCCATGCTCTGCACTGAAAATTTGTCTGCAAATCTCTGTGCAATGCTTCCATTTCAAGAGAAAGCAAACTGGAGCCGACACTTGGGTGCTGGGAACCAAAACCCAGGTCCTTTAAAATCCAAGTCCTCTGGAAGAGCAGCGTGCTGAGCACTCTCTAAGTCTCTGATCCTACGAAGAAGAGCAAGTGCTCTTAGCCATGTAACCATCTCTCCAGTCTCTCAGACTGTCTCACATTGTAAATATTTCCCCTGTAAAAGAGGTCAGCTGGGAGCATGTAAGTGGATTACCATCAGGAGGCTGAGAAAGGAAAATCACTGGATGTTCAAGTCCACCCTGGCCTGGGCTGTATTTTGAGTTTCAGAACAACCAGAGCCATCTAGTGAGACTCTCATAAAACCAGAGAAAAGTTAAGTGTCAACAGCAAATGCTATAATGGTTGGTGTTTAAATGACTTACAGGTAAGAAAGAGACCTACTAGAATCATGAAGGCATCTTAATGAGATGCTAACAAGGAGCCACTGTGAAATCCTCCATAGGATTATTAACTAGAAGCTCTAGATGAAGCAGTGCCCAAACTCTGTACCCCAAGGCATTCACTCTTATCTTTGCCACCAGGAGCACACTTGAGATCACACCATCCCAAAACTGCTCCCTAGGCACCCAGTAGGGCCTACTGACAAAAATACTGCAGCAGCCCTATTCCCTGGCTTATCAGTGTCTCTGCACTGATTTTTTTCCCAGATGCCACAATTAAAATACTTTTTGAGGCAATTAGTATTGCACTCCTGGGTGGTTGGGGCCTGCATACAAAAGAAAAAAAAGAATCAAAAGACAAAAGACTTTCTGCTCTGGAAACAAAAGTCAATTCACAACACAAACTACACAGGGTAGTTTCCTTCAAACTAAGCAACAGAATTTAATAACCACCCCTATAAAGAGGAAAAAAAAACCAAGTGGCCAAAAGCTAGACTTCTGCTTGCACTCATGAAGAGGTTTTAGTGACTGCCAGGTAATCTGAGGCATGAATTAGGGCACGGAAGATGCCCTGAAGCATGAGCAGAAAGAAGAACAGCTGTCAAGGAGGTTCAAGGTAATAAAGAGAACCTACCAAGGTAGGATGAGCTGGAAGCTACTCAGAACCAAAGTGGGTACCAACAACAAAAGGTCATTTCCAAGCTGAGGGCTACTAGGGAGGTGGCGGCAAGTCAATCACTGCAGAATTGTCAACTAGAAAATATATACGAGTTAAGAAGGAACCATGTGCCGGGCAGTGGTGGTGCACGCCTTTAGTCCCACCCAGCATTGGGGCAGAGGCAGGTGGATATCCGAATTCGATGCCAGCTTGGTCTACAGAGTGAGTTCCAAGAAGGCCAGGACTGTCACACAGAGAAACCCTGTTTCACAAACCAAAAGGAAAGAAAGAAGTAAAGGAAGGGAGGGAGGGAAAAAGAAGGAGCCACCTGTGGTGGTGTTCACCTCCTAGCACTTGGGCGTCTAAGCCAAAGCTGTGAGCTTGGACAAGCCTGGCCTGCATAAGCAATATTTAAAACAAAACAAAACAACAAAAAAACCCAAAATTCCAGGTTGACCTTGAATTTATGATCCTCCTGAATTTGCTTTCCACAGTAATAGGATAAAAAAGTCAATAAAAATTTACAAAGAGTACAAGGTCTCATTGTTGACATTTTCATTAAGAGTCACAAACATGTAACTGCAAGGAAAAGAAAGTCCCCAACTTCACAAGAACACAAGACATTTTGACAGAGCAAAAACAATTGTGACCTGAGGCAATAATGTTTTGTGTGACTACTAACCTCACTACATATGCAATGGAATCCAGTGCCAGGAGGAGATAAACAGAAGGAGAAAGAGTATGCTAGCTAGCTGGGCTGAGAACACGAAGTACACCAACATGCTATAAAAGTCTTTTTGGACAGATGCAGCAGGCATCTTGCTACCTTCCTGGAGCAAAGAGGTAATCGGATCACGTTCCCATTTCTGTCCTCCATTTTAGGAAAGTCATCAACTAGGCTCCCAGACAAGCACTTGCCTCTCAAGCAGCTCTTCTTTCCTGAACCAGCTGCACCTAACAACAGCCTCATTTCTCATTCCTGCTGAACACAGCATGAGAGCTGGAGACTCCAAAAATGGTTGCTTACATTTCCCCATTATCTATCACAACATGCCAGCCACACACCCATATCTTTGACCATACCATTCCATTTTCTGCCTTGCGGCTTTTGTTGTTAGGAAGACCCTAGGCTTTAAATCCACACCCACTCCTCACCATCAGAATTCTAGCCATCCCACACACTAAAGTCAAACAAACACCTGTCTGCCTAAACTGCCCTTTCTTTCCCTGGCTTCAAATTTTTACATCTTTGTATTCATGAACTTCTTTTATCACAGAACTTATTCACATCTGATAGGCTGAGTATGTGCCTGTCACCCAGGAATATTTAAGATAAAAAAGAATGCCACCCAATCTTCCATTTTTCTATCTTCTTTTCCCAGAAAAACACTACACATATTAAGACTCTTTCTTAAAGCCTGGCAGTAGCAGTGCACAACTTTAATCCCAGCACTCAGAAGACAGGGAGGCAGTTCTCTAAGAGCAAGTCTATAGAGCAAGTTCAGGGACAGTAGAGGCTACACAAAGAAACCCTGTCTAAAAATCCAAAATCTGCTGGGCGGTGGTGGCACACGCCTTTAATCCCAGCACTTGACAGGCAGAGGCAGGCAGATCTCTGAGTTCAAGACCAGCCTGGACAGCCTCCAAGGCCACAGAGAAACCCTGCCTTGAAAAACAAAACAAAACAAAACAAAACTAATAAAAATCCAAAATCTTCAGTGAACATTTGACATTAAGTTTTTTTTGGTTTGTTTTTTAAGAGCAAGGGATAATAAATAGGAATAAAATCATGTGAAATGAAATGGGAACTACCTTTTCAAATACTTTTTTACTTTTAGACACACTCACCTCTAGCTTGATGGATTTGATGGGCAGGTGGTCAGACATAAACCTATGTTGCAACTCTGGCTTTGTGCGCTGTGGACGTTTTCCCTACAGTTACAAGTGAGGAACAGAAAGGAAGAGATAGATTAGGGGGTTCTCAGCTATGCTATAGCTGCTGCTGCTGCTGCTGAGGCTGCTACCAGCAGAATGGCCACTGAAGCACACCAGTGACTAATTTATCTAATGGTGGCCAAAGGTGCGTCCACATTTTAGGAGGATAAGGGAAAACAACTATTCAGCTGGGTAAGGTAGTAAGCCAGTCTATTTAATAAGCAGCAATTCAAAAGCCACTGACAACCAAGCATTTCCTATTAAAATCTTCATTACTGGCAAGAGAGATTAGTTACAACCTTAAGTAAACTCCTTCTCCAGCTGGATGTGATAGGCACATCTATAACCTCAGCATTTGGGAAAAGGAAGATTATGAATTTCAGACCATTTCAGGGTAGACAACCAAACACCTCCACTACAATAACAAAACAAAACAAGCAAAAAACAACAAACCCCAAAACAAAAACCAACCAACCAAACAAGCAAACAAAACAGCTCCTCTTTAAACGACAAAGAGAAAACTGTATTTTATCACATTCACCTGAAGGAAGGAATGATTCTGAAAGAGGCACCAGGGGCACCTGAAATCCTTTAAAAGGCAGCCAGGCACCTGCTATCAAGCCTGACTATGTGAGTCTGATCCTTGAAATACACATGGTGCACAGTGGCACACACACAAAATATAATAAAAACATAAAAGTAAGCTCTAAGCACTCATTTCTGCTTACATGGGGGGAGGGGGTGTTTGGTCCTAGAAAAGCTCAATAATTCGTAAGACTTTGAAGAATAAGTAAACTAAGACAGGATCAAAAACAAATCTCTCAACAACAACAAGGGCTGGTTCAGACTGTCTAAGCACTGCAAATACAGTTTTTCTGTTTTTAAGCTGGGATAAACAATTCCCAGAGGAAACACAATCACTAGCACCAAAGATGTCATGATCCTCTATCCCCTTTGTACTTCTTTACAACTCCCTAGGCAGTCTCCTCCTCACCAAGCTTATAAGCATCTCCTCTATAAAGCTCACAAGTCCAGTAGGCATTATCTCTTACACCTAAGATATAACCCCAGCACAGCACTGTTTCCAAAGGAAATCTTGCCAACTTACCATGCAAACAGCTCAAGGAGCCAACACCAATTTCACTCCCAACTTTGCTATATTAGATATGAAAAGGGATATGCTATACTTGATACAGAGGGTGATTGTTCCCTGCATATATTACTACCAGCTGTCGACTTCAAATGTATAAAGAAATCTATCTCTACCTATCAAATGCTAGGTGTACAGGATTAAAATTTGTACATCACCACACCCATCTACTAACAGATTTTGTGTAGACAATGTATATACATTGAATCTTAAGTTTCTAATGTTTATAAACCACCACCCACCAACACTTTCAGTAGTCTACAACCCTGCCCCCCCTTTTATTATTACTTTAATTTTAAATAGCTTGCTTCACATGTCAATCCCAGTTCCCTCTCCCTCCCCTCCTCCCACACCCCTTTTCTTTAGTTTTTTAAAGTGACATGTGTCAAATGTTTTATTTAATTAAAAAGAAAAAAACAGGGAGGGGATCATTAGAGAAACTGGCTCATTTTAATCAAAGTCAGGATACACCCCTGGCATAGTCATTAAGGTGGATAACCTCCAGCAACATTGAAAATGATAAATACTGGTAGTTAACATTTCTGCAAGACAAAAGTAATTTACAATTCTATAAACTCTGCCTCCATAGATGTCCATAGGTTAGCATGTAAACCCAATAATTTTTTAATATAATTAAAAATAAATGATAGTATTCTCTTTTTTTGTGGTTTTTATGAGACAGGGTTTCTCTGTATTGTTTTGGAGGCTGTCGATCCAGCCCGGCCTCAAACTCATAAATCCGCCTGCCTCTGCCTCCCGAGTGCTGGGATTAAAGGCGTGGCCCACCACCGCCCAGCTGATAGTATCCTTTATTACAAGGTTACCCACCATTTACAATTTGATTATGTTTATATAAAATTCTATCGTACCGTAAGCAAAAATTGAGTAACAATTTTTTTATGGAACACTTCACGAATTTTCTTGTCTCCCTTGCACAAGGGGCCATGCTAATCTCTATATAAGTTCAATTTTGGTACATGTGCTGCCGGAGAGAGCAAATTTATTCTTTGAGACAGGGTTTCTCTATGTATATGTAACATCCTTGGCTGTCCCATAACTCACTTTATATACCAGGCAGGACTCAAACTCACAGAGCTCCACCTGCCTCTGCCCTGAGTACTGGGATTAAAGGCACAAACCAATAATTTAATCCACTCTAGATGCTTCAGGAAGGTGTCACATATTATCAGTATACAAAAAAACCAAACATTTTCTGAGGGAACACTGTAAGGGGGAGGGGCAGAAAGATTCTAGGAGCCAGAGGATCAGGGAGTTTGCTGTGAGATCGTGTCTTCTAGTAAAGTCAGAAGCTATAGCCATAAAGTTTCACTAATATGCCGCCCAAACACGAGCTGAACAAGGACAACACCAATGGACATGTCAAAGTGGATAAGGAAAAGTTCAGGAGGCCTCAACCCAAGACCAGAACGATAAGCAACTGGGAAAGCTGGAAAAATGGTCCTCCTCAGGGAAGAACACAATTGGTTGTCCAGGGCCAAACATTCAGCCCTGAAAGCATTCATACACGCTACACTGTATGGACTGAGCAGGTGTATTTAGGAATGTAAATTAAAAAGAAAGAGGCCATAAATCTGGAGAACAGAGAGGGTTATATGGGAGTTTTTGGAGAAAGGGAGAGATGTAACATAATTATAATCCCAACAAAGACATGTTCAATGATGCCTGGCAAGGCCAAAGAATTTTAAAGAAATACAATGTATACAAAGAGGCTCATAAAAACATAATATGATGACAAATACAGCAAAGACTACTATATAGATGAGTATGTCTATAGCTTTGAGAAAATCATTTCTGCTAGAAGAACTATTAAAATGAAGGTGCTTTGAGAGTGCCTCCAACAAACTGACTCACTTGTTAAAAACATGACAGTTGTACACTGTTTCTCCTTCACTACATTCAATATATACCGTATGAGACAAGGTCTCACTATGTAGCCCAGGCTGGCTTCAAACTCTTGGCAGTCTTTCTGCCTCAGATTCTCAATGCTGGAATTACAAATAGAAGCCAGTACACTAGGTTTGTCATAGTATTTATATAGATTCATTTCTGCTTCGAAGGAAAATTTTTATTACGCTGGGAACTGGCAATGATGTGAATAGTGGGCTCTAACAGTTAAGCTTTTCTCTTAAGAAGAGATAGTTCTTAATGAATAAGAATCTGAAGATCAGAGCCGGGCGCACGCCTTTAATCCCAGCACTCGGGAGGCAGAGGCAGGCGGATCTCTGTGAGTTCGAGGCCGGGCTGGACCGATAGCCTCCGAAACAACACAGAGAAACCCTGTCTCGAAAAAACCAAAAAAGAATCTGAAGATCAGGGCTGAAGAGATGGTTAAGAGCATTGGCAGCTCTTCCAGAGGTTCTGAGTTCAATTTCCCAGCAACCATATGGTGTCTCAGAGACATCTATAATGGAATCTGAAGTCCTCTTCTGGCATGCAGGTGTACATGTAGATAGAACACCATATTTAAATAATATTTTAAAAATTTAAATAATCATTTAAATAAACTTCCTAGTACTATAAATGGATCTATTTTCAGTGACTTTTAGAAATTTTTTGTTTGGTTTTTGAGACAGGGTTTCTCTGTGTATGTCTGATTGTCACAGAACTCCTTCTGTAGACCAGGCTGGCTTCAAACTCAGAGATCCTACCTCCCCAGTGCTGGGATTAGTTGTGTGCATCACCACCACCTGGCTATTTTAACTACATCAGAGTCATCCAGACAGGCTATAAACAGGTATCACTTCAAAGGATATTAAGAGTGGGAATGTGTTGTCTACAAAGGACCGCAGTGGGTTCTGATAACTACACTAGCCATCTAACTGGCAGTAAGTCTTATTTAACATATATTTTAACCCCATTTATAGTTCTCCCCAAATATATCACAGCGGTGCATTTTACATTCTTTTTACTCTTGTTTGTTAGAGGCTGAGTCAGCTCAGTGAGGAGAGTACTTGGACTTACCATATTTGTTGCTGTTATACTGGACAAGAGCTTCCAAAATAGCATTATTAACATTTTCAATTGGTGTGGAGGGTGGAGGTAGCTCTCACATGCCAGTATTAAGCTGTGTTGGGGACTACTGAATGATACTATGTTTAATTTTATCAGGAAAGGAGACAAAGGTATCAATGAAGTCTAAGCACTGAGAAGAAGTGAAGGCAAAGTCCCACTCCTAATCAAGAAACTATTGGCAACTGATACATTCTGAAAAGGGGAGGGAAAGGATCAGTTTTTTCCAATGGAGTGTCCCTACCTGAAGAGTCACAGGCAGTTAATGTTGCTGGAAGAAGAGTCATATTCATCAGTGGTGTAGTCAATGATAAGTTGTTTAAATGCAGTGGGTCATAAAAAAGGATATGAAAGTAGAGGGAGCCTTATTGGGAAGAAGGGCTTCAATAGGTATAAGAGGGAATTAAACCTGATGGAGGCTGGGGGTATTAAGAAAGTATATTATAAAAAAGAAAGCATATTATACCCTCTTGAACACTAGGAATGTTAAGGTCACCAGACCTGGCTTTGGGGGATAGGGAGAGGGAGGGGGAAAGAGAAAAGAGAGCCAGCCCCCCCCCAATGAGTTCAGAAGATGCTGGATCCCGGGAGGTATAGTTACAGGGAGCTCTGAGTCATCTGACATGGGTGCTGGGAACTGGACTTGAGCAATGCACACTTTTAACTCCTGAGCCATCTCTTCAATCTGAAACGAGGCTTTTGAACAACATCCATAGAGGAAAGAAAAAAGGGACAGAAAAATGTTTGAAAATGCCATGCATAAAAGTGTATATAGTTCATATACCTAACCCTGAAGTCAAAGAAACCACAAACAGCTCAGGTGGAATCAATTAAGAAACTGTCACGGACCTACCAGGACAAATGTTTATCAAAGGCTGATGCTGTGAGGGAGAAACAAGTTAGGTGCTAAAATTATCATTTTTGTTTGGGAGCAGAGGAGAGCAAACTCAGATGTTTCCTGGTGATAGTTGATGAAAGGAGGTTCCACTCTGCAAAAGGTCATTCTAACACTTGGAGGGTGTTGGATATGGGACTTCCATAAGTAAGGAAAACATTATAAACTACCTGCAGAGCATGGACAGCAGGTGAATGAGCTGAAATATTAACATCTGGCTCTACCTTCTGGGCAATCATGTTGCAGATTTCAGGCAGGAAGTCCTCGCTGAGGAGCTTGTAGAGCTGCCGCTCTCGGACAGATGTTCTCTCTCGAAAGCTCTCAGTGACCTGTCTCCATTCTTCTTCTGTTTGACACAGGAGCCACCAAGTACCTTGGCCTGGCCCTCGGGATCCTACAAAGAAAAAAGAATGGGATCTCACTATGTTGCCTGTGAAAGTGTCAAACTCCAGAGATCAAGTGATCCTCCTGCCTCAGTCCCCAACCACTGAGATTACAGGCACTTTACACAATGTCTGCATGATAATTTATACTTCTTTTTCTTTAAAGGAAAGAGTCTCATCATAGACTAGACTAGCTTAAACCAGAGATCTGCATACTTTTGATTTTCCAATTACTGTAACTAGAAAAACACCTGCAAAAACAAAACTATAACTATTGTTGAAAGAAAAAATTTAACATTCTAGAAATGCTTAAAAATATTAAAAATGTAATATTTTTCTAGAAAAATGGCTTTGAAACTGAGGATGTAGTCCTTATCTCATCTATGACATTGTAAATTGATTATTTCTCTCCAAATTTAATTTAAATTTTTTTTTTTGGTTTTTTCGAGACAAGGTTTCTCTGTGGCTTTGGAGGCTGTCCTGGAACTTGCTCTGTAGACCAGGCTGGCCTCGAACTCACAGAGATCCACCTGCCTCTGCCTCCCGAGTGCTGGGATTAAAGGCGTGCGCCACCAACACCCAGCTTTCCAAATTTAATTATCTGGATTACAGAATAAATTTAACCTAAATCCAGGCATGGCATGTTCCTTTAATCCCAGCACTCAGGAGGCAGAGGTAGGAGGAACTTTGTGAGTTCCAGGCCAGCCTGTTCTACAGGGCTAGTTCCAGGACAGCCAGGGCTATACACTGAGAAACCCTGTCTCAAAAAACCAAAAATTATAGTAGATTTATAAAATAACAAAATGTCTGTCTGTCACTGATAATAATTAAAAGGCAGCTCTCCAAAAAGCTACTTGCCTACTCAAATGAGTGAATCTTTAATATACTGTGGCAGTAACAGTACAGAACTAGTTCTGATCTAAAGTGTCTATGAGATGGAGGATGGGGAAAGAATGAAACAGAGCAAAAAGGAATCATCCTAACTACTGAATGACTGGAGAAGTGTTACCACTGTAATATATGTATGGATTGTGTTAGATTGATAGACAGCAACAAAGACCATTATTACCATTTCTTGTCTGCAGATCAGACACCAATGAGTTTTCTTCCTGCTTTTCACTGAAACACAAGAAAAAAAGAAAACAATTAAAACAGGATAATGGCATGCTCAATTTGTTTGGTCTTTCTTGCAGATATGAACCCGGTTAACACAATGGTGGCTGGGGATGGGGTGAGCTTTCAAAATTCAAAGTTAGGAAGAATAATTCTAGTGAGAAATAAAAGCAGAGTGTTTGGAAGGCTTGATGCAGGAAATGGAAGGACTGAAACCCAAGCATCAAGGTTATGGCATCAGCACCAATGAAGAGAGAAATTATACTGTCAGAACTCTGTTACATAGATACAGTAGGGAGGACATGAAGGGAATGTGAACTTCAGGCCAGAAGAGGGCACCAGATCTCAGCACTTGGGATGCAGAGGCAGACAGATCTCTGTGAGCCACCAGTGGTTGCTGGAAATTAAACTCAGGAAGGACCTCTGAAAGAGCAGTCAGTGCTCTTAACCTCTGAGCCATCTCTCCAGGCCCCTCACCTATGTGCTTTCTTAAGAATCCTTTCCATTACCATCCTCTTTACCACAACCTTGCTATGTAGTACAAACTAGCTTGGAACCTAAGATTCTCCTGCCTCAGCCTAGGACTATTTCTTTGTTGTTGTTGGGGGGATCACTGAAATTGCCGTTGCAATCACAAATATATCTAAATTAAGATGAGGCTGTTTATTGTATTAGTAGAAATGTTAAGAAGTCTAGTTTGATCACCAGTACCTACATTACTTAACGAAAACAAAAAACAAAGCCAGTGTCCACTTGACACAAGCTTGGGAACCTCAATTGAGAAAACACCTCCATAGGATCCAAGTTATATGTCATTGTCTCAATTAGTGATCAATTGAGGAAAGCCCAGGTGGTGCCATCCCTGAGCTGGTGTTCCTGGATTCTATTAAGAAAGCAGCATCCTTCTATGGGGCTCTACATAAGCGTCTACCTCCTAGTTCCTGCCCTTTTTGAGTTCCTGTCCTGGCTTCCTTCAATAATGGACTATGATGTGAAAGTTGAATAAGCTTTTCTTCTCAACCTGCATTTTGGGTGTGGTGTTTCATTGGAGCAATAGAAGTCCTAAGACAGTCAGGCACGGAAGTACGCCTGTAACCCCACAGTGCTAAGAAAGTAGGCCATAACCAAGGAAGACACCAATATCAAACTTTAGCACATAAACACACCCACAAAAGTAATACTATATATAAAAAAAGTAAATGATGCATTAAATTTCCCAGACGTGAAAGGATGTATTTTTCTTTCCTAAAATTGAATGCCAAATTAAAGATTCAAAAAATATTTTACATTTTTTGTAGCTATTGTAGGAATGCACATGTTCAGACACCTTAATTACTACAATTAAAGAATTAGGCCTTAAACCTAGAATGGTACAATTCTATTAAAAGATTAACTAGTCAATGCTTGGTGGTCCATGCTAGGGAAAGGAACCCTAGGTCCTTTCTGCATTTTACCACTGCACTACATCCAGAGCCCACAACAATTAACTGTGAATTAATTTGTTCCACTTTCCTGTGGTAAAACAAATTTAAAATTTACACTAAAATGAATGTTTATCAAATATCATGGGTCAAGCACAGTCTTTGTTTTCTTGTACTGGCATGTGCTGTCCTGATCAGTTTAATCCCCTAAATGAACGGGCATCATTCAATAAACTAAGACTAAGCTGGGGCAGTGGTGGTGCATGACTTTAATCCCAGCACTCGGGAGGCAAAGGCAGGAGGATTTCTGTGAGTTCGAGGCCAGCCTGGTCTACAAGAGCTAGTTCCAGGACAGCCTCCAAAGCCACAGAGAAACCCTGTCTTGAAAAACCAAAAAAAAAAAAAAAAAAAAAAAAAACACCTCCAAAAAACCTCCAAAAAAAGCAACAACAACAACAAGAAAAAACCCTAAGACTAAGAGGTTCAGGGAGATCACGTACGTAGATAGGGTTGGTCATGCAGACAAGGTTGCTTGACAATTTCATGTGGACTCTAATTCAGGTCTCCGTAAGTTATGACCGCTGTCCTGTCCACCCACAAGTAAAAATAATAAAGCAAAAGGTAAGCTGAAATTAAGGTTCCTTCCAGTATGAGAACTGTGAATACAGACTAATGAGATTTCTTACCTTGATACAATCTCCTCCTGTACTTTTTTCCGTTTTGGAGGCCTTCCTCTTCGTTTGCCTGTTTTTCCAGGAACATTGGAGACATTTTTTTGTCTTTCACTTTCCCTAAGAAACAGTATTGTTAAATAGAAATGTTCTGGCATAGTACTAATAACTAATACATATTTGTATTAGTAATTACAGTATTCTCTGCCATAGGATACAAAAAATGGATTATACAAAATAGCAGAAACGGGGAATAGACAACATAATTTTTCTTTCAGAGGGATTATCAAATTGTAAAATTAAGGAAAACCAACATTTTATTAAACTGTAACATCTAACCCCTTGCTCACATATAGCAAGTAAGGAAGTCTCAATAAATCAGATCTTAGCATCATTCTAGACACCATATAAATGAGGCCTCCACTTTTTTAGGAAGCACTTAATGATGGTGAATCCTCAAGTTCCTAAAGCAGATTATCAATCCTAATAGAAAAAAAGGAGTACTCAAAGCTTGCTATATTCAACAGTCTGTGGAACTCTACAAGTACTCATTGGGAATGCCTTATGTACACCTGTAGTGGAATGTTTGTTTAACTATTAAAAGATGTATTGCATTTGTTTAACTATGTAAAGATGTGTTGCTTGTTTTACATTATATAAGTCACCTGACAGGTCTAATAAAAAGATGAATGGCCAAAAGCGAGGGGAGAGGTACAGGCGGAGCTTGCAGGCAGGGAGAGTAAGCAGGAGAAGGAATTTTAGGCGACTGGCCAGCCACACTCAAAGGAGGCAGGAAAAGTAGGGCATACAGAATGAAAGTAAGAGAAAAAGCCCTAAGGCAAAACAGAATAGAAAGAGGTTAAAAGAGTTAGTGGGACAAGCCTAAGCTAAGACTGAGTGTTCATAATTAAAAAGTCTCTGTGTCTTTATCTGGTTGGTGGCCCAAAGAAAATGTCAACTACAAATACTTCAAGTTCGAATCACTTTATTTTTCACCACAGTCTTGTGCCAAAGGCTATAGAGTAATTCCTTTGTGTTTCAGTATGAAACTCTTGTCTTGTCATCATCCTGCTGCAGGCAACCCAACACAACTAGTTATTACATTGGAAAAAAACAAAAGTGTTATATAATTCTGATACATTAACTTTCATAGTACCTGCCCCTGCACGCAGACAGACAGATGCGCGCGCGCGCGCGCACACACACACACACACACACACACACACACACACACACACACACACACACACACACACACACACACACACGGTTTCTCTGTGTAGCCCTGGCCTTCTTAAAACTCACAGAGATCTGCCCGCCTCCACCTTCCAAATGCTGGAATTAAAGGCATGCAAGACCACACCTGGTCTTTTTCATAGCATTCTAAATAGAGCAGTTATCACAGCCCTTACATTAGAGACAGTACCTGCTCAAGGAGAGTTCTCCATTGGACCTTCCTTGTACTGGGTCTTCTTTGTACATTCGTGTCCCATAGAAGTACCAGTAGAGTGCACCTGAATTATCTTCACCCAGAGGCTCCACTCGGAGACTGTCTGCATCCAGACCCTGGGCAGAACAGGAAAATGGATTTGTAAAAATAAGGAACAACATAAAACTGGAGAAAACTAAAATGACAATTCAAAATTTAAGCTTAGACACACCTCATATTTTAAAATGTCAGTATGCTATATATAATCTTGTATCAGGAGAGATGAAATACAGACAGAACAGAATGGGAAGAGGGTACCTTCTTTGATAAACAAGACAAGGAGATTTTTAGATGTTCCCTCTACCCATCCATGGCTCTTAAGGTTGGCTCACACTCACACTTAGAGTTGCTACTTTATGTGTGCACATATGAAAGGAAGAATTGTCACACTAAGTACAGTTGCAACACTCAATTCAGTTCTTTTACTCTAAGACCTCACTTGGTAGAACAGCTGCTCTGTGCTCTCAACAATCCTCCTGCCTCAGTTTCCCAAGTGCTGGTATTACAGAGGCTCAACGGGCATGAGCTCCTACCATACTTTTATGCATACTTCCCATCAGATGTTCTGAAGGCTTTGCTTCACGTGTTTCTGCACTATACCTTTCCATAACCCACAGAAACTTTCTTCCTCACATGTATGTGTGTGCTTGTATGCTATGAATGTGCAGGTACCCAAAGAGGACAAGGAGGGTACTGGATTCTCTGAAGCTGGAATACAGGCAATTGTGAGCTGTCCAATGTGGATGCTGGGAACTGAACTTGGGTCCTCAAAGAGCAGTGAGGACTTTTAACCAATGAGCCATTTCCATGCAAAACATAACAATTTCCTTACTCCAGCCGTGATCCAGTGAAGCAATTCCTTCCCACAGTTACTGTAAGTGCTCAGCAGGAACTGTACTAAGTTATATGTCTGTGCACAAAGCTCAATTGAGAATTGCTGCATTTAATCAAGTGATTGAGTAGGATTAGAAATTGACCTCCCATGGTGGCACACGCCTTTAGTTCCAGCACTCAGTAGGCAGAGGCCAGTGTAGTCTACAGCACACGTTCCAGGACAGGCTCCAAAGCTATACAGAGAAACCCTGTATCCTCCCCACCCCCAACCCCAGAAAAAGAAAGAAATTGACCTCCCAAGCTTTTTGGTGGCACACATCTTTAATCTCAACACCCAGGAGGCAGAGAGGCCAGCCCAGTCTACATAGAGAAACCCTGTTTCAAAAAAAAACCAAAATCAGTGAGAAAGAAATTGACATCCCTATTTTTGTAAGAATTAACCCAACTCCTTTCCATAAATGTATATGTATATTTATTCCACAAATGTATTGCTGTTACCTAACAACAACATATTTCTAAACAGGTAACAGCAATAGAGAGTAAGAAGAAGAATTTTCCACATCTTTCTTGAGTGTATTTTTGTTTTTTAAATTGGAATGTCTATAAAAAATAAAGTTTCAAAGCCAGGGGGTGGTGACACATGTCTTTAATCCCAGCACTCAGGAAGCAGAAGCAGGTGGATCTCTGGGAGTTCTAGGCCAACAGCCAGAGCTGTTACACAGAGAAACTCTGTCTGGAAAAGTGTGTGTGTGTTATGTATAGTTTCAAGTCTCTGGAGTTTTCAACTGTTAATTACAGAAAAAAAAATTTAATGGCAAATTCACTGCTGTTTTTTGTGTGAAAGCAGGATTATAAGTAGGTTCTCCTGTATGAGCTAGGGCTCAGGAAATGAGAAGAAACAAATGTAAAAGCCATACACCTGCATGGTTTGCATTCTTTTTGCCACATGGGCATGGTTATACATGCCAATCATTAAGAGACTGCTATGAACAAGCTAAACTCATTACTTTCTGATTTCACATTCAAAACGCTGGCTTTTTACTGCTCTAGAAAAGGAGCTTGCTAGAGAAGTACCTTGAGAAGATCAAAGACATCATCTGCATCTAGCCGGTAATCACAGAGGCGATGCAGGATCTCTACCCGCGTGCGGAGAGGAAGGTCTTGGAAACTGGCTTCTCTTAGAGGGTTGGGTTTTCCTTCTTCAAGTTCCCAACGGTAGTTAATGATGTCTTCCAGGTAGCTGTGGAATGTCTGAGGCCTAATCAAATGGCCCCAAGCACATAAATATATTAATATAAAACAGAAGGTGGGCAGTGATACATTGACCCTGAAAAATTATGTATTAGACTATCGCTTCATTAAATAACAAAGAAGAAAAACTGAATCAAAAGAATTTTTCACCAGGCAGTGGTAGTGCACACATTTAATCCCAGTACTTGGGAGGCAGAGACAAACAGAGAATTCTGAGAGTTTGAGGCCAGCCTGGTTTACAAAGCAAGTTCCAGGAGAGACAGAGTTTTTACACAGAGAAACCGTGTGTGTGTGCTGGTTCACATAACTGGTTATCTTATTTTAACTATATATGGGAAATTCTGGTCAATGGTATAAAATGCAAAGTAGAGGCAACTGTCTCATCCTTTGCTCATACTATTACGTTTTACAGAGTTCTTATAAATACATGGCTTTAAAATTGAGGGTGTGACTTAAGAGTACACACACAAACAAAACAGCCTCTCAAAAAACATTCTACACAAATGCATTTACTGATATTTCAGAGTAAGATGCAAAGGTATAGATAAGCATCTTAATACCAAGTTACTCTAATGTGTAATCTTACTATATACTAATTTTCTTTCTTTAAAAAAATTAGTTTATAGCCCGGTGGTGGTGGTGCACGCCTTTAATCCCAGATCTTGGGATGCAGAGGCAGACAGATCTCTGTCGCGTCTGTGAGTTCCAGGACAGCCAGGGCTTATGTAAAGAGACGGGGGGGGGGCGGCAGAATAAAAGAAAACAAATAAAACACAACAACAACAAAACAAAGAAACAAGACAAAAACCCAAACACTGAGTGATTTTATGTGGCACATGTGTGTCTGGGGGTGTTTCTTGTGTATATGCTATGGCATATATGTGAAGATCAGAGAACACCTTGTGGGAGTTGGTTCTGGGAGTTGGAGTGGGACCTGGAACTTGGCCATCACTGGCCTGTCCTTCTTTTTATACATCTCATATATCGTCTGGCCTGGTCTTAGCTCCTGGTCTTATGTGGCTCTCTAGCCACTGCTTTCTATTTATGGAGTACAGGTGTACACCACTGTAACTGGGTAATCTAAGCTTTAAAAACAGGTACTTCACAAAAAATACTAAAGACCACACAGTGACCATTTAGAGAAACTGAAGGAGTTGTCAGTCAAGATTTGTGAACCAGGAGTAAGGGGCTGGGCAAAAACAAACAAGTGAGACTGCCTAGGTGAAAATTAAGGTCACTGATGCAAGATAAGTGAGCAAGCTGTATAAACATGTCTCAATGATTTACCTTGTCTGTCTAAGGCACCTTCTGATTGGTTTAATGAAGAGCTGAATGGCCAATAGCTAAGCAGGAGAAAAATAGCTTCTACAGAAAGAGGAATTCTGGGAAGAAGAGGGGTGAATTTGCCAGCAGGACACATAGGAAGTCGAATGTACAGAATGTAGGAGAGGTAAAGAGCCATGTGGCAGAATTTAGATGAATAGAAATGAGTTAATTTAAGTTGTAAGAGGACAGGTTTCATCTAAGGTCAAACATTCACAATTCATAAGAAGCCTGTGTGGTCTGAAGCTCGGGCCTCCCACTGGAGTTGCTACAGACCAGAGGCTCAGGCCTCCCTCTGCCAAACCCCAGGCCTGGAGCAGCTTCAGTGGAAGGCCAGAAGACCAGCCAGGAAATAGCATCAGAGGTAGGCCAAACCTCAGGCTCAAGAGCAAGGAGTGTCTGCCGAGTGAAACAACAGCAGCCGTTTCCAGCAATAGCTTCCAAAAACTATCACAAGAAGTTCCTCTGGAAAAAAGCATCTGTATCCACTGCCATTTCTCAGTTGGAAATAATCTGCTGCTACATCAACCACTGGAACCCTCACCCCACCTACACTTGGAGGGGGAGGGGTGCACACCAGTGCTGTAGACGTACCAGCACCTAAAGGAGCGACCACTTGAGCCTTGGGCCCACTTCCACCAGGAGGAGAGTTCACTGGAGGCACAGCCCCCAACTATACCAACTGGAGAGAGACTCCTGAAGCACAAGCTTCATAGACAACAAGGTAAGAACATAATCAGTATAAAGAGCAATATGACACGTCTAGAAACTAGTCCTACAATAGCAAGACCTGAACATCCCAACACAGGTGAAGCATAAGAAAATGACCTAAAAATTAACTTTATGAGGATGATTGAGACCCATAAAGAGGAAATGAAAATCTCCCTTAAAGAAATGAAGGAAAACACAAACAAAAAAAAATTGGAAGATAAACAAATCCCTTAAAGAAAACCAGTAAAAAGCAAACAAGTGAAGGAAACAATTCAAGACTTGAAATCTGAAATAGAGACAATAAAGAAAATACAAACCGAGGGAATCCTGAAAATGAAAAATCTGGGTAAATGATCAGGAACCACAAATATAAACAATAAACAGAAAAATACAAAAGATGGAAGAGAGAATTTCAGGTGTTGAAGATAAAATAGAGGAAATAGATTCATCCAAGAAAAATTTAAATCCAACAAATCCTTAACACAAAACATGCAGGAAATCTGGGACACCATGAAAAGACCGAACCTAAGAATAATTAGGGATAGAAGAAGTCTAACTCAAAGGCACAGAAATACATTCAACAAAATCATAGAAGAAAACTTTCCCAACTTAAAGAAGGACACACTTATGAAAATAAAAGGCTTACAGAACACCAAGTAGACTGGACCCCCTTCCCCAAAAAAAGTCCCTTGTCACATAATAATCAAAACAATAGACATACAGAATAAAGAAGGACTATTAAGAACTACAAAAGAGAAATGCCAGGTAACATAACGTTAGGCCTATCCACAAACCCAGGCCTGCACAAAGTACTAGAAGGAAAAAAGCCAACAAGGGAATCACCTTAATCCACAAGAACACAGGAAATAGATGAGCTTACAACAGCAAATCCCAAAGAAGGGAACAGAACATACAATGCCATCACCAACAATAAAAAACAAAAATAACAGGAACTAGCAATCTCTGGTAATTAATATCCATTAATATAAATGGTCTCAATTCACCTAATAGATGGATACGAAACAGAACTCATCCTGCTGCTGCATACAAGAAACACACCCCAACCTCACAGACAGACATTACTTCAGAGTACAGGGGTTGAGGAAAGATTTTCCAATCAAATGGACCTAAGAAACAAGCTGGTGTAGCTATCTGAATATCTAACAAAATAGACTCCAACTAAAATCAATCAAAAAAGATAAAGAAGGGCATTTCATATTAATTACAGCAAAAATCCATCAAAAGGAAATCTCAATTCTAAACATCTATGCCCCAAACACAAGGGCTCCTGCATTTGTGAAGTAAACATTACTAAAGCTTAAACCACAAATCAATCAAGCCTCACACACTAACAGTGGGAGATGTCAACACCCCACTCTCTCACCACTGGATAGGTCTGCTAGACAGAGCTTTGCAGAGAAATACAGGAACTAACAGATGTTATGACTCAAATGGACTTAACATCTATAGAACAGTCTACCCAAACACAAAAGAATATACTTTTTAAAAAAAGATTTATTTATTCTGCATACAGTATTCTGCCTGCGTGTTACGTCTGCAGGCCAGAAGAGGGCACCAGGTCTCATTATAGATGGTTGTGAGCCACCATGTGGTTGCTGGGAACTGAACTCAGGACCTTTGGAAGAGCAGTCTAAGCCATCTCTCCAGCCCCAAGAATATACTTTCTTTTCAGCACCTCATGGAACCTTCTCAAAAATGGACCACATACTTGTTAACAAAGCAAACCTCAACAGATACAAAGAAATTAGAATAAACACCTGTACCCTATTGGATGACCACAACTTAAAGTTAGAATTAAACAGTAACATTTATTTCAGAAAACCCATGAACACATGGAAATTGAACAATGATCAACTGAACCACCAATGGGCCAAGAATTACGGAAAGAAATTAAATACTTCCTAAAATTTAATGAAAATGACCTCACAACATACCCAAACATACGGGACACAATGAAAGCAGTGCTAAAAGGAAAGTTCATAGCACTAAATGCACACATAAAGAAGCTGGGGGGAAAAAAATCCCACACTAGTGAATTAACAGAACTGAAAGCACTAGAACAAAAAGAAGCAAACTCATCCAGAAGGAGTCAACAGCAAGAAATAGTCAAATTGAAGGCTGAAATCAATAAAATAGAAACAAAGAAAACAATGCAAAGAATCAATCAGACAAAGACTTGGTTCTTTAAGAAATTCAACAAAATAGACAAACCTTTATCCAAGTAACCAAAATCAGAGACAGAATATCTAAATTAACAAAATCAGCAACAAAAAGGGGGACATAAAAACAGATGCTGAGAAAATCCACCCACCACAACCAAGTTAAGATTTATCCCAAAGTGTGAGTTCGAGGCTGGGCTGGACCGACAGTCTCCAAAACAACACAGAGAAACCTTGTCTCGTAAAAACAAAACAAACAAAACAAACAAACAAACAAAAATCATCCCAAAGATGCAGGGCTAATTCAACATACGAAAATCCATCAATGTAATCCACCATATAAACAAACTGAAAGAAAAAAAAACCCACATGATCATCTCAGCAGATGCTGAAAAGCCTTGAATAAAATTGGACACCCGTTCAAGATAAAGGTCTTGGAGAGAATAGGGATACAAGGAACATACCTGAACATAATAAAGGTAATATACAGTAACCCAACAGTCAATATAAAAACTAAATGGAGAGAAACTCAAAGCAATCCCACTGAAATCAGGAACAAGACAAGGCTTTCCACTCTCTCCATATCTATTCTACATAGTATTCAAAGTTCTAATTAGAGTAATAAGACAAAAGGAGAACAAGAGGATACAAACTGGGAAAGTCAAACTCTCGCTATTTGCTGATGATATGACAGTTTACATATGTAACACCAAAAATTCTACCAGAACTCCTACAATTGATAAACACCTTCAGTAATGCAACAGGATACAAGAGTAACTCAAAAATATCAGTAGCTCTCTCCTACATACAGATGATAAATGGGTTGAAAAATCAGAAAACATCACCCTTTACAATAGCCACAAATAACATAAAATATTTTGGGGTAACTCTAACCAAACTAGTAAAAGACCTTCCAATCTTTAAGGAACGAAATTAAAGAAGATATCAGAGCATGGAAAGATCTTCCAAGCTCTTGGACAGGTAGGATCAACATAGTAAAAAATGGCAATCCTACCAAAAAATAATCAACAGATTCAATGCAATCCCGATCAGAATCCCAGCACAATTCTTCACAGACCTTGAAAGAACAATACTCAACTTCATATGGAAAAACAAAAAACCCAGGATAGCCAAACAATCCTGTAAAATAAAGGATCATCTGGGGTCACCATCCCTGACTTCGCCTTCTGCTATAGAGCTAGTGATGAAAACAGCTTGGTATTGGCATAGAAACAGACAGGTGGACCAATGGAATAGAATCAAATACCCTGATAGCAACCCATATACCTATCAACATCTAATTTTTGACAAAGAAGCTAAAAATATAAAATGGAAAAAAGAAGGCATATTTAACAAATGGTGCTGGTATAACTAGCTGTCCACATGAAGAAGAATGCAAATAGATCCATATCTATCACCAGCCACAAAACTCAAGTTGAAATGGATCAAAAACTTCAATATAAATCCATCCACACTGAACCTCATGTAAGGGAAAGTGGGAAATGCACTTTAATGCATAGGCACAGGAGACCATGTTCTAGAACACCAGTAGCACAGACATGGAGAGCAAAAATTAATAAATGGGACCTCCTGAAACTGAGAAGCTTCTGTAAAGCAAAGAACATGGTCAACAAGACAAAAATGGCTCCCTACCAAAGCGGAAAAGATCTTCACCAACCCCACATCTGACAGAGGATTCATCTCCAAAATATACAAAGAACTCAAGAAATTAAAAAATGGGTTACAAAGATTACAACACACTGAGGGCACAAAATTTTCCAATTAAGAACGCATGCTGCCGGGCGTTGGTGGCACACGCCTTTAATCCCAGCACTCGGGAGGCAGAGGCAGGCGGATCTCTGTGAATTCGAGGCCAGCCTGGTCTACAGAGAGAGATCCAGGACAGCCTCCAAAAACAATACAGAGAAACCCTGTCTCGAAAAACCAAAAAAAAAAAAAAAAAAAAAAGACCGCATGCTATTCAGTAATTTATTTACATTTTCTACTTTCAGCTTTCCCTCTTACCACTTGAGACCCCCTACTCCAAAGTCATGGCTATAAATCATGACTGAAGCCCTTTCTCAAGGACTGACTCAGGATCCAGAGGTATGGAGTACATTGATGATGAAGTTGCTACTGTCATCAGGAACTACTTTCACATGTGAACATATATATTCATTATGTGTAACTATCATTCGTCTTAACTGAAGCATGATGCATTAATGTGTTCCACATGCATACATGTAGGGACACATAATTGCCTGCATACTTGTTACTTATGTGTATATATGGATGCTCCTGTTTAGTTCTTGTGTGTGTGTGTGTCTCTCTGTCTGTCCCTGTCCCTCCATATACCCTTAAATGCCTTTCGGGGCTTTAAAAAGTCTCTGTGTCATTATTTGGGGGCTGGTATGCCAAAAGAAAAGTCCAACTACAGGTTAACACACACACACACACTGCTATGTATATGTGCATATATATGTGTGTATATATATATATTATATACAACATACACAAGTTGCTAGGAATGTGAAGAATATCATTCCCTTGGTAATAAATAAATTCCTTTATAAGTATAACTTGCTTTCAAGATTAGATTCCTAGCACTCAGGCGGCAGCTTACAACTGTCTATAATTAAAGTTCAAGGGATCTGGTGCCCTTCCTTATCCTCCACAAGAATCTGTAATATGTAATTACTTAAACTCATATAGACTCACACATATACACAGAATTCCTCATGATCAAAAAATACTCTCACTGGTAGCACATAACACATAGAAATGAAAACAGATCCACACAAAAGTATCCACATAAACTCACAACAGCACAATTCCCACCAGTCAAAAACAGAAACTATGTGTATGATTGACCCTGAACTGATGAGCAGAGGACTAAAAGGTATATTGATACAACAAGCCATTATCTGACTGTAAAAAGAAATGAAGTAACCAAGGCCTTGCACCTGAGAGGAGGATGATTGCCTAGATCAGTACTTCTCAACCTTCCTAATGCTGCAACCCTTTAATACAGTTCTTCATAATAGACGTGGCCCCCAACCATAAATTATTTGTTTCTACCTTACAACTGTTTTGCTACTGTTATGAATTGTAATGTAAATAACTGACAATGCAACCCCTGTGAAAGGGTTATTCGACCTCCAATGGGGTAGTGACCCGTAGCTTGAGAACCTCTACCTAGATTAGGGACAGCCTTTGCTGTATGGTGAGTTGCAGGTCAGTTGCACTTTTTTATTTATTTCTTTTTGGGCTGGAGATTCACGATAAAATATAGAAAACTACTGAAAATATTTTAGCACAAATAATAAAAACCCAAGACAGACAGTGGGTTTATTGCTGAAGATGAGAAAAACACAGTGCAGCCACTAGCTCTTACCTCTACCTCAGACCAAAGGGGCAATTCTGTCCTCAGATCGCATCTCTAGACTCAACTGCTTCTCCAACTGCACTGCTCTCCACCAAACGTCAGCCTGCCCTCTGCTGCTGTCTCCTCCGGCCTTATATTCTTCTCTAGTGCTGGGATTAAAGGTGTATCATCTTTGGGATCAAAGGTGTGAGCTCTGCTTCTCTTTCAGATGGATTCATTTTTGGGTAGCCCAGGGTGGCCTTGAACTCACAGGGATTTTAAAGGTGTGGTCATCACTGCCTGTCCCCTAAGGCTAACTAGTGGCTTAGATCTGCACTCTGATCTTCAGGCAAGCATTATTAGGGCATAAACAAAATATCACCACACATTACAATTAAGTGAAATTAAGTAGTCCAATACTAAAGAATATTGCATGATTTTACTATTTGTAAGATCCCTAAGGTTGGAAATATGGCTTATAAGAAAGAGCACATAGTGCCTTTTTAAAGTACCCAAGTTTACTTCTCAAGCTCCCTCGTCAGGCAGCTAATAACTGCCTGTAACTCCAGCTCTAAGGGAATCTAACACCTCTGGTTCCTTCAAGCTCCTGCACGCATGAATGCATACAAATTTAATACTAAAAACAAAAAAAAATTTTTTTAAGTACCCAGGATAGTCTAATCTATCCTGATAAACAAGTAGAAGAGTGATGCTGACAATTGAGGGTGGGGTTAACTAATGAGGCTAGGTTGGGGGGAGTGAAAAAAGCATTCTGTGATACTATGATGGCTTCAGAGTTTATATTATAGTCCAAATCAATGAATTATACATTCAAGTCCAGAAGAAGCAGCGGATAAATAACCAAATCAAAGTAAATGGAAAGAGATCGGAGGATGGCTCAGTGGAAAAGTGCTTGCTGCACAGGCATGAGAACCTAGTTTTGAACCCCTAACACCTACATAAAAACTGGGTAGGGTGTGATGTGTGGAAGTTTAGCAATAGGAGAGGAAGTGTGGAGGCAGGTAGATCCTGGAGCTGCTACCCTGGCAGTCTGAACCAGCATGTGCCAAGTTCAGAGAGACACTGTCTCAGTGAGTAAATACATCCTTGCTATACATACAAGAGGACAGAGTTTGTATCCCCAGCACCCACCTGATATGGGATGTTCTTCTATACTGGGAATGTGTTGATTTTATTGGTTGAAGAAGAAAGTTGTTTTGGTCAATGACCAGGCAGAATATATCTACGCTGGAAATCCAAAGAGAGTACAAAGAATAAAGAAGGTGGGGTGAAGGAGATACCATGCAGCATTGGGGAAGGAAGGTAGGAGGTAACAAGCCACAAGCCTCATGGTAAAATACTGAATAAGATAAATGGGTTAATTTAATCATGAGAGATACTATGTCTGAGCCACTGGCAGAACTGGAACTGAGTTACAGACAGGTGTAAGTTGCCATGTGGATGCTGAGAATTGAATCTGGGTCCTCTGAAAGGGCAGCCACTGCTCTTAACAACTGAACCATCTCTCCAGCCCCCTACAGAACTTAATGGCGGTTATTTTTATGCTACTTATATACACTACTGCTTTAATCCTATCTTCACTCTAACAGAAGTTATTTTCAATCCAGTACTCAAGTATTCTAATCTACTTCCCAATGCAGAAGAGAAAGAAACGAAAGAGGACTAGCTCCTGTTAAAATATTTACTTAATGGGCAAGGCCCATAACCAGAATAGTAATTTGAAGTTGATATGGAGGAAGACCAGGAAGCACTGCAAGGAACACGTTACTGATATTTCAATTTTTGCATTGAGAAAGAAAATGACAGAATATTCAAAAATGAAACAAACTAAAGAAACTGAGTATACATCAAGTTTACAAAACAGTAAACAAGTGGCACCATACAAGTAGTACTACAGGTGTGGCCTGGGTCAGCAGGGCAACACTACCTGTGCCTAAAACACACACCGAATCCCAGACCCAACTCCAGGCTGCTTTGATGACCCAGCCCATGCAAGACATTCCCTCACATGCTACTCTGGGAATTCATCCTGATTTTCCACATCCCAGTTTTCCTCATTTTATATTTACAAAACTAAGTCATGGGTAATGTTTCTGCAGAGTACTCTATTTGTACAACCTTTTATATGTGGGAGGCTCACCTGCTAGGAGTCTCGCAGGGGCCGCTAGAGCTGCTGTACAATTACAGCGTTGCTGTCCTAAAAGTTCAACCAACCTCTCCTACTTGGGAGTAGATCCTACTACACTCAACTACCCACACAATCCTTGAAGAACCATTTTCCAGTATAGCCCCTCCACCCCCACCCCAGTGACAGAGATCAAATGCAAGACTCCAAAATGCTAGGTGAGTCCTCTATCACTGAGCTACTCAAGTTTTAAAAACAACACTTAGTTAGCAATAAACAAATTCCTGAACATCCTTCCTCATCTTGAGGCAAGAAGCTGGACAATTAGGGATGTGACCTGAAAACTTTTGAACCAAGGCTTTATTCTTTTAAGACAGAATTTCTAAACAAAATCAATCTAATTAGACTAAAGAGTCTCACTAGGTTCCACTGTGGTCTTCAGAAAGCTCAGCTTAGTTAAATGAGATGATAATCCCAGTACCCAGAAGGCAGAGGCAGGCAGATCTCTGTTGAGTTCCATCCAGGTTAGCCTTGTCTACAAAGTGAGTTCCAAGACAGCTATGACTGTTACACAGTGAAACCCTGTGTACTAACAAACAAAAAACTCTGCCAAAACCAAAAAAGGGGAGGGGGGGCACTGGATATCTTGGGTGTATATACACTTGCTTTGCTATAATTTCCTCAGCTACAAAAACAGAACTCCAAGCACAATGGTCCATGCCTGTAACCCATGACTCGGGAGGCTGAGGCAGAAGGACTGCAGTGGGTCAGAGGCTAGCCAGGTGTACTCTATCTCACTCTTCCTCTGGGGTAGGAGAGGAAAAGTACTACATGTTAACTGAAGTGCTCTGTATGGTTATAACTCTAAATTGCATTAAATTTGAGATTTAAAAAAAACCCCTCCTAATGCAGAGACATAATTCAAGGAGGTGTGAATGTAGGTAAAATGACAGTAATGTAAGACAGTGTATTTTTCACCAGTGGAAATCAGGCATTTTCACATCACTGTTCCAAATACTGCAGAGGCACCTCAAAGTAAACATTTGTGTTCATCAATAGTTGTAGACAGTAATGCTAAGAAATTAGAACTGCTGCTAGAGTTTGTAATTTAAGTACCAAAAACAGTGGGCACATGATACTCCAGTGCTCAAATTCAAATCATCCTACACAGCCAGCTGGAGTCCAGCCTGAGCTTCATAAGACTCTGTAAAAAGGACCCAGAAACTATGGCCCAATGTGGATTGATGTGATGTCTAGATTTTGGGGTGTGTGTGTGCGTGTGCGTGTGTGTGCGCTTAAATAGCCTGAGAGTTAAGAGTGGTTTTTATGTTTTTGAATAACATTTTAAAGACTTTAAAGCATATTATATTTTATGTTTTTGGGTGTTAGACATTAGCTTAGGGTGGCAAAGAAAGAGCACCATTTCAACTGAAGTGTTTCAACAAGGCAAATTTTACTCTTGATCAAGAGGGTATGCTCAAGAAGAGGGAACACACCTAGATAGGATGTGAATTTGGTTTTTTACTCTAAGGAAGATGGTGACTGATTGTCTTTCTCCATTGAGGGGGAGGGGAGAAGGGTTCCTGGGTCTCACTCTAGCTCAGGCTGGCCTTAAGCTCTTCAGAAGCCTCTTGTCTTAGCCTACACAGTGCTAGGATAGATGTGAGCCACTATATCCAGATGTATTCTTATTCCTATGCATACAATGAAGTAACTGTCTACTTGCAATGATAAAAAAAAAAATCAAAAGGTAATTAGTGCAGATCCCCTGCCCTCATCCCAACATAACTGTACATTCCAGGAAAGCCAGTGAAGTATTCTGCTTAGACCACTAATAGTTCTAAAATACACCATTGTCCAGAGCTAATGGAAATTAGTGAGAAACCCTCAAGGTTCAAATTCAAACTCATTTCAAAAAGAAAACAGAGCCACTTCTGTTGTGGGCACTCTGCTGATTTGTTAACAAAAATCTTTATAAAAACATTTGCTGACTTTTCTTTAATGTGTATTTTTTGTTTTACCTGCATGCGTGGCTCTGCACCAAGTGCATGCCTAATGCCTGAGGAGGCCAGAAGAGGGAATCAAATGCCCTAGAATTGGGAGTTACAGACACCTGTGATCCACTGTGAATGCTGGGGATCAAACCTGGGTCCTCTGAACCTGTAAGCCATAACTGCATCCTTCCCATTAATAAATCTCAAGTGGGCATTAAAATGTCTACCTAACAGACTGGGTTATCTGATAATCAAATCACATTTTGGGAAAAGGAAAAATCATTGCTATAATGAACATAACTGTAGCTATGAAAATGGATAACCACATACAAGTGATTACATGTGTGTTTTTAAAATGAACGAATGCTACTGGAAGTGGTAGAGCATGCCTTTTAGTCCCACCGTGACTTTGGAGGCGAAGGCAGGTGGAATGAACACAAGTTTGAGGTCAGCCATTGCCACAGTGAGGAAGAGGAGGTGGTGGTGGTGGTGGTAATGTTCATTTTAATCTCTGACTAAACCAACACACAATTTAGCATGTATGCATTAAGTATGACATTTAAACTACTATTCCACACCTACTTTACTCCAGATGGACATTACACAAACATAAAGCAATGCTCTTAAATCTATGGACTATTATGGAGACAAGAGCAGAACAGCTGATCCCAAGCACACATCCCAAAAAGAAAGTTTCCAACAATGCCTAAGACAGAGCAAACCTGACTTCCTCACACATGAGCTAGTGATGTCACTCCTGAGTTCAAAGAATTAACCCTCCAGCTTACTAATCTACAAAATTTCACCCAAAAGTCAGCATAGCACATCTTGGCAGATATATCACTAAAATATATCCACCACACAGGCTGACATGGAAAGCCAGAAAACTATATTCAGGATGACACAGCTAGGTGTGGTATCATGTCTGTAAATCTAGCACTCATGTCATCCTGAACTAGAGACAACCAAGTTCAGGGCCAGCCTTGGCTACCCAAGAAGTTCAAGGTCAGGCCGTAACTCTCAGACTGACAGTCTGAATAACACACCACTGTCCACCTCTCTCAGCCAATATGAACATTTCCTTGAACATTAACTTCAGGCCTAGCTTACCAACTAGCACACTGGATTCACTATAACAAAATGATGCAGCACACAATTTTTTAAAATAAAAATAAATTATACTTTCAAATTATTTATTTATGTGGATGTCTGTGCACATGCCCACATAGGCCAGAAGAGGGCATCAGAGTCCTTGGGGCATCATAAGAGGCTGTATGCCACACAAATTTGCATCCTTAATAGCAGTAAGTGCTCTCAAGCACTGACCCACCTTTCCCGTCACCTTTAACTATCTGAAAAGCACAAACTGAACTCCTACATGGTTTCAAAGGGCCAAGAGACTAGGACAGCAGGGTAACTGGCTTTTTTGTTGAGTTTGTCCTATTTTGTTTTAACTTGGATCAAATCAAAGAAAATCTGGATGATCCATGTCTATAGCTCAGCAGCTACCTGAGAATCTGAAGCAGGGAGATCTCATGAGCTCATGAGTTCTATGCCAGCCTGGGCAACACAGAGAGACCCAATCTCAAAACAAAGCCAAGCTCAGAAAAGAGCCCTTACTGGGAAGCTCTGTGTCTGTCACACAGGTAACATCTACTCCAAAATTCTACACATCTCAAAGGTGTCAAAGAGCTATCTGCTTGGCAGTTACAGCAGAAAGGAGCACAGAGACTCTGAGTTAATTCTGTTACTGTACTAGTTTTGAGAACAACAGAATATTTGAAGGCCCCAGGAATATAATAAGATCTGATTTTACTTTGTTAGGCAGTTATTTTGCCAATAGGCCAAGAGAGAAGAAATTCTAAGGCCGGGAGGTGGTGGCGCACGCCTTTAATCCCAGAGAGAAAGAAGAAATTCTGCACTCAAAGTAGCCAGTATAACAGGATGACATTTGTTGGTAAACATAAACTCAAGAATTATAATAAAAAATTAACATAAGGGCTGTGAATGCACTTGCAGACAGAGTCTACACTGTTATGTATTGGCCAATGCTGGGTTCGTATTTGTCACAGGAGAGTGGAGCCACCATGAATTCCCTATGCAAGAAATATTAAGATCAGCATTACTCACGTGATATCCCTTCGTTGATAGCAGCCCTGAAGCAGGCAGGCAATCAGATCACTGATAAACTCCGAGTCATCTCTGTGAAGAGCTGCCTCTAACTCCTGAGAGAGGAGGGAGAGAGAAATAGATCAGAGATCTGTTTAAATGCACTGTCCCTCCAGCACCAGGCTGCAAGCAACAGAATGGTTAGTGGAAATAAAGGACTGTCATAAACAACGCTGCTCTTCTTCCCATGTATACTTTCAGAAGGATAATTTAGCATTCTAGTTTATTTCTTCCATTACTTCTTACATCTGCATCTTTCACATCCTTCATATTAGAAGAAATATACAAGCATATTTTTTATGAACTGGTGCTAATTATATAATCAAAGAACTTGATAGGAAATGTTAGTGGGGGGCGGGGGCAAGACTGGAGGTTGATGGTGAGCTGTCTTTTTCAATCACTTCTCCACCTTATTTTATAAGACAAAGTCTCATCAAAACGGGAGATTGCTAGACTGAACCTGCACCTCTACCTCCCCAGCACTAGGCACATAACTCCAAATCTGACTTGCTTACACGGGGAGATTAGAACTCAGGTCCTCATGCTTGCATAGCAAAGCACTTTACAGAATGAATCACCTCCTTGGTCCCTTGCTTCATGTTTTAATGACAATGAAGATTATAGAATCACCATACAAGTAATTATAAATTACTTCTCATTTACTCGACAGTATTATTAGATAACCCACCTGGCAACAGGCTTAAGGAACCACTAAGTTTTGAACAAAGCAGCACTGCGAGAATGCAGTGTGGCTCTACCTACAGGCCTGATAAAAAGCACGTTGGTGGGAGCTGGGCGGTGGTGGCGCACGCCTTTAATCCCAGCACTCGGGAGGCAGAGGCAGGCGGATCTCTGTGAGTTCGAGGCCGGGCTGGACCAACAGCCTCCAAAACAATACAGAGAAGCCCTGTCTCATAAGAACAAAAACAAACAAACCAAAAAAAAAAGCACGTTGGTGGGAAAAGATTGTTCTTACATCATCTGAAGTAACAACTGCTAATAATTTAATCCTAGGGGAGATGAATTTGCTTGCCCTGAAAGTTCAGGTGGACACTGCAGAAGACAGCTAATCTTCATACAGAACCTAGAAATTAAGAGATAGGCCAATGGACAAAAAGTAGCAGAGGGAAACATCAGTAATCTTATTTCTCTTCTCAACCTTCTAAAGCAAGAATGTTTTCAGAAGTGGTGGATATGCTCTAAGCCATCAGCTTTTATACAATCAAAGTTTACTTGCATTAAAACGGATTCCCAAGAGCCTGCTTCCAACTATTTTACCACTAGATCTACGGGGGGGGTATATCAAACTTTTGGGCACCTTACTTCGAATGCAAGACATATGATTTCTGATTTCAACACCAATTATATAGTATATAGGTTCATTTTCTCTCTCTTTAAGTCTTACTATAGAGAAATAATCAACTTTTTATGGAATCTTAACAAATTGTTCCATTTATTTAAAGCCATGAATTTGAAGTCTTTATTCTCAAAATGTAATAGGCTACCTGAGACTCTAAAATAAATAACAAAACCCAAAACAAATCATTACCAACAACAACAACAAAAGGGCTCACAGTTTAAACCTGTTCATAGAGGAAGATTCCAAAATAAATGGTCGGCTGTTCTAACAGTAGCTAAATCCTGGAAGCAAAAAGCTGTAGGCCATTCACTTGATAGGAAGTCAGAACCCAGAAGTGCTTAAGCTAGAAGGTCAAATACAGGCCATAATCTTCAATTCTCTCAATGGATAGCTAGACCTAGCAGAGCGCATCTGCAATTTCAATACTTGAGCAGAACAGAAGAACAGTCAAGGGTTACAATAGCAATATTATTTCCAAAACAAAAACCTAAAAGCAGTCTCAAAGAATGACTTTTCTAAGTCAGTAAATCAGTGGGCAGAGCCAAGGGTGCAAAGGGAAAAACCAGTTACCCAGCCCAGTATTCTTGGGCAAACAAAACTCCCTCTCCCTCATTACAGTCTTTATTTTATTTTTAAAAGGCTCAATGGTTCAGAGGGTAAATAAAGGCACTTGCTACCCAAGCCTGGTGACCTGATTTCCATCTCTGAAGCCCATGTGAAGGTGTCTTCTCCTCTACATACTCACACATAGTCATAATAATAATTTTAATTTTAAAAAAATGACGGCTCTCCTGCTCAGCATCCTGCCATTAGACCATGCTGACATCAGAGAATCAAGCACCCATGTGTGGTCAGCACAGCCCACACCAATCAGAAACAAGGACAGAAAATCTGCAGGAAGAGACAAACTTCTGAGGATTATAAAAGCCCAGACCCCAGGCCCCATCAGGTGCTGGTCTCCAACATACCTCAGTGCACAAGAGTCACATAGCAACAAGGGAACCCATCTAAGGAATGTGTGTCCCACCAGGCTCTCCTGCCTCTGGCCCTGGTGAATGTGGAGGGTCTGGTACCCTAGTTGACCTGGTTAAGCAAAGCTGAGGTCATAGCCAGCTAGGCTCTGTAGCTCTCATGTGCCATTGCTCTGGAGGAGCATCTGCTACGGAGCCAGCATCCACTTCTCTTTCCCCACTTGTGAATGTGGACATGGTAGCTTGCAGTGTACTAGAAACTTGTGCCGCCCCTACCCAAAGCTCAAGTGAGTTAACTGTCTCTAGATGTAGAGGTATCACTTAGAGCTAGACTGTTAGGTTGTTAAGATTCTTTTGCTGTGAGCAGTTTCCTTTTTTCTGGGGTGTAATGTGTAAGCAATAAACAGTACATCCAAAAAACAAAACTGAACAAAAAAACCTGACTGCCTATTTCTCTGTAATGAGTAAGTCACATTCAAGATACTTGTCTTTTACAAGTCTTCCTAGATGACTTTCACTTGGTGATCCTGCTGCCAAAATGCCATAGCTACATTAACATATTGTAACACACACTCTATAGGACTTACTATGTTCCTTTGTCCACCACATTGACTCAGACGAAACTCAATCAAGCACCACTCTTCCGTGCTGTGGATGGAGCTCAAGGCCTTCATTATAGACAAGTGTTCACCACTGAAATATATATTTATATATATACACACACACACCTACCTCTACTCACCTCCCCCCTTAATAACAACTTTTTAATTGATTCTTTGGGAATTTCACATCATGTACCCTAATCCTGCATACCTCACAGTCCCTCAATATCCCAAAAGAAAACACTCGCCCCAAATTTTTAATTGAAAACAAAACAACAACAAAACACCTCACTCTTCATCTTTCCCTCCTCTCCAACAACCTCTTCACCCACTTGGGCCTTGGTGGTAACAGGAGCCATGAACATCAACTCAGACCCTGGTTGCTGTAGGGCCAGAGACCCAGACATGGTCCTTGGCAGCAGCCCAACCCAGATGACACTATGGAACAGGTGGCAACACAAGCCACTCAGATCAGCATGGCCCTGGCGGAGGCACAGTCCTTGGACACCAACATAGGTTACAGTCTAGACCCCAGAGATCTGTGTGGCTTTTGGTGGCAACATGAGGTCATAGACATCAACACAGACCCTGACTGAGATACAGCCATGGATCCAGAAATGGCCCTACACTGTAGCATGGGATACTTGGGTCCTTTAATGTCACACTTCTACAAGACTTTTCCCCCAGAGAATTCTAGGGCAACAGTTATTAAGGCTAGGTTCTGCAGTACACACAATCCCAGCACCTAGGAAGCAGAGAAAGGCAAGCCAGAGCTACCCTTACCTTATCTCCTCCCACTCCCCAAATACTTAAATATAGTTGCTTTATCTCTCTCCAACAGGTAATGGTGAGTCCCAGCAGTTTGTAGCATTAAGCACAAAGACAGTGAAGCATGCCATTATCTCATTCTGTGGTGGGATGTATATAAGAATGTTGTAGGAGAAAACAGCAACAACAAAGAAGCCATTTTAATCCTGCTAAACAAAAGAACTGGCTTGGTTAACCTTTTCCATGCTAGTTTAATAATATAGAGTCTCAGACACCGAAAATAAAAAAGTTCTGGAGATGCACCACTAAAATGTGCACCCAAGCAGCAAGTAGTAAGGTAATACTGAACTGCACTTACAAATGGTTTCACAGAAAATGATCATTTAAACAGTCCAGTTTTAAAATTTGTTGCAACAATTTGAAGTATTTTTCTGTTGGGAATATATACTGAGTTGTTCCCTTTAAAGGTGTCTATCTTGGAAGTACAGTGATGACTCAGCAGTTAAGAGCACTAGCTGCTCTTCCAGAGGACCTGAGTTCAACCCCACAACCCATATGGCAGCTCATAACTGTCTGTACCTCCTGTTCCAAGGGAATCCAATGTTCTCACACAGACATACATGCAGGCAAAACACCAAATGCACATAAAATACAAATGAATACATTATATATATTGAAAAGGCGTCTATCTCCAATGACTGCTGTGATAAGGTGGACCGGCATGGTCCCTGACATATATTATAAACAGTACACATCATCTTCCTTACAATGACAGTCAACGCAAACACTAAAGAGATAAAACTATCTTCTTCAAAATTCACAAGTTCCTGAATAAAAATTGAAATTCTCTTTAACCCACAGTCCACTATGTCCATGTTCTAATAAAGCTGCCTGCAAAGAACTACTTGGAAATTCTGGTTATTCAAAGCTTTATTATTTGAGGTTTCAACCTACAGCTTAAGTCTTAAGACTGAGGCAGCAAGGAGCCTCCCAAAAATCTCCACCCCAACTTTTTTTTTCTTTTCTCACTTTCTCTCCAACTCTTTTGTATCTCCCTTTCACGGTGTGCAATGAACTGTGAGCACCGAAATCTGACCTTTGCCAAGATGCTTAGGGGCAGAAGAGGAAAGGAAGGGAAAGAGCAGAAAAGGCAGCAGATCGGCAGAGAGGGGAACCTTGTTCCCATCCACTCTGCAGCTTCAGAGAGTAGGTGAAGAGAGTAACAGGATTTGCCCCTCTTGCAGCTGGCGTCACAGCTCATTAGTGAAAAGTCTGATCAATGCCCCCCACCCGACACACACACTTTCCCTGCCCTGGAGAGCAAATCTTTCCAACATGCAGTGGCTGAGCGAGGGACAGACAGCCCACACTCCTGGGCAATGGAAGGGAATACAAAGAAGTGCTTAGCACACATTATAAAAAATATTCTTAACTATAACGACCTGCCTGCTTAACAAACACAAATTTGTGACTATAGACACTCTAATGACAGGGTATTACTAAATTCCTTTAGCATAATCTGTCATACACTTTACCTTCTCTTAAACAACACTGATATTTGTCTTGTATGCTATGTTCCTGTCCCTTGTGCAAATTTCCTTTAGTCTTACTAAAAGGGGTGGTAGAGAGAAAATTTTTCCTACTTCCAAGTAAGGATAAAGATCACAGATGTGCATAATTGCCAATCAATATCAATGGTTTTAGTTTATTAGAGACAGAAAAGAAACAAACAAAACCATTTAAAGAATAGACTGTCACATTTCTTTTTTAAGAGCTAAAATCCTTGTAATGTGCACAGGACCAAGGACAGTGTAGGATCTAGGTCAGATTTGCTTCTGTGTGGGAGCAGGACCACTTTTGCACAAAGGGGATGCACAGCAGGCTCCTTGAAGAGCTATCCCAGCTGCTGTCCAAGAGAGAATGCCTGGAGTGTAAGTTCCGAACACTGGTCTCCAGAAGGCACCTCTGACTTTGACAGCTGATGCTTTCTCACTTGGTATAAATTAATTTAATCCCAAAGGCATGTGCCATGCCAATTTAGACTGTAAAGTATAAATCAGATAGAATGCCTATAATAGTCAGGGACCTGAAACCAGCTACAAACACTTTTAGTTGGAAAAGCAGCTTATCCTGTGTGTTTCAAAAGGCTAAAGGTCTGTTTTGCTGTAATAATTTTTTCTCAACTTCCCATAAAATAGAACGGGTCCAAAATAGCTCCTTCCCTCAAAGTTGAACACAACTCTAAAATACCAATTTCACTGGGAAACATTAATTATATCAACAAACAAGTAAACCTAGGTAGAGTGTGACTTTCTGTAAACCTGTGATACTTCAGAGTTACAAAGGGAGGAGAGAGGAGGAGAGCAGGGAGGAGCAGGAGATTCCTGAGGTCAGAAAGCTTCCTACTTACCATGTTCCAGGTGACTAGCAGGGCCATCCAGAAAAACACCAGTAGGTAGAAGAGTGAAATTTTTAAATAAGATGATAAACAAACACATAACGGATAGAGAAAGTGATTCAGTGGATTAAGAGTGGTTGCTACACACTCTCTGATCCCTGCATCCATATAAACAGCTGGGTGCCTTTTGACCACACAACTTGTAACCTCAAGGGTTTTGAGGTGGGGGTGCATAAAGATTGTTGGTGTTTGATGGAGAGAAGAGAAGAGAAGAGAAGAGAAGAGAAGAGAAGAGAAGAGAAGAGAAGAGAAGAGAAGAGAAGAGAAGAGAAGAGAAGAGAAGAGAAGAGAAGAGATCAACTGGAAAGAAATTAACTAGGTCATTGAAGACATGCTCCTGAAGGGATATTGAAACCTAACCCTCCACTCTCACCCAATCTCACCCCACCTCCCTTCTTGATTCTCTTTGCTTCCCAGCTGCCATGTGGTAGAGTTCCCAAATAGGTGTCCCTGATGTGATCTATCAGGACACCATAAGCTCAAAGACAAATAACAAATAGTTTAAACCATTGACCAAAGTAAGTAATTTTTCCCTTTTAAGTTGGGTTATCTTAGACTTGTTACAGAGATAGAACATTAAAGTTAATTAACCCCTATAGTATGAGCTCTCTTTGAAAAAAGATTATCAGAATCCAAAGGGGATAGACTTCATGCTATCAATAGTGCAAAATCTGAAAATAAAGAACTTGCCGGTGTTTATCCCACCTCGCCCTTGGGGAGAGACAATGAAGATATTTTGTTGTGGGGGACAAATATTTCATCAGCCCTGGAAAAAATTATTCCCTCCAGACTGGGTTAGCTGGTGGATCTTGGTTTTAAGAACCTGGTGTGTGCTGTATTGCAACTATGAACATTGAATCCATGAAAGGTGACCTACATAATTTTAAAAATATTAAAGTTATTCTGACATTTGAGACCTACGGACACTGCCAAAATTTTCAACCTACAAAGCTGAGGGGCTAGAATTAGTAATCTGAAATCAAGAATAACAGGACACTAGAATGAGAATTTGGAGGCAATGGGGGGGCACATAAGGCAAACAGGTACAATTTTGTTAGGAAACAGATAAAGAAGGAGAAAGAAAAGGACACAAACGGAGCTTCCTCAACATAAGTTCAGGTTCCAAAGTCAGTGTTAACACTTAGCAAACCTACAGTGAAGGTGCTAACATTTCCCCCAACTTTTTTGGCTTTTTTCAGCCTCATTCAATAATGACTATACCTTGGGTCACACATTAAATATACAAAAGCTGGGAAACAAATTCTCTGTAATTTTGATAGCCAACACTATAAAGCAAAAATGGCCTCACAAAATCTTAATTATGCAGCCGGGCAACTTTGACCTCCACGTGTATACATACTACTTGTTTGTCCAGAGTCACCCCCTACATCCAGCACAGCAATAAACAAACAATAAATACTAAAACTGAAAGCCAAAATAATCCTTAAAGAATGCTAACTAGGTGGCAGTTCATCCTGGTAGTCTTTCAAAACTGCTGAGCATATTTCAAGTGCATATATACTAATAAAAATCTAAATAATAAAACCTCATTAACTTTAAAAAATTATACACATACATTTCTCTACCTATCAATTGTTATGTGCCATGGTGCAAATGTCACGGCACACATGTGGAGATGAGGCGACACCTTCTTTACCCACTTTAGCCACATATCCATGCTAAAACTTTTTTAAACCTATTTGTTTATTTACTTATGAGACAGGGTCTCACTATGTAGCCCTGGCTAGCCTATCACTATGTAGACGAGGTTGTCTTTGAACTCCTGAGTGCTGGAATCAAAGGAGTGTAGTACCACACTAAACTCACTTATCTCTTACCAAAGAGAAAATAAATTACATTCAGACCACATCACAACCAGAAACAGTAATGATCTGACTTCCTATTAAGAAAACTTTTCTTCAGCTACAAATAGAACAACCACCACATAAATCTCAGAGACTATAATGTAAAAAGGGATATGAGATTGTAGGAGCTTGCCAGGTGGTGGTGGCATGCACCTTTAATTCCAGCACTGGGAGGGGGGGGGCCGCACAAGCAGGTGGATCGCTGTTGAGTTCAAGGCCAGCCTGGTCTACAGATCGAGTTCCAGGACAGTCAGAGATATACAGAGAGACCCTGTCTCAAAAAAACAAATCAAATAAAAAAACAAACAAAACAAAAGGGCATGAAGATAGGAGGAAGTTGGAAGTGAATCTGGAAGGAGTTAAGAGGGGTGGTACTGGTGAGAATGATCAAAATACATTGTTAAATTCTCAAAGAATTAATAAAAATACTGAGAAGGGGGCATGGTGGCACACACCTTTGAAACCAGCACTTGAGAGGCCAGCCCGGTCTACAGAGTGAGTTACAGGACAGCCAGAGGCTATAAAATAGAGAGAAATCCTGTCTCAAAAACAAAAACAAACAAAAAACAAAACAAAGGAAGAGCATGTAACTTTGGTGTTATGATAACATATATGAGCTTATTTCACAATACACTGTGAAGGTTAGAAAACAACTGGCTAGATTCGGTTCTCTTTTCTCCTAACATGTGGGTTCCAAGGATCAGACTAAGGTTGTCGGGCTTGACATGAAAAGCCCTTACCCTGGTAGCCTTTTCATTGGCCCTCATTCATTCTTTTCCATTTCTTTTCTAATCCAGAAGAGAGTTAGGTATAAACTGATGGTCCTATAGCTTGTGGTATTTCATTCGTGGTGTGTAAACCTAGAGCCTCTGGGATTTCTTTCCTCGTTTCAGACTCCTTCAGGAAAATCAAAGTTGGAGTAGATTTATGCATGCCCCAGTAACTAAAGTGTCTTTGAATAGAAAAGGAACCAAGACCCAACCAAGAGTCAACCCTAAGACTGAGCAGACAATCTTAGATTCTGAAGAGTCCGCACCTCTAGTATCTTTGGATATTCTTTCCTCAAAATACTCAGTGCAAGTGTTTGGTGGCTTTCATTAACAATAAACCAATTTTGTCTGGGTGAGGGCAATTAGTCTCCAATAAGGCAGAGCCTACCAGGGACGCAAGCTAACTTAGAACTCAGATCAGCCTTTCTCAAAGGTCAAGTCTTTGTGTAGGAAGAGTGCTCAGAAATGCATCTTCCTTCTACACGTTTGCTGTTTGTCCCCAACAATGGTACTGGGTGGCTAGAAGTGAAGCAGGGTAGCTCACTGTAACAGAAGAAGCAACACAAAGAAAGGCTGAGTGTTGTGAATATTTGTTTAACTATGTAAAAATATAATGCTGTTTTACCTTGCCTGCCCAAGGTACCTAACCGAGTGATCTAATAAAAAGCTAAACAGCCAATAGCAAGGGAGGAGGCATAGGGAAGAGTAAGTAGGAGGAGAAAGAAAAAGAAACAAAGAGAGACACACCAGGGGTCAGATAGACAGATCCAGGAGGAGGAAAGTAGGACATACAGGATGAAAGAAATGTAAAAATCCCTGAAGCAAAATGTAGATGAATAAAGCAGGTCAAATTAAAAGAGGTAGTGGGACAAGCCTTAGCTAAGGCCGAGCATTCATAAGAATACATCTCTGTGTCTTTATTTGGGAGCTGGCTGGTGGCCCAAAGAAAAGGCCAACTACAGCTCAGGAATACCTGTTACCTTTGGAATGATCACTATTCCATAATTCCTACTCCAGTGAGTGAATCTACTAGAGAGACAGGTTGGCATCATTTGGTAGGACACTGACTACTAAGTTTATTGAGACCAGTACATAATCTAGAGATTCTCTGGAGGATTCCAGACAAAAATTATCAGAATGGAATGTAAGCAAGCTTAATATACCAATGGTTTAACCTACACTGAATAAAGAAAATAGTTTAGAATATAGCTGAGTTTTGGTTTTCAAAACCAGTGTGTCTTATTCTGTTCCTGTCACTAAAGAAGGAAAAAACAAATCAAAACCTTAGACTAGGTAATTTATACACAGTAAACCTCTGTTCCTTGCAATTCTACTGGCAAGTCCAAGATTTTGGCACCTGTAGATTCAGTGTCTTAAGAAGGCCCGTTGTTTCAATAGTACCTTTTTGTGCTGACCACACATGACAGAAGAGACAGAAGAGTGAGGTAGCTGTCTGAACTGAATTTTCTTATCACACAGAAATACAATGTTATTCTGGAGAACAGAGCTCTCTCAGGGACAAGGGACTACATCACTTCCCCAGAGGTCCCACAATGATGACTATGTTTCAACATAAACTTTGGAGAAATACAAACACTCAAAATACAGCATTGTTCATATTGGAGCAATGGAGACAGAAATATGTGGATTTGAGAATACTGGACTGGAGAAATAGGTAAGCAGTTAAGAGAACTCATTACTCTTTCAGAGGACCTGGTTTGGTTCCCAGCACCTACATGGCAGCTCACAACCATCTATAACACTACTTCCAGGACACCGAGTCCTTCTTCTGGACTCAGTGGTTACTGGTGCACATACCCACATTCAGGCAAAACACTCACTCACATAAAATAAAGTTTCTAAAAATGCTTAAGGTGAACACTTCATTTGGTACACTTGAGCATTCCTTAAGACTCCAAAACTGTCTTTCTCTGCATATTTTTATTTTAATTTTCCTCATAGCTGCATTTGTCTTTGCTATATTAGTACATACTTATCAATTTAACTTTTACAGAAACATGTCTTACATATCAAACTTCAAATCTTACAGAAACATGTTTTATATATAAAACTTCAGAGTAAGCACAAAATATCCCACATGCTTAATTTTTGTACTGTGCTATTCAGTATTCATGGTTTTATTTACTTATAATAACCAGAACTTAAGGTTTCTGCTACTGAGTTAGGATTTTAAGTTTATAATCTTGGTTTATAGAAGCTGATTGATTAGCTTCTTCCAGAAAATACTTAGGAGGTCTGGTTAATCTATGGGGCCTCTGGTAGTGGATCAGTGTTTATCCCTAGTACACAAATGGACTTTGGTAGCCTAATCCACATAGAGGGATATTCTCTCAGCCTAGACACATAGGGGAGGGTCTAGGCCCTGCTCCAAATGATATGACAGACTTTGAAGATCCCCCATGGAAGGCCTCACCTTTCCTGGGGAATAGAAAGGGGATGGGAAGGGGGTTGGTGGGTGGCAGGGGAGGAGGGGAGGGAGAAGGAACTGTGATTGACATGTAAAATAAGCTTGTTTCTAATTTACATTTTTAAAAAGGGGGGGAAGATTAAAATTTAAACATACCCATCAAACCCCAAAACAAATATCCAATTATAAAAAAAATACTTAATAGGTACTCTGAGAAGATATAATTAAAAGGGTCTCCAACATAAGGAGTTGAAAAGAAGGAACCAGGATAGGAGAAACCCGCATAGACGTCTCAAAGGAATACTGGCAAGAGGGTAAGTAAGTATCCTGAAGCCAGGGAACAAAGTGTACAAGACAGAGTAGTCATCTAACAGAAATGCTTCTAGATCCTTTCTTAAGAGAACTGAGAGAAACTACTCAAAACTACTAACTTGGTTCCAATAGGAAGGTCAGAATGGCTAGTAACAACTAATGAAAGGTATCTGCATTAGATTTTGAATTAAGGTGAAAAGGAAGCCTGTATCTGTAGAGACAGCAGTGCCCTGTTCATTGTTGAGTTTCATAGCTGTCAACAACAAATTATGATCTTTCCCCTTTCTGGGGGGAAAACTTGTCTTACATGGAGAAGAGACCCTAGCCTGGTTGGCCTATAACTCTCTATATGGACCAGGTAGTCTTCCACCCACCTTCTGCCTCCCAAGAGTGCTAAAGACAGACACTACCATGCCTGGCTGAACCAGTGCTTCTAATCAACTATACACAGACATGTATGTGTATGTACACAGGTACATGTGTACACACACGTCATCTGGTCTCATAGGAAATACCAATAAATACTTTATATATTTATCATTATCTTATTTATGTGCCTGTGTGAGTGTATGCCATTGTATCTGGGTACCACAAAGGTCAAAAGGTCTCAGACGCCCCTGAAGCTGTAGTTAACAGGTGATTTGTGAGCAGCTTGATGAATGCTGGAACTGAATAGAGGTACTCTGAAAGGGCAGAAAGTGCTCTTAACAGCTGAGCCATTGCTTCAGCTGCATAAATTCTTTCATCAAGTCCAGTGTCAACTTTTGGATCAATTCTTTCTTAGTGTGAACTAGCTATGTCCTACTAAAGTCTGATAAGTACATGTGGGTGATAGAAAATTAGGATGGTCAGTCGTATTTATCAACATAAACAAGATGTCTATGGAATTAGGACAAGATATGCATGGATTGCCAACTGTTTTTAATCAGATGCTGGAGAAAGTAAGAGTATAGGCAATTATTATACCTACTTGGATGTTGAATTAAAAAAATGAACTCACTTAGCGGGTGTTTTAGAAGAGATGGAATCATTATAAAGTACAATCTCAATAAAACACATGACTCTCTTTTGTACAGTGGAAGAGAATGTGCTATAAATGCTGACTTGGTTATTTTCCTTGTAGCATTAAACATGTTATATGCTACATGCTCTTAAAATTCTAGTTCGGGTAGAAGTATTGCTTAGCTCTCAATCTGAGGTCCTGGATAGCCTTGATCACGTGGTAAACCTATCTCAGAAAAGGAAATAAACAAATAGGTCTGAGCATGGGACTCCATATGTGCTTGCCATATAAGCATTAAAACCTAAGTTCAGATTCCCAACACCCATTTACAAACCCAAGTGTAGAGATGCACACATATCTCCACACACACATGCACTCCCCCATACATATGTATCTACAAAAACAAGGAAACAGAAAAGTGGAACTGTACTTATCAGTCTGTTTGCATAGGTGCTACCCCATCTTCCCAAAGAGATACAAGACCCATTAAAGTTTCCAGGGACAGTACTCACTGATACATAAACTGCCCCACCCATCAGTGGGGAATCCACCTTAGCACCTTCTGTGTTAGGCACATGACCTGCTAGACTCAGATACACCTTCATCCTCAAAGTTCTTTTGTGTTTTTTGTTTTTGTTTTCAGGGCAAAGTTCCATTTTATTGCCCCCCAGTCCTAGTTGTTATCCTCCTGCCTCAATCTCTTATCTAGCTAGGACTACAGATGGTGTGCCACCACCTAAACAATTGCTTTCTGTATGTGTATATGTACATTGTATGCTCATTAACTTTTCAGAAGTAGAAGGGCCATTAGTCAAGTTGAAATGTTGGAAAGAATGTTACAAAGTCATTCATGATATCAAAAACAAAATCTTTAGATTCCAGCTAAGGAATTTACTCTCTATATTAATGAGCAACAGCCACGGAAGCATACTATGAAACTAATACAGAAGTGACAAGAATATGGGACTGACTTCAACCCCGTAGGGTGTGTGTGTGTGTGTGTGTGTGTGTGTGTGTGTGTGTGTGTGTGCGCGCGCGTGTGCGCGTGTGTGCGTGTGTGCGCGTGTGTGTGTGCGTGTGGTGTGCGTGTGCGTGTGTGTTGTTACCTAAAGGATCTCTGCCCTTTAAAACAGAAACAACTTTACTCCTAGCACTCGGAGACAGAGAGAGATGAATCTCTTATGAATTTAACGCTAGCTGCATAACGATTCTACATAACAATTCCCAGGATAGCCAGAATTACACTACATGGTAAGCAAAATGAAGCATTTTTACTTATTTAGTGCATGCATATTTGGGTGCCCAAAAGGAGGCCAAAGGGCGACTTGCTGAGTTGCTATCCTTCCACCATATGGGCTGGTAGCCATGTGGTCCCAGGGATAGAGCTCAGGCTGTCAAGCTTGGCAGCATGCTTTTCATTTGCAAGGCCATCTCTCTGCCCTGCCCCTCTTCCTTTCTGAATCTTCCATTGTTACAGCCAAACAGAATTTTAATAAGAAAACTACCACAAGTAGTATTACCAATTGATAGAATTACGCATATAACTTAGCTTAAAGGACACCAGGTCTAATTCGATGCTCAACTTCTGACTTTTATTCCATGTCTTACAGATAAGAGGATTTGTAGACCCAATAGGTGAGAAAGAACTTGTTTATTCTAACAAAACATACTAGCACTACAAGCATGGGGCAGACAGTATCACAGAGTGTGTTCTGCTAATAACAAACAGCAGATAAATAAATTCAGTAAAAGAAAAGAAGACAGGTGGTGATGGCCCACACCTTTAATTCCAGCACTGAGGAGGCAAGGGCAGGTGGATCTCTGAGTTGGAGGCCAGCCTGATTTACACAGTGACTTCCAGGACAGCCAGGTCTGCTATACAGAAAAACCCTGTCTTTAAACAACAAAATAAGCCGGGAGTTGGTGGCACACGCCTTTAATCCCAGCACATGGGAGGCAGAGGCAGGCGGACCAGCCTGGACTACCAATCGAGTTCCAGGACAGCCTCCAAAGCCACAGAGAAACCCTGTCTCAAAAAACAAACAAACAAACAAAAAAACACAAAATAAAACAGGGAGGGAGAGAAGGTGGGAGGGAGGGAGGTTTTTATGAGGAGGAAAAAAAAAAAACAGCTTAAGCAGGGTTATAGTGGCACATGTCTTTAATCCCAGCACTCGGGAGGCAGAGGCAGGCGGATCTCTGTGAGTTCAGACCAGCCTGGTCTACAGAGTGAGTTCCAAGACAGCCTCCAAAGCCAAAGAGAAACCCTGTCTCGAAAAACCAAAAAAAAAAAAAAAAAAAAAAAAAAAAAGAGGTTAAAGGTTTCTTAATGCACACTTAACTAAAATTCAAAAACCAAGCACAAATTAAGTCTAAGGTTTTCCTGGCAGTGCTCAGCGGTAGTTCATCATGTGACTGCACTATGGTCTTGGTTCTGAACATAGCAATTTGCATGAAATCACGCATGTAGCACTAAGAAGGCAAAAGCTGCCTGAAACATTTCATCCCAAGACTACTGTATGTTATAGATTATGGTGTTTTTATTTATTGCACATATGAAATTTTCTGCTCTTTTGTTATTTTTTTCATGATAAACTCTCATTAAAACTGTCCTGGAACTATGTAGACCAGGATGGCCTCAGAGCCACCTGCCTCTGCCTCCCAAGTGTTGGGATTAAAAGTGTGTGCCACAGCAAGCAGCTCTTACAGAAACATGATTTAATTATAGAAAACAAAGTCAACATTTTCTACCACCATTCCTCAGAGTGTATGTGCCACATTAGTATGGCTTTGCATTTCACTGTTAGAATGCTTCATTTTAAAATTTGGTGTTTGAGTTGCTCCCTTAAATTTCATTTTTAAAAAGTTGTTAGGAGCTGGGTGTGGTGGTGCAAACCTTTAATTACAGCACTCAGGAGGCATGGGCAGGCGGAACTCTGTGAGTCTGGTCTACATAGTAAGTTCTAGGTGAGACCCTGTCTTGGAAAAAAAGAAAAACAACCAAACAAAAAGTTGTTAGGATTGTCAGGCATGTGACACACACTTTTAATCCCAGCACTCAGGAGGCAGAGGCAGGTGGTTCTCTGAGAATTCCAAAGTCTGCCTGGGTTACACAGTTAGTTCCAGGACTGTTGTGGCTACATACATAGTAAGACCCTTTCTAAACCAAAACAAAGTTTAATTGATTTTGGCAGGAAAATTGAAATAATGGGCAAATCTGAGTAAGGAAAAGATATGCTACATCTATGTAATATCAAATAAGCAGCAAGGAGTTAATTCATCATGTAAAAATAAGCTAGTCAATCAATTTCGTTAGTATACAAATTTGATTTTGTGTTTAATAAATGGTAAAATATAAGTATACCAAAGCACTGTTTTATAATACATTTTTATGATTTATAATCAGTGTTTGGCTTGTATACCTATTTTATATACTTATCTATACAGGTCATATAAAGCAGTCCTAAGTGAAAAAAGTTTAAGAACCCACAGACTAGATAACCATAAGTAAAAGAGGCACACTCCAAGGTGACTAAAGGATGATTATAATCACAGAATTTTAATACAGCAGGACATCATGCCTGCCACTGAAATGACCACCAAAGTTCTGTGCTCATTATAATGACATCTTCATCTCATTAGACTTGGAAAGCTACCCATTCCCATCAAGCATCTTAGGACACTCCACACCCCGGAATCTTGAGAGGCTTGCTTAATAAGATACTTGTACAGAAAAGGGAAATAATGTTCTGGAAAAAGCATCACACCCCTTTCCTGAAATTCCCCACCTTTTCCCATTCATAAACAATCCCTCACTATAAGTCTGCTGCAAGTCAAGCAGCTCTCTTGAGAAGCCTACTCTCCACCTGTCATTTGAGACCTACCTTTGCTATGACAAATTCCCCCTAAATCCTTACTTTGTCTCATCTCTATGCTTTCTTTGATGGAGACAAGAACTAAGATGTGTCACTCACTATCTTTGAGAAGTTGCCACTAACAGTTCCATAATAATAAAAATGTTATGTGTTGGCCATGGTGGTGCACATGCTTAATGCCTGTATTTCATAAAGAATTTTAGCCAAATAATTATATCTTAATCTTGTTTCACACAGAAGTCTTCAATCTACAAATTCATTATCTAGTAAGACTGAAAAACCCAAAGATCCAGGATGGAGACCTCGCTTATCCTCTGGTAATAATGTGAAAAAAAGCATTCACTCCTTCAAAAGGGAAGCCACAGAACAGTACACAGGAAACCATTAACAACTTGTGAGTGTCCCCAGGGACTTTTTAAAAGAAGCTTTCAAAGCACTTGAATAAATGATGACTATTCTATATAAATAATGATAACTGGTTTCTAACCGGCATACTGCAATACAGAATTACTGACTAAACTAACCTAAATTAAATGGCTCTATTTATAAGATTATCACCAGAGTACACTATGGTAGTTGAGCCTTCCACCATATTTTCATTTCCCTGACAGTAGCAAAGGTCCAACCATTCTTCCTGTGTACTTCATGATGAATAGCACAACTTGTTACCTTCACCAGCATCGTTTTTGATTTTTTGGGGGGGGGGTTGTTTGGTTGGTTGGTTTTTTAAGACAGGGTTTGACCAGCATCCCTTTAATACACTAGTTAAGTCCTAAAATCCTCTAAACAATTATGAATTAGAAACACAACCATCAGATGGGAAGTGGTGGTGGTGGTAGCTCCAGCCTTTAACCCGAGCAATCAGGAGGCAGAGGCAGGTGGATCTCTGTGAGTTGAAAACCAGTCTGGTCTACAGAGGGAGAGAGAGGGGTAGAGGAAGAGAGAGAGAGGGAGACAAACAGAAATGCAACCTTTCAAAAGAAGCACAGAGTACTCTAAGTTCTTCAGCCATTTAGTCTATATTCTACTAGACAAAGAATATCTCTAAAGTTTATGTGACTATTGTTGAGAAGTTAATTACCATTCCTGAAAAATCTATTTGACACAACTAAAAACCAAAATTGTTTGCTTTTTCTTGTTATGTAAATTTCAACTCTCATTTCTTATAAGGAAAGCTACATTTTACAGATAGTAGCCAGGTCAGCAGAAAAGTCTGTCAGGAGATGAAGATCAGACAATAGCTTGACATGTCATAGAAAGTGTAAGGACAAACCTTATATTTTCCATCAGTTAGATGTGTGATCTAAAAGACCAACTTCTGAGACACCTTTGGTGTTTTCCTTAAAGGTTCCGTGCCATAAAACAAGAAAAGGGTGTTGGTCACAAGGGCATATACCTTTAATCCATCACTCGTGAGACAGAGGCAGACAGATGTCTGTGAGTTCCAGGACAGCCAGTGCTATGGAGAGAAACCAATCTTTGTCTTGAAAACCAAAGTTAAAAAAAAAAAAAGAGGTGTTATATTTTTTACCGTGTGTGTGTGCATGCGTGCGTGCGTGCGCGTGCAAGATTCCATGGAAATCAGAATATGGCATCAGATCTGCTGAAACCAGAATTACAGATGGTTGTAAGCCACTGTGTGGATGGCTGCTGGGATTCGAACCCAGTGCTCTTAACCCAGAATTATCTCTCCAGTCCCTTGTTTAAAAGTTTTATTATAAATTATTTCAGGAAATATTCTAGAATCACAGAGAAAAATTTTGTTCCAAACTATTAAATTACAATAAGCAACACTCGTCTTTCAAATTCATGGTAAAAAAATACTGGTTAACATTCTTCATAACATCCTTAGGTGTAAAAGCCTTTGCCTTTTCAGACAGAAAAAAACTTATGTAGCTGCAAGTAACAAGCAATAATATTTATCTTCAAATATTTTTAAAATCCTTACACTTTATAGGTAATTTACTTAATCATGTATGCTGTGACACCAAGAGATACCTTGTTAAGTTAAAATATATCAAAAAATAATATGGCTTAAAAAGGCAAGCGAGTCATATATATCTATGATGATTTGATGCCAGTAAGAGATGAAATATGGCAAGAATGAAGGGAAAACAGAAAATGAACAAGCAATCCCGCACACAAACTTACTCAGGCATTCCACAAAGAGGAGGGGTGCATGGTATGCAGCTCAAGATACTCAATGACTAGCTATGAAAAGAGAAACTTGCTAAGGAAAACAACATTCTCAGTTTTGCACCCATATGTAGAGTATATATGCCACTACAGGGCGATTAGAATCCCAATAAGCTGCAATTTAAGATGAAGGTTGAAGCAGCAGCAAGATGAAAGGCGGCCCCTTTAACATTTGCTCCTGGAGTCCTGCAACTCTCAGCAGTTGGCTGGAGACTGAGCTGGGAGATCCTGTGGAGCTCCAACAAAGGGAAGAAACAAACTCAAGTTCCCATGGCCCCCTCCCGACAACTAGTGAAACAACTTGATAAATGATTGTTCTGTCAAGAGACCAAGAGATGGAGCCGTCTGGAAGCAAAGGGGAATGTATCTAATTTAGGAGGGGGTGGTGCAGAATGGCAAAGAGATCATCACTTGTCCACAACATCTGACCAGAAAACACTACAAATTTTCACAGTCTAAGAACTGAAGCCCCGTGTTAGCCTGTGGCTGGAGACCTGGTAGGCTGGTCCTTCCTAAACTACTTTGATTAAGGGAGAAATTATCTTCTATAACCTCCTATTTTCCTGACTTGACCCCAAGCTTAAGAAAGCATTGCTCATTTAGGAATAACATGAAAAATACAAATTCCTTTTCTCTCTACTTCACACAGGGCCCAAAGTTTACTCAATTTAAGAAAACAACAATTGTCTTCAATAAATAAATATTTTGAAAAATTTGAAACCCCCATTTGGGGCCCTTAAATTTTCCTCTTCCCCTTCCTCTAAGGTGAGTGAAATCTCTTCCTAACTAAAAACTGGCATGGGTTTCAAAGGCACTAGTGACAAATTCATTGAACATCTCTACTTTAAAAAAAAAAATAATCAGAACTGGGAATGTTACCCAAAGAGTAAGTAATTAAGTCAAAAAATCTCTTGTACTCTCAGCAACTGATCAAAAAAAAAAAAAAAAAAAAAGCCAGTCCATTAAAATATGGCAAAGGCAAGAACAAGCAAGTAACATAGTTTCCAACTGACCAATCTTGTCACTTCAAACTTGCTAGGCTAGATAATGTTGCTGCATATTGATTGTACTGTAGTTCAAAAGAAATTCTATGAAGGCCAAATTAACTTTTGACTGTAATAAAACAATTAGAACTAACAAACCAGGCATGGTGGCTGACCCTGAACATCAGCTGTATTAACTATGTTATAACTATATTAACTACCAGTTAAAGAGGCATTCTGCAGAAGAATAGGAAAACCAGGAGAAAAATCACTACTTAACAGGGTTGAATTAAAAGGTCTTGTTCTAATTTTTCTTGAAAGCAAAAATATCTAGTTTGCCATCTTGAAGGAATTTATAAAAAAGAAAGCTGGATGCCTCCCTTCTTTTGAAGTATCAGCAGCTCTAATTCTGATTCAGTTCTTTTATAAAGTTATTTAAATATTTTTATTTCATGTGCACTGCTTTTTCCTGCATATATGTCTGAGTGAGGGTATCAGATCTTGGAGTCAGACAGTTGTTAGCTGCCATATGGGTGCTGGGAATTGAATCCAGGTCCTGTAGAAGAGCAATCAATGCTCTTAACTGCTGAACCATCTCTCCAGCCCCTTATAGTTGTTCTAAACATGGTTCTGCTGGGGTTATGAATGACTGCTCCCCTTCAGACCAGCCAGAAACCCTCCATTTAATTATACTTCGAGTCCAATAGTCAGATAGTTTATCTATCTGACTATCAGTGTTTTGTTTTGTTTTTGACATTGACAATCTCAGTGAGTGGCTGGTTAGCTTGTACTGAAAATACTCAGTGTTATTTCCAAGTCAAGTATTCATGAACCTTTTTTTCTCACTTGCCATAGCTAATACTGACATTCATCAAGGCTTGACATTCTCCTTTTGCCTGTAATGCTCAGGATTTAATTAGTACAATATTCTGACCAGCTAAATGAACAGTATTTGGGGCTGGAAAGACTGGAAAGATGACTCAGCAGTTAAGAGCACTCAGCAGAATACCAGGTTTTGTTCTCAGCCCCCACATGGTGGCATACAACCACACATAACTGCAGTTCTAGAAGATCTGATGCGCCTTCTTCTGACTTCCTTGGGCACCAAGCACACATGCACATGAAGGCAAAATAATCACACATGTAAGATCAATCTCCAATCTACCCACCCACCCCCGCCCCAAGACAGAGTCTCTCTGTGTAGCACTGGATGTCCTGGAACTTACTCTTCACTCTGTACACCAGGATGTCCTCAAAACTCAGAGATCTGCCTGCCTCTGCCTCCCAAGTGCTGGGAGTAAAGGCACGCACCATCACTGCCCAGCCCATGTGAGATAAACTTTTTTTTAAAAAGTACTCCAAATGCCTTTCTTCTAACCAGCAGTGTATAGAGGTGTCCTGTAAGTGAATATAAAGAGAACTACTAAATAAATGGCTGCATCAGTGAATTTACAGCAACTTTCGCTATCTGAATAAGATCAAACGGGGTAGAGACAGAAATAAATTAATAGTAAGAAAAAAAATCAGAATTTGAAGATAGAAAGTAATAAACAGTAACAGCTTAGCTAATGGTGTGGGAGAGAGTTCTAATCCAAAACTGGGATTAATTTATCATTGACACACTGCTGAGACTGGAAGAGGACGTAGACTGGGGATAAAGTTCAGTTAGTAGAGTGCACTCACTAAGTCCTGGCTGGGTTCATTCTTCTGCACAGCATAAAGTCAGCAGGTGGTGCATGCCTGTAACCTCAGTGCTTTCAGACAGGAAAAATCAGAAACTAAATGTCATCCTACAATGTGAGTTCCGGGTCAGTCTGGGATACCTGGGACCCTGTCTCAAAGGGAGATGATTCAGCCAGCAGTCAAAACCACATACTGCTCCTTACAGAGAATCTGAGTTCAGTTCCTAGCACACACTTCAGGTGGCCTACATCTCTAGCTCCAGGGGAATCCAACCTCCACTGACACCTGAATTTGTGTGCACACATCCACATACCCACATATACAAACACATGCAATTACAAATAAAACAAATCCTTTTAAACAAGGGAATGGAATGTGCTAACCCAACAGGCTAATGTGCACAAAGAAAAGTTAGATCAATGTTTAACTGAGGATTTTTTATTGTCGGTTTATCAAGTAATCAAGCCATGAGTGGAGGGCTGCCATAAGTCGCAACTACATGGGACGCTGAAACAGGAGTAATTTAAACTCTTAAAAACAACCCCTCCCAAAAAAAAAGCTAAGCAAATAACTGGTTGTAATGGCTCAACCATGCAATCCCAGTACTTAGAAGGCTCAGATAGTAGGTTGCCATGAGTTCAAGTCATAGAGTGACACTTGTCTCAAAAAGACACAAAGAGGGCCAAGCAAAGAAATTCAGCAAGAAAAGGTATTTGCTATCAAGCCTAACAACCCAAATATTATTCCTAGATCTACACAACTGGCTCATGGGTACCTGTGTGAGTGCATGTGTGTCCCCACAAATACAAATAAATGAATGTAAAATACAAGGGGAAAAAAACAACTAACATAAAGCAAAACAACAGAAGCCCAAGCAAGCCAAGAGTTCTGAATTATTGTCTCAAATCTTTCTCCAGCTGGGAGTGGTAGCGTAAGCCTTTGATTGCAGCACTTGGGATGCAAAACCAGGTGGATCTTAGGCCAACTTAGTCTACACAGCAAGTTCCAAAGCAGCCAAGGCTGGTCTCAGCATACAAGTTTTTCCCACAACTCCTTTGGAATCCGTCCCGGTTTCTCTAAAATTGACATGAGCTCTCACTCACCTTAAACATTACCCCCTCAACTAAAGTAACTAACTATGTCTGTCTGTTTATAAAGCAACCCCCACTCTGTAAGCAAAGGATCTCTTCATTTTATTTTTCCCTAGTAGATAGCAGGAGTTTTGGCACACTGTAGCCACTTGTTTCTTCAAACTCTTAAGAATGAGCTCTGGATAAATGTTCTCTACTATCAGTTAAACAGCAGAGAACTATTTCAAATTACTTTCCTTACAACTCCCTTAAGGAGTCTTAAATTCTTCCTACCAAGCTGTTCCAAACCAGCGTTCTATATACACCCTTTGGAGGCATCATCAGTTAGTCCCTTGAGTATCTGGATACTCACAATTAACAACGTACTAAGAAAAGACATCACTACCTGAGCAAAGCAACACACAATTTAGCATATATGCATTAAGCATGAAATTTAAACTACTACTCCACACCTACTTTACTCCAGATGGGCATTACACAAAAATAAAGCATTCCTCTTAAACCTATAGACTATTATGGAAACAAGGGTAAGTGTTTTTAGGGCTAGCAGTATAGAGAATGTGTTTAGCATGGCCAAAGAAAGCAGAACAGCTGATCCCAAGCACACATCCCAGAAAGAAAGTTTCCAACAATGCCTAAGACTGAGCAAACCTGACTTCCTCACACATGAGCTAGTGATGTCACTCCTGAGTTCAAAGAATTAACCCTCCATCTTACTAATCTACAAAATTTCACCCAAAAGTCAGTATAGCACATCTGTGGCAGATATATCACTAAAATATATCTGCCACGAAGACTGCCATAGAAAGCCAGAAAACTATATTCAAGATGACACAGCTAGGCATGGTATCATATGTCTGTAACTTCAGCACTCATGTCATCCTGAACTAGAGATAGAGGAAGGACAACTAGTGTTCAAGGTCAGCCTTAGCTACCTAACAAGTTCAAGCCAGGCTAGGTTGTCTCAAAAATCCAAGACAAAAACAACAACAACAAAACCTTTAAAAGAAGGCTTAAAAAGCAAGTGTTGGTGAGGATGTGGAAGGACTGGAAACCCAGTCACCCAGTGGCAGCACTGTGAGATGGTGCATAAGTCTGACAGTTCCTCAAAAGGTTAAACACAAACCATGTAGAATAAGAAATTCCACCCCGCTGGGCCGTGACATAAACCAATAATCCCAGCACTCAAGAGGCAGAGATAATCGGATCTTTGTGAGTTTTAGGCCAGCCTGATCTACATAACTAGTCCCAGAATAGTAAGGGCTACATAGAGATACAGCTTCAGTAAGCTAGTTAATGAATGAATGAATGAGAGTCCGCTCCTGTTACATATTCAAGTCTATGCCCCCACACAAGCTTGAACAGGGATATTCAGGGCATGATATACAATAGCCAAGATGTATATACAACTGAAATGTCTGTCAACTAATAAATGGTTACACAAAATTTCATTTTATCCGCAAATGGAATATATTTGACAATAAAGGAATGAAGTATTTTAAAAACCTGTAGTGATCTGGGTTTGTCATTTACACAAACTAGGGTTATCTGAGTTACTTTTCTATTCCTGTGTGAAGAGACATGTCCAAGGCAGCATATAAAAGAAAGAATTTAATTCTAGAAGGTTAGTGTACATGATCATGGTGGGGAGCATAGCAATAAGCAAGGAGGCATGGTACTGGAGTAGTAGTTCAGAACTTGCTTACCTCTGATCCACAAGCACCAGGCAGAGAGAGAAAGGTAATGGAGAATGGCCTAGACTTTGAAACCTGGAAGCCCACACCAAGTGAGTGGCACGCCTCCTCCAAAGCCAGACCTTCTAATCTTTTCCAAACAGTTTGACCAAATATGGACCAAGCATTCAAATATATGAGCATATGGGAGCCATTCTCATTCAAACTACCACAAAGGTCACCTGGGAAGACATCTCAATTAAGAATATGTCTTCATCAGACCTGCCTGTGGCCAAGCTTGTTGGGCATTTTCTTGATTGATGTGGAGGGGAGGGGGATACAGCCTACTGATAGTGGTGCCACCCATGGGCAAGTGACCCTGGGTTGCATTAAAAAGCAGGCTGAGCAAGCCAGTAATGACTAGTACTTCTCTGTGGTCTCTGAGTTCCTACCTCCAGTTCCTGTCCTGACTTTCCTAAATAATGACTATGGTGCTGAAATTTAAGGGGAATTAATAAACTCTTTCCTCCTCAAGATGCTTTTTGGTCATGGTGTTCAATCACAGCAACAGAAAACAAACTAGAACACCTGATGAAACATGAATGGGCATTCAAAACACTACTTAAAGTGACAGAAGCCAGTCACTAGGATGCACATTTTGAATAATTCTACTCATAGGAAAAGTTCATTTAGCAAATTTCAAAGATAGTGGTTTCCAGAAGATAGCAGGTTGCCTGACTGCTAAAAGGCTTTAAAGTTTATTTTACAGTTGATGAAAATGTTTTGGAAATTGACTGTGGTAATGATTACACACTTAAGAGAACACTAAAACCTTTTTTTGGGGGGGGGTTCGAGACAGGGTTTCTCTGTATTGTTTTGGAGGCTGTCCTGGAACACGCTCTGTAGAACAGGCTGGCCTCGAACTCAGAGATCCCCCTGCCTCTGCCTCCCGAGTGCTGGGATTAAAGGCATGCCAATGCCCAGCTGAGAACACTAAAACTTTTTAATAGATGAAATTAGTCAGTGGTGATCCATGTTTGTAATTCTAGCACTTGGGAGGTAGAGAAAAGCGGATCTCAATAAGGTACCCGAAAAGAAAAATTATTAAAACCCATGAAATGCCAGAAAAATGTAATCACTGTTACAAGTGCCAATAAATACTACTTGCTGCTGTTTTCAGGGGCTGGAAAGATGTCTCAGTAATTAAAAATAATTATTGTTCTTGCAAAGGACTAAGATTCCGTTCCCAAAACCTACATGATGATGGCTTATAACCATTTGTAACTCAGCCCTGGGGACTCAGCACTCTATTCTGATCTCCATGGGTACCACATAAGTCAATCTAATAAATTCTCTTTTCATATATAGTCAGTCTATTGTTTTTTGCTTCCCTAGAGAACCTGAGTAAGAGTGAGCAAGATGGTTCAGTGGGTAAAAGCACTTGCTACACAGGCTTGATAATCTGAGTTCCATTCCCTGGGCCCACATAAAAAGCTGGAGTTGGGGATTGGAGAGATGCCTGTGTGGCTAAAAGTACTTCCTGATTTTTTTTTTTAAGATTTATTATGTATACAGTATTCTGCCTGCATGCCAGAAGAGGGCACCAGATCTCACAGATGGTTGTGAGCCACCATGTGGTTGCTGGGAATTGAACTCAGGACTTCTGGAAGAGCAGCCAGTGCTCTTAACCTCTGAGACATCTCTACAGTCCAAATACTTACTGATCTTTTAGAGAACCTGGGTTCAGTGTAGAGCACCACAGCACCCACATGGCAGTTTATAACCATCTGTAAAAATCCAGTCCCAGAGAATCCTGTACCTTCTCCTGACCCCCGTAGGCACTGCGTACATAGGTGGTACACACGCACATGCATGCTAAACACTCATACACATAAAATAAGTAGTTCTAAGACGGAAAAGGGGCTAGGTGTAGCGACATGCATCTGTAATCAAAATCCTCTACAGCAAGAAAAGGAGGAAAAGAGGGGAAATCACCTAGGGACTGGAGGAGGAGCTAGTTTTTTTGTGGTAGAAACAAACTCCTCTTGAATGGCTCCTGAAATTGTTCTCTGGCCCATGCAAACACACATCAAATTTGTTAAAAGAAAAGCCTGACTAATACATCATGGTCTTCACTTGAAATAGCTCAAAACTAAATACCCAAGACCAGAAGAGAAGAATTCAATTTTTAACTTAAGTTTTCTAGTCTATGAAAGAAATGATGGGGGGGAGGGGGCAGTCAGGAGGCAGAAGCAGTTGAATCTTTGTGAGTTTCAGGGTAGCCTGGTCTACTGAGTGAGTGCCAGGACAGGCTCCAAAGTTACATAGATAAACCTTGTCTCAGACAAGGCAGACAGACAGATAAATAGATAAATAAATGATAGAGTTCAAGGTTGTAAGAGCTGAATGGAGTTACATACAACATGGCTGATGACACTTGAATTTTAAGTTCTTTTATCTGTTTTTGCTAAAAACAGATGACTAACTTGGCAAGTTAGCAAAATGTACAGATGATCACAGTGATGATCAATATTTAAAATCAGCAACTGTCATGGTAACAGGAGTTTTAAGTTGTAACCACTTGTAGCATGGGCAACAAATGCTTCAACTTAGATTAATTTATGCTCAATCAAATAAAGCAGTTAATCTTTTTAGCACATAATAGTGTAATTAAATAAGTCAAACCACAAAAATAGCAGACAGTGATTGACAACAACAATTTGACTTATGCAGCTGTAATTATTCCCAAAGTCACTTGAGAACCTAGTAGTAAAGTGTTTACAAACTCTACAAGATTCCAAAGCTCCAATAAGGGTGGTGTAAATTTCTCTTTTCTTCCCTACTGGTTGTTTTCACTGGTTCAGTAGTTCAAGTTGAGAAACCAGTCAGATGCAAAAAGTACAATTTAGGCATTAATATCTGAATGAAAAACCTAGCTCAAAGAGGAAAATGGCAGAAGAGGAAAAGGCAATCGATCACAGCTGAGCGATGGGGGAGTGGGGATGGGTGCGGTGAGAGGAGGTGGGAGAGGATCAGATAATTAAGTGTGATGACCTACAAGGGCTGACAGAAGATAAACTGGCTGATAGACCAGCGTGAAGAATTAGAAGGGAAACAAAGCATGCCAGATGGAAGCACTACAAAAGACATGTGGCCACAGAATGGGGGGGGGGTGCACTAAGCTACAGGATCAGGTGCAGAAAGGTAGGGCCACTTTTGTATGAGTTACATGCAATGTTTCTCAGGAATCTTCAATCCCAGTTTTACTAGGTTTTTGTTTAAAGACAGGGTTTCTCTGGGTGGCCCTCCCTGGCTGTTCAAGAACTCTATAGGCCAGGCTGGCCTTGAACTCAGAGATCACCTGCCTCTGCCTCTGCTTCACAAAACTGCTGGGATTAAAGGCATGCACCACTACCAGAATGTGAGGGCACATAGACCAACAATGTAGGTCACTGATACAGAACTACCCTAGAACACATAAGGCCCTTGGTTTAATCCAAAGTAACACAAAAACAAAAATCTAATGTGAATATATGATTTGTGTACATTTTATCATATAGGATCAAATTGAAGAAAGTTGGTCAGTTTAATACGCCAAACCTATCTTGGAAGATATATGACAGATTTTTTTTTTTAATGGCAACAACAACAGTATTCTAGAAGGCAAACATCACTGAACACAGAATGATGTGACAAGTTTCCCTATGACCATTACAAAGCTATTAAAAAGAAAACTACCATCAATCCTTTAGTAATATATGTGTATGCACGCACACCTAAATGTCCCATACAGGAAATGTAAACTGACATACACTCCTGGTAGAATTGATTCAGTGCTATGCACAGCAACTTGACAATATTTCTTGCCATAACAAAAACAATCTCTTTAAAAAGAAAAGCTATTGGGGCTGGAGAGATGGCTCAGTGGTTAAGAGCACTGGCTGTTCTTCCAAAGGACCCGGGTTCAATTCCCACATGGCAACTGTCTATAATTTCAAGATCTGACACCTTCACACAGACATACATGCAGGCAAAAACAAATGCACATAAAATAAAATATTTAAAAAAAGAGAGATCAGGACTGAGATGTAACACAGTTAGTTGGTGGAGTGCTTTCTTAGTAAGTAGGGGACTCTAGATTTTTAAAATAGGCCTAGTGTTCATACAGGAAGACCAAAAGTTAAGGGTCATCCTCAGCTTAGTAACTTTAAAAAAAAAAAAAACTATGTGCATGGGTATTTTGCCTGCACATATGTGTGGATACCACCTATGTGAGTTACCTACAGAGGTCAAAAGAGAGCACTGGATCCCTGGAAATAGTTACAGTGGATTGTAAACTACTATATGAGTGCCGGGAAACAAAGCTGGGTCCATCCTCTGCAAGAATAATAAGTGCTCTTAACCACTGAGCCATCTCTCCAGTTCTTGCTAATAATTTAAGAACAACCTGGGGTACATGAGTCCCAGTCCAAAAACAAACACTGGAAGCTAAGCATTGTGCCTTATGCCCATAATCCACCATTTAAGCCACTGACAGGATTGTCATGAAAGGAACCAGAATTTTGGCCAACAGACTATGTCATTTTGAAATTTAAAGTATGTTATCTTTAATTCCTCACTTACCTGTCAAAATACCTAGTTCAGTAAGCAATCAATATATATTCCTTGTCCTGGTCTGTCAAAAAAAAAAAATAAAACAGGGAAGGTACAACTAATCACTTCCAAGTTCTAAATGCATATAGAGCACCACTCTGTTACTGTAAAAGTCACATTTGTCACTTAAAGTTCATCTCATCACTTAAGAATATTCTGATAGATGAATTTACTGTGACAGTAACTCAGCAGCAATAAGTCTCTGAAAAGAAAGTGCAGGATGAGAACAAAAACAGTGAGAAATAAGAAAATGGAGAAGGAAATACACACTGAGGTTTTAAGGAGTAAATTTGCCAATTCAGCATGTAAGGAACTTAGAAGTCAATCTGACCTAACAAGTTAAAAGCTGAAGCCTGAAGAAAAATAAAAAATAAAAATAACCCTGAAAACTGAAAAAGCATCCTTTGCAGATTCTTTAGAGTGAGGCTGAGAGAGCAAGTTCCTTTTTCTCAATACATCCTATGTTCAGCTACCTAGAAAAACTGAACATGGCATAGTGGTACATACCTATAATCCCAACACTTAGAAGCCAAGGAAAGAGAATATGGAATTCCATGCTACCCTGAGGTGCCTAATAAGACCTGGAAGATAATGGAAAAATGGCAAATTCTAAGACAATCTAGAAGGCACAGTTTTACCAGCCTTGGAACCAGACACAGATACAGCAGAGATATTGGGAATCATTAGAATTAAAAATTAAGAACTCTTGCTGGAGGCCAGGCATGGTGATACACACCTTTAATACCAAAACTCATGAAGCAGCAGAGGCAGGCAGATCTACAGGGTTCCCGGACAGCCAGGGCTACACAGAGAAACCCTGTTTTGAAAAAAACAAACAAAAAGAATTCTAAGGAAAAACTAAAACAACTAACTATATTCCATGAATAACAATATAACAAAAGCTGAAGAATACCTTTGATAGGTTCATTGGTTTGGGAATTGCTGGATAAGAAAACAATCTAAATTTAGCATGAGGACATTGTTATAGAAACCCCCAAAACTGTGAAAGACAGAGAATGCACCCATTACCAGGGCCTAGACTTCAGTAGATAAATGGAAGGAGAAATTACAAACTAAAGATGCTGCCAAGTATTCAGCAACTCTTCCATCTAGTCTATACCTAAAATTTCCAAGTCTTTTTGATCCAAGCAGATCAGTGAAACCAGCTTTCAAATTCTATGTCCATTACATTCCATTTTTGTACTTAGGGGAGGCCCAGATGGATCTTTCACACTGCAGTGGACAGCAGGAACCAATGGACTCATTCCAAAGTGCTAAGCCTCCATCTGCAGCCTTCTGTCAATTCTCTCCATCTCATCTGCCCCATTCCCATTTTTTTAAACATATACCCATTGCACAAGTAATCAGTTTCCTTCCCATTTGGGGAAAAATGAATATTATCCCCCAAAACAAGTAATGCTCTTATATTATTCTCACCATCCAAAAATATTACTGTATCTAATGCTAAAAGCCAAATTAGGCACCACAAAAGTACCATACACTATTACTGAACTGACTTCAAAGACTTAGGTGTACAACAAGGAAGAAGCCAGCTAGATGGCTCAGTGAATAAAAATGCTTACAGTGCAAACCTGATAACAGACACCTTTCCCATTCTCCTCTAACCTCTACACAAGAGCCACATCGCATTTTATATATACAGACCACACATGCACGCACCACGCACGCACACAAACTGGCTTTAAATGCTAGCTTTGGCTCTCCTGGTTCTAATCACAATTCAACTCACTATCTTGAGCAATGTCCTCACCTGTAAAATTGTGGGCTAGACTTAAATTATCTCTAACATCCTTTGCAGCTTTTACCTTCCATAGTTTTCTAACAATAGAACAGAATGGAAAGATAAATGCAAACTTTCCAGAATGTATTACAAATTCGCTATAAAGAGACAACACAGAAATTTTAAAAAGGAATAAGGAGTACGGAGAAGGTAGTCAATCAATCCTAGCACTTGTCAGGCTCATAAAAAGCTGGGGAGGGGAGGGGAACAGAGGCAGCTGGAACTCTGAGTTCTAAACCAGCCTGATTAGAAACTAAATAAATGACAGACATGGTAACCTCTTTTAAATCCCAGCACTAGAGGCAGAGGCAGGTGGATCTCTTGAGTCCTAGGTCTGCCCAGTCTACATGGAGAGTCCTAGGCCAGTCAGTTACACAGTGAGACCTTGTGTCAAAACAGGAAGGATAGATGTAATGGAAGGACAGAAGGACAGATGGGAGGAAGAGATGAAGGGAGGGAAGGTACATTACTCTTCCACTAGAAAAACCTTGAAGCAAGAAAGTTTGTAATTACAGCACTTGCAAAGAGGACTGCCACTGGTTTGAGACCATCCTGGCTATACTGACTGAGATTCCTGTCAGCTCTGGTACTCACCAAAAGTGAGAAGGAGGCTAAGGTTGTTAACTCAAGATAACCATGTGCTTGTCTAGCATGCATGAAACTTGGGTTCCATCCCTAGCTCCACATAAGCTAGGCATGCTACTTATAAAGCCATCATTTGGGAGGTAAAGGCTAGAGGATCAAAAAGTTCAAGTCATCCTTGGCTACAGATTTGAGGCCAGCCTGTGGTAAGAAAGGCTGTCTCAGAAGGAAGGACAGAAAGGGGGGAAAATGGTATATTTGTGTGTACGTGTGCCTGTACTTTGCTTTTCGAGACAGGGTTTCTCTGTGGCTTTGGAGGCTCTCCTGGAACTCACTCTGTAGACCAGGCTGGCCTTGAACTCAGAGATTCGTCTGCCTCTGCTTCCCAAGTGCTGGAATTAAAGGTATGCACCACCAATGCCCGGCTATGAAAGCAGATACTTGTATAATTTCCATAGTAAACCTCTTAAGAACTGGCACACATGCCGGACATTTGTGGCGCACACCTTTAATCCCAGCACTTGGGAAGCAGAGGCAGACGAATCTCTGAGTTCAAGGCCAGCCTGGTCTACAGAGCAAGTTCCAGGAGAGCCTCCAAGACAATAGAGAAACCCTATCTCTCCACTGTATCAGAAGAAGCACTTAACCAGGCAGCTAAATATTAAGAATATAAATATAGGGGCTGGAGAGATGGCTCAGCGGTTAAGAGCACTGACTGTTCTTTCAGAAGTCCTGAGTTCAATTCCCGGCAACCACATGGTGGTTCACAACCACCTTGAATGAGACCTGTACCCTCTGCTGGCCTGTAGGCAGAAGGCTGTATACACAATAAATAAATAAAACATAAAAAAGAATATAAATATAGATTAAGTATAGTCTCTGCTTACTTTATTTGTTCATTTATTTTTGATCTTTTAGTTATTTTGGAGGAAAGGTCTTATGTAGACTAAGCTAGCCTACGCTGAATAGCGTGCTGCAATCACAGGTGTGGGTACTGGACACCGTTTGTCATCTTAGGGAATTTATTCTGTTCTTCCAACTATTCCTCTATGCAGTAATTTTTTTAATAAGTAGGATATATAGAGATGTTGAGACAATGATAGCTACTGAGAATATAAGTATGAGTGGGATAGACAAGATTCCTGATCTGATAAAACTTAGAGAGAACATATAATAAACTTACAAAGATAACTCCAGAAAGGGGGGAAAAAACTGTCAGGGAATGACTGGATTGGGAAAGCAGGGGTACTAGTTTAAACAAAACAGACAATATAATTGAAGCTAGGTGGTAAGAATCTGTTATATTGGGGCTGGAGAGATAGCTCAGAGGTTAGGAGCACTGACTGACTGCTCTTCCAGAGGTCCTGAGTTCAATTCCCAGCACCCATATGGTGGCTCACAGCCTTCTATAATGAGATCTGGTGGCCTCTTCTGGTGTGTAGACAACAGGCAGGCTGTTGTATTCATAATAAATAAATCTCTAAAAAAAAAGAATCTGTTATATTACTCTCTCTGCAATATTCATTTACAGATATAAAACTGAACAGATAGTCGAGACAATCAGGGCACGTTTTAATCATTGAGATGGCCTCTCACTGAGACCTGAAAACCAGTAATAGCCCCTTTGGTACTCAGTTTATGAAAGTAAGAAAACTGATGTAGGTGGAGGGTGAATTTAAGAGCACGGCACAGGTGAACAGATTTGGCTTGCATTCTAAACGTAAAAGAAAGTCATCGGAATCTATTTGATGTGGTCTGAGGGCAAAGCTTATGCTCACTTTCAACCTCAGCAAAGCCCCAAAGAAATGAGTCTATTTGCTTTTGTGGGATTTACTTCAATACTGGAGATCAAACTCATGACTTCCCAAATAGTAGACAAGTCTTTACCACTGAACTAAATCTTCAGTTCTTCTATTGCCTGGTGGTTTTTCATTCCAATGTAATAAATACATGCAATAAAGTAACCTAAATATATCTATTTAGCAAACAAAGTTTTAGTATTTTGACATCATCTTTACCTGAGCTGATACTTACATTAATTTGTGACTCTGAGCACATCAATCTAAAGGTACTATTTCATATTTCAGTACCTGGAAAGGGAGTTCAGAATGGGTGACTCTCCAAGCACAATGTATATACTTATGTCAATGCCTAAAATTCAGTGAGGGAGGGAAATGAGAGAAAACATTCCAGGTCCAAGAGAAATCAGTATAGGATTATAAATTCTGTTGGCTCACAACCTCTTGTAAATCCAATTCTGGGTACCTGAGGCCCTCATCTGGTATCCAAGCATGCATGTACTTTGTGCACAGACACACATTCACATAAAACAAATTTTTAACCACAATCAATCAAGATGTGGAACCCAGCCCTAATGGATCATCTACAATATAACTCCTGAACCTAAGACTCAGGGATCACTGAGGGGGGTAGAAAAACTGTAAGAGCCAGAGGAACAGGAAATTTACTGTGAGACTGTCTCCTACAAATGTCAGAACCTACACCCATGAAGACACACCAACATGACCGCCTAAACATGAGCTGAACAAAAATAACAGAAGATGCTAATATGAACAGGGGAAAGCTCAGAGGACTCTACCCTGGGTCTAGACTTGGCACTGTGCTTTTGAGTTAGGCTCTTTGCTTCCTCAAGGAGGGGTATATGGGAAGTTTAGAGGAAAATGGGGGAAGGAGGCAAAGGTGTAGTAGTAGTAATAATAATAATCTCAAAAAATAAAAAATCTTAAAAACAAAAAAACTTTAATTCACATTTCACCACACGAGTAGCTAATAAACACACGAAAAGAAAGTTTAAAAAAATGAAAGTAAAGTAGCCAGACGTTGGTGGCGCACGCCTTTATTCCCAGCACTCGGGAGGCAGAGGCAGGCGGATCTCTGTGAGTTCGAGGCCAGCCTGGTCTACAAGAGCTAGTTCCAGGACAGCCTCCAAAAGCCTCAGAGAAACCCTGCCTCGAAAAATCAAAAAAAAAGAAAAAGAAAAAAGAAAGAAAGAAAAGTAAGGGATTAACTTTTATAGTGTCATAAGTGCTCTGAAATGTTTGTTTTATTCCAGTGTCAGAATGAATTGAAAACAATCAATTTATAAGCAACCTCAGTTTTACTGGCTATAATTCAAGTACTACTGATTTTACTTTATAGACATGGCCATAGGCAAATCAGGGGTTCTTTCATTACAATTTGAATCACTAATATCACTGTCGTGTTACACACTGTATTTCACATGGTATTAAAGTTATAAAATGGCTACAAATGGGATTAAAGAAGTAATAGGGTTCAAACAGGCTAATTGAAGTCAAGAGCAGAAAACTGATACAGATACAAAGTCAGGTGAGCATGGTGAAGCATACCATCCCCAGCACTTAGGAGGCAGAGGCAGGAGGATCTGAGTTCAAGGCCAGCCTAGTCTACAGAGGAACACCCAGGACTATACAGAGGAAAAGGAAAAAAAAGGACATTAACAAATTCACTTGACTATCCAAAACACACAAAAGTAGTTGAAAATAAAGATATTCATCTGGGTCAGGCAGTAGTGGCACACTAATTCCAGCACTTGAGAGGCAGAGGCAGGTGGATCTCTGAATTTGCTAGAGTAAATTACAAGACAGCCAGGGCTGTACAGAGAAATTCTGTCTCAAATTAAAAAAAAATTTTTAAGCTGGTAAATAAATAAATAAACAAAAGCATCACAGCCACCAAGGAATAGCATTTAAACTGAGTACCCCAAAGGAGGAAAGGGAGTATAGCCAAAGGACAAAGAAGCTAATCTGAAGAATTGTGTTGCCGAGTGGACAACACAAGAATATAAGCACCTAGATTTTTTTTAAATAAAGAAAATAGTGTTATATTACAAAACTCAGAAAACAAAGTACCATCAACAAATTCATTGTGAGTGACAAGGACAGACAAGTAGACAAAACAACTAAATGTAATGTACTGTGTTGAACTAAATGTTTTTTTTTATTTATTTTTATGTGTTCTGTTTAACCTAAAGATGGAAAACATATATAGAGAAAGAAAAGAATCCTGCCAACATGGAAGGTGAAAGCTTTAAGGTAGGGTAATAGGAACTGTGTTCTACTAATACCAAGCCTTTTCCTGTGCCATGAAGGAGGTCTGCCCAAGTCCCACCCATGAAGACCTCATCAGCTCACAGTTTAAGTCCCCGTCTGTGGTCTTCCTGCTTTAATGTATATTCCAATCACATGGACACTGTGTTTAAATGCTAAACTAAACTCAGGAACTCCCAGCCAGTAACATCTCACAAGCTCACTTCAGATTCTCTGAGGACTACAGCGGGAATAATAGCATCTGGTTCACTTCTGTCCAATTCTGGCTCATTATTTATGATTTCTTAGCCTGTATTACATCCTACAAGCTACAATATAATAAAAATAGTGTCTCATAGACACCAAAAGAGGTAATTCACATATTCACAGCCCCTGGTACATAGTAAATATCTAGTGACTAGTAACTGCTAATATTGTGTGTGCAAGTGCATATGTTTGTGATTAGGGAGTGTGTGTAGAGGTCCAAGGACAACTTTTCCTGAATCTCTTCTCTTAATTCCAGGTGGGTTTTATTTAAACTTTTTAACTGATTATTGTGTATGTTCACGGTTATGTGTTAAGCCAAGCTGGTCTTCTCCCACTGTGGGATCCAAAAATCAAACTCAGAGTGGTACAGCAGTGAACCATTTCAAATCTGTTTTTTGAAATCTGTATTTTTAACTGCCATTCCTTCATGTAACAACTCTTCTCAATGCAAAGTCTGTATTCACAACATCTACTGCAAAACTGTAATTAAACTGTCCCATAAGAATCGTAACATGAGCCGGGCGTTGGTGGCGCACGCCTTTAATCCCAGCACTCGGGAGGCAGAGGCAGGCGGATCTCTGTGAGTTCGAGGCCACCCTGGTCTACCGAGTGAGTTCCAGGACAGCCTCCAAAACAATGCAGAGAAACCCTGTCTCGAAAAAACCAAAAAAGAATCCTAACATGAGCCAGGCGTTGGTGGCGCACGCCTTTATTCCCAGCACTCGGGAGGCAGAGGCAGGCGGATCACTGTGAGTTCGAGACCAGCCTGGTCTACCCAGCGAGTTCCAGGACAGCCTCCAAAGCCACAGGGAAACCCTGTCTCGAAAAACTAAAAAAAAAAAAAAAGAATCCTAACATGCCCTGTCCTTCTCAGGCCATCATCTCACCTCGCCTTGTTCTTGGTCCATTCTATAGAAAGCCAACTTTCTACACTGCAAAGAATATTTAATAAACAAATATTCATACTGTATACAGACTACTCTGTAGACCAGGCTGGCCTCAAACTCTAAGAGATCCACCTACCTCTGTCTCCAGAGATTAAAGGCCTGTGCCACCACCATCCTGCAGACGCTATCTTTCTAAGAGTCAACTAAATGAAAATAAATGTAATAATATCACTACCTAAACTGGGCAGTGGTGGCACATGTCTTTAATCCCAGCACTAGAAAGGCAGAGAATGGATGTGAGTTCCAGGCCAGCCTGGTCTACAGAGCGAGTTCCAGAACAGTCATGACTATTACTCAAAGACCCCCCCAAAAAACCTGGGGAGAAGACGACAAAAACAAAAACAAACACTTCCTGCTTTTCCTAAGGACCAGAGTTTGATTCCCAAAACCTACACTGCAGGGTTCACAATCAACTGTTAACTCCAGATTCAAGGGATACAACACCCTCTTCTGGTCCCCTGCAGGCACCCACATATAAATAAATAAAATAGTTCAGTGTCTTAGTTAGGGTTTCTTTTTTTTTTTTTTTTTTTTTTTTTTTAACGAGACAGGGTTTCTCTGTATTGCTTCGGAGGCTATCGGTCCAGCCCGGCCTCGAACTCACAGAGATCCGCCTGCCTCTGCCTCCCGAGTGCTGGGATTAAAGGCGTGTGCCACCACCACCCGGCTTAGTTAGGGTTTCTATTGCTGTGAAGAGATGCCATGACCACGGCAACTCTTTAAAGGAAAACTTTTCATTGGGGCTGGCTTACAATTCAAAGATTTAGTCCATTATCATCATGGCAGGAAGCAGGGTGGTATGTAGGCAGACATGTGCTGGGAGAGGAGCCAAAAGTTCTACATCTGGATTAGCATGGAGCAGGTCACACTGGGCCTGGCTTGAGCTTCTGAAACCTTAAAGCCGCCGCACCCACAGCACACTTTCTCCAGCAAGACCACACCTACAATGCTATACCTCCTAATAGTGCCATTCCCTATGTGGCTATGGGGGAGGGGCATTTTCATTCTAGCCACCACATGGGATAGCTACTGGGATAGCTCAGTGGTTAGGGGTACTTGCTCTTCCAAAGGACCCGTTCCCAGCATACACCTGGCAGCTCACATCCATCCCTAATTGCAGTTCCAGATCTGAGGTGGCCTTCTGACCTCCAAGGGCACCAGGCTCCCACACACTGAATATCCATCCATGCAAACTAAAGTCAGATACAAAAAATAAATTTAGTTTTAATAAGTATTTAAGAAAATCATACTATTACTAATTACTAGTACTAACTGCTAGTAAGTTTGTTGAGATCTGTGTTGTTTCAAATCTCATTATAACTCCAAGTAGTAAGCAATGAACAACTTCACCAACGAAGCAGATGAAACTCAGAGAGTAAGCAGTTTGTCTAGAACTTGAGCACTGTGTGTGTGAACTAGTGTTACTCCAATCAGCTGTGGGGTTTTATTGTTGTCTGACTTAAAGCTTGAACTGTAAGTCATTTTACCCATTTTTTTTAACCTATGAGAATTGTCAACTTTACTTGAACCCACTTAAAAACTATTTCCCTAAGCTACTTTTGCAGTGGTATTGATGACTGCAGACTCAGAGTTCTCTTGAGAAAAGAGACATAGAAGGCTTCTGTGACAACCCCTATCTCACCCCATCCCCCTCAAAAGAAATAGCCTAGAAAGAAAACCATAGAACTTTTTTATATTTTATGTGCATTGATGATGTTTTGCCTGCATATATGTCTGTATGAGGGTGTCAGATCCCATGGAACTGGAGTTAAGAGGCAGTTGTGAGCTGCCATGTGGGTGCTGGGAACCCAGATCCTCTAGAAGAGCAGCCAGTGCTCTTAAATCTCTTGAGTCATCTCTCCAGGCATGAAGAGAACTTTTAAAAACTGTGATAGGATGCTAAAGTGTAGCTCTCCACAACTGATGACTTCCGGTGGGGGTGAGGACAGAAAGGACTCAGTTTTCTTTAAAGGGCTGGCCACCAGGAGTCAGTCAGACGTTGCTCCAGTGAGAATATGGGCAATACCATTTGAACTTGTGTTTTTTGTTTTTCTTTTACTTTTTTCTTCTTTTAGGGGGGAAGGTCACAAGAGTGGGAAGGTGAATCTGGGAGGACTGAGATACTCACATTTGCAAAATTATGGAACCAATCTAGATGTCCAATAGAGGAATGAACAAGAAGATGATATATAGGCAACAGAATTTTTTTTCAGTTGTAAAGAACAACCTTTAATCCCAATACTATGTGGCAGAGGCAGGCAGATCTCTTTGAGTTCAAGGTCAGTCTGATCTACACAGCCAAGACTACACAAAGTAATCCTGTCTCAAAAAACCAAAAGACAGCAACAAAAACAACTACCAAAAGAAAAAGCAAAGAACCAATAACATAGCTAGATAATAGATGTTTGCTCCCTGTAGTGGTTTGAATGAGAATGGCCCCATAAACTCACATATTTGAATGTTTGATCCCCAGCTAGTGGAACTGTTTGGGAAGGATTAGGAGGTGCAGTGTTATTGGAGGTGTTGTCACTAGGGACAGGTTTTGAGGTTTCAAAAACCCAGTCCATCCCCATTCTCTCTCACTTCACACTTATATCTCAAGATGTAAGCAAACTCTTGGCTACTGATCCTGCACCATGCTTGCCTGGTGTCATGTTCCCTGCCATGATGGTCAGTCATGAAGTCACCTCTGAAACTATGATCCCAAATTAAAAGTTTTCTTTTATAAATTGCCTTGGTCAAGGTGTTTCACTGCAGCAATAGGAAAGTAACTAAGACATTGCACAAGTCCTGGTAACCTGGGTTCAACCACTGGAACTCACAGGCACACCATAACAAATGTGCCCTCCACACACACAAATAATAAAAAAACTTTAAATTAAAAATAAACACCAAATGGTGGTGGAGCACACCTTTAATCCCAGTACTTGGGAGGTAGAGGCAGTCCAATCTCTGTGAGTTCTAGGCAAGAGCTAATTCCAAGACAAGGTATACAGAAAAATTCTGTCTCAAAAAAGAAAAAAGAACAAAGTTATACAGTTTGTAGGCAAATAAATGTTATACAAAGGAGATAATCTTATTAAGCAAATTAGTCAATCACAGAAGATAATTACATTCTCTTCCATTTGTGATTCCTAGATTTTATACAGACACATGAAATCATGTGTATGTGTGTATAACATATATATATACATATATATATATATATATATATAATATGACTTGAAAATAGAGGTAAAACTGCCTAAGAGGAAAAAGGAGACCATGGGAGGAAGGGAAGAACAAGAAAGGGAGGACAGGGGAGTATAAGGAAGAAAATGTTTAACATATACATTTACAAAATATCTTAAAATACTAATTTTTGGAAGTTTGGGGCCAGCAAGATGATGCAGTGAGTAGTCACTTGTCAACAAGCCTAACCTGAGTACAAACCATAAGATACACATATACACATCCTATGTATGTATGTACGTATGTATGTATGTATGTATGTATGTATTCCCTGTATACACAAATTCTACATATATAATCTATATTATATATTCTATAATATATATTCAATCTCTCTCTAAATATGTAACAAAATAAAGTTTGAACAGAGGTACCTAAGTGCTGTGGGTAAAGCAGCTCCTAGTAACCGTAAGATTAATAAATGACTCCTTCCACTGTTTCTCTGACAAGGCAGACAGGTAGGTCTCTTTCTCTCTTCTCTCTTCCCTCTCTCCTTTTCCTTTCCCCACTCCCTTTCCTTCCCCCAATAAAGCTTCCTTCCCACGAGGGGGGAGGAAATACAAGATTATTAAATGAAAACTCAGTGTCAGCATAGGTTACCTCCCTATAGGCTGTTGGGAGACGGCCCTATGTCCTATGTCTCCCAAAACAATACAGACTAGTGTTACACCTTGTCGGGTACCCTACTGCTGAAGACCATACTAGACATAGAGAAATCAAACTAGACTGAACTGGAAGCCTTCATGTTATTATAAGGTACTATGCAAACTGCTTATATTGATGGTTTACTTAATTATGAGACCTGCATGCTATTACTGTGAACTACCAGGCAAAATATGCTTATTGGTGCAACAGTGGCATGAGTCTGTGGGATTAACCAACTACTTTCTGATTAGATTTGAGGCAGCTAGATAAGAGGTGAATATGATTAAAATATATATATGTAATAAGAAAATTGCATAATGAAACCCATTAGCATGTATAATTACTATACACTAATAACTCTTAATAAAAAAGCCAAGATGGAAAGATAGTAAAACATCTATTAAAATACTGTGAGAACTTCTCAGGATATTTGAATATAGATTGCTAACTACATATTACTACACCTACTTTCCCAAACATGAACATCATTTTATGGTCATGGTGACCATAGAAGTGCATGCCAAATTATTGAAAGGTGAAGTGTCAATTCACAACCTGGCTCACAAAAACTAAAGTCTCAAAATGTTAATAATAATTGGTGAATCTAAAGTCAAAAACATTCAAAGGTTTGTTTTTTAATTTCCCTGCATGCTTGAAATTCTTCAAGTAGTAAAAAATTAGAATTGAGCTTTGCAAATCAGGCTAGTTACATTTAGACACTAAAACTCACTTTGTTTGTTTCTTTGTTCATTTGTTTTGAGGCAGTCTCTCTATGTAGCTCTGAACTCAAGAGATTGACCTGCCTCTATCCCGAGTGCCATAATTAAAGATGTGCTCCACCAGACCTGACACTGTCATCTTGTTTTTAAAAATGGAAGCTGGATGTGATGGCATGCACTTTAATCCCAGCACTATGGGAGGCAGAGGTAGGCAGATTTCTGGGAGCTGGATGTCAACCTGGTCCTGGATACCCAAAGCTACATAACAGAGAACCAGTTTTTTAAAAGAGAGAAAAGGGCAGAGTGGTGGCACTAGAGAGGCGAAGGCAGGTGAATGAATCCCTGTGAATTCAAGGACAGCCTAATTACAGAGTGAGTTCCAGGACAGCCAGGGCTGTTACACAGAGAAATTCTGTCTCAAAACAACAACAACAACAACAACAAAAAAACTCAAATATTGTAGGACATACCTGTAATTTCTAACCCTGAAAAAGGGGAAACAGGAGTATCCCCTTTTTAAGTTTAAGGTGATTCTAAGCTACATAGCAAGTTTGAAGTGTGCCTGAGCTGTCTTAAATTTAAAATGTTAAAGATTTACTTTATATAATGTTTTATAAATTGCACATATCAATATCATTTAGTCAACCAGCAGCACTTGATATGCTAGTGTCTATAGGCCTTACTCATTATTAATCCCTTGATTTAATAAATGTACTATGATTATACAAGATAATGCCTTTAAGGCATAGAATGGTTGAAGATCACTTTGTTCAAGGACAACCAAGAACTACACAGTGAGACTCTGTGTCAAAAACAAAACAGCAGTAGTCTCACAAATACAGAATACAAAGAAACTAAAAAAAAGAACTATTCCAAGCTTCAGGAACTTAACAATTGAACATAAAACTGCACGTATGGGGATGGTGCTATGGCTCAGCAGTAAAAGCACTTTCCTGGTAAGCTGACAACCCAAGTTGGATTACAAAGTACAAAGAATAGAATCCTAGAAGTTTTACTTGGGCCTTCACATGAGTACTACAGCATGTGCACATCTGTATGCATGTGCACACACACACTTTTGCATGCATGTTAATAGTAAAAGTTAATAAGATCAAATTCTAGAAATGTAAATTTCTATACTCAGGCTCTCATTTTACTCAACAAGGATCTAAATACTGGGAAATCAACAGTCCTTGAATGGGGTGTTCCCCAGCATCAGAGGGGACAGAAAAATATTGATGCGAAAATTTAAATGCTAGTTTTTCTTAAGGAAAGGAGGTCTCACAACTGACCTCTTCGGTCATGATATCAAAATGTTAACTACTTGGGAATTGGAATTAATTACATGTATTTCTTGTTATAACCATTGGCTGTTGTCTGGAGAAAGCTCTGTGAGTAAAGTGCTTGTGTAAGCCTGAAGACCTGAGTTCAGATCTCAAGCACTTGTATTCCAAAATATGGTGGGAGAACAAGAGGAAGACACCTGATGTCCACTTCGGGCCTCCACCACAAACACTGGGTGCACACCCTCAGTACCTGAGCATAGACACCCACACTCCACTCATTATAGTTATGGGTGATAGTAATTCTCCATCCTCTTAAAACTTTTCCCTGGTTTAAAAAAAAAAAAACCTTTTCCCTAGTAAACTGGTTTCAAACACCTTGGGGGGGGTATTTTTTGTCTCTGCCTGACTCCCATCCTCTCCCTTCTCATCCTCAAAACTTCACCCATCCTTCATATTCATCCAAATAATCTGTTCCAAGTCTCAAGTAATCGCAGCTCTCCACTGCAGTTTCCTATACTTCCCTGCACCATTGGGGAATGCAGACTCATCTTGTAACTGAGCAGGAACTTTCTTGGACTCATGTGTTTCACACAGAGATCCTATCTAAAAGAAACCCCAAAACAAACAAAACACATTTAGCACAAAAGAATTCTAAAACCTTGCTTCCCTGCTTCCTGAAGAATGAAAGCCAACCGGCCTTGCAATCAAGACTTGGAATGCCGCCTATCACACTTTGACCAGCCTTACTTTCTCCTGAGGTTCCATAAGAGAAGAACTCTTGTTATCTGGCTAGCCATGCTGACCTGGCATGAGCCACAAGTCCTGGAACACTTCCCTCAGCATAACTAACTGCCTCTGAACTTCCACTCTGACCATTCTCTCCTATCAACTGCTTTGCAAACAATAAAGGTTTTACACTGTATTATCACTGCCCTCCCCATAGAAACAATAAAATAACAATTTGATAACATTTCAGCAACTTAAGGGCAACAGCAAACAAAAAGAAAGTAAACTTTATTCAAATTTACATTTGTAAAAGCAGGAGGTGTGAGCCGGGTGGTGGTGGCGCATGCCTTTAATCCCAGCACTCAGGAGGCAGAGGCAGGCGGATCTCTGTGAGTTCAAGGCCAGGCTGGACCGACAGCCTCCAAAACAATACAGAGAAACCCTGTCTCATAAAACCAAAAAAAAAAAAAAAAAAAAAGCAGGAGGTGTGGCACACACCTTAATCCCAATTCTCTGGAGTTTGAAGCTAGTCCGGTCTATAAAGTACTAAGTTCCCAGGACAGCTACAACTACACACAGAAACCCTGTCTCAAAAAGCCCAAAACTAAACAAACAAAATACTAGGCTACATGACAAGTCTGAACCAAATTTGACTTGTATTCAACCCTGCCTAAAAACATAATACTAATAAAGAAGAGGCTGGTAAGATTGCTCAGCAGGTACAAATGCTTGTCTGATAACTGGAATTCAATTCTCTGGAACTTACATGGTCCCATAAATTATCCTCTGACCTCTCTACACATGCACTGTGGTATATATGCCTAACCCCACATAAATAAAATACTTGGAAAACAATTCTTTTTTTTTTTTTTTTTTTTGGAAAACCATTCTTAAGGATGGGGGGCTACATTGCCTGAGAGGATGCCATACTCAGACTTAATGAAAGGGGGAGGTGATTGGGGGGGCACCCACGACTTTGGCTGGAATATAAAATGAAATTTTAAAAATACATATTTTTAAGAAGGATGAGGGAGCTAGAGATAGCTCGGTTAAGAATTGTTGAGAGATAGCTGGGCGTTGGTGGTGCACGCCTTTAATCCCAGCACTCCGGAGGCAGAGGCAGGCGGATCTCTGTGAGTTCGAGGCCAGCCTGGTCTACAGAGTGAGTTCCAGGACAGCCTCCAAAGCCACAGAGAAACCTTGTCTCGAAAAACAACAACAACAACAACAAAAAAAAAAAAAGAATTGTTGAGAGATATTTGAATTTGAATCTGCAATGTAAGATATCAGTCCCACATAGGGTGTCATTCGTAGACAGATTTTTCTTTGGGCTGCCAGCTCACAAAAGACATGGAGACTCGTTAATTATTATAATTAATTAATTACAGCCAATAGCTAGGTAGGTTGCCTAGCAGGAACTTCTAAACAGAGAGAGCTCTGGGAAGAACAAAGGTGGAGTCACTAGCTGGATACAGGAAACAAGACTACAGGAAGAGAGGTAAAAGCCAGGAGTGACATGGCAACACATACATAAATAGAAATGGGTTAAGTTATAAGAGCTAGTGGGGAGAGCCTAAGCTATAGGCTGAGTTTTTATAGCTGAAAATAGGTCTCCGTGTTTTTTTACTTTTTATTTTTGGTGAGTTTGCAGTCCAAAGAAAATTCTGCCTACAAATGGCTCCCAACATCCAGTCACATATATCCACATAAGGCCTGGGAAAGCATTTTTAAAAAAAGTTTGGATCACGGAGTAAAACATGGCTTGTTGGTGACCAAGGTCTCTCAGGTAGGCTCAGTATGCTGTGGCTGCTGAATGCAGGTTTAAGCCAACCACCTGAGCACCATGTGTTAAATAAACTGAGTCACGTAGCCGATGACACAGCAGTTTAAGATTTCTCTCACGTGATCAAAGAATGCCTCAGATGCTTAGAAAACCCAGATCCAGACACAGAAAACACAAGTTACAGTGTATTTAAAACAAAAACATGCGTAGGCTTTAAAAAGAAAAGAAAAAATGAGTATAGACAGTTATAGAAAAAGTTTATAAGCCGGGAGTTGGTGGCACATGCCTTTAATTCCAGCAGAAGCAGGTGGACCTCTGTGAGTTCAAGGCCAGCCTAGTGTACAAAGCGAGTTTCAGGACAGCCTCCAAAACAACCCTGTCTAGAAAAAGGGGGAAAAAAGTTTATAAATAATAAGATAAAGCCATTAAAGAGAAAACAATATAAAAAGGGTAAGCCATGGAAAGATGGGCTATACAGAGAATCTGGATCCTATATGGTATCTATGAGCTAACAGTAGCTGCTGAGAGACATTGCATTATGGAAACTGATAAACCAACCTATATATTTTTACAATATTTTAACTTCAAAATGGAAGTCAAAAAATATGTTGCGTTGGGGAAGAGGTTATGCTTTGTTTCCACAGAAAACAAAAAGCTGTGAATTCATTCAAGGGTGACAGAGATCAGATTTGAGTAGGAAGAGACCCTGAAAATTCTGGCTACAGACATAGGTGAAAACAAAAAAAAATCATCTCTGGCTGGCTTGTGTACAAAACACAGTCCACACTTGTGTTAATACAGATATGTACATTACCTTTGAAAGTATGTGTGTTTTCAGAGCAAGGGGACCATATACCAATGAAAATGGGTGGCTTAGGTGATCCAGCCTCTCAGAATGCCTCTGTTGCAGTTTCCTCAGCTTCAAGGCTGCTGAGTGAGATGATCCAGACTCACAGACTACTCCAGCCAGACTTGAATAAATCCTACATTTTCCCATCACACAGACTAAACAACAGCTACGTCTCCCAAGACTTAACCATTATCTTAATTTTCTCAGGATCCCCTAAAGAAGTCGTTGCCCCAGAAAACAAGAAGCAGTCTAGACAACTTCGATGATCCCCCGTGGAAGGCCTCACAATCTTTGGGGGGGGCAGGTTGGGGGGTTGGTGGGGGGCATGGGAGGATGGGAGGTTGAGGGAATGGGGGGATTGATATGTAAAATAAGAGCATTTCTAAAATAAAAATTTTTAAAGTTATTATTACAAACTTTCAGATAATAAAAAGACAGATTAGTAGTCACCTGTAACAATCAAACTTGTAGTGATGTTATGTATGTCTTCAAGATCAAACATATTTTACACTGGTGATCTTCAAACACTTCAAAGACCTACAGAATACAGTATTTAAAATGTTTTAATAATGTAAGACTTTTCATGACAGTAAGACATGTCTGTTCCCAGCAGCACCAATCTACTTTAAAAAGGATGATAGGCATCCAAGAACATCCACATGGAGTTTGCTTTCTTTATGGCAAAAGCTATATTTGGACAAGAAATTGCCCTTGGCTCAAGGGCTGACATTATGCTGTTCATATGGAACAAGCAGCACACAAAAGAAGACAACTACTAAACTTGGCCAAAACAAGTGAGAACAGTCCCCTTCAAAATCCCTGCTTCACAGAAAAGTCTATCAGATTCTTTTAGGACTGCAGGCAGAAGATAAATGTTGTAATGTTACAAAGAAAGCTTAGGCTGACTGTCCAGGCAGCTACATGTCTGTTGTTTTCTTAGTTTTTGAACTTGCTTGCCCTTCCTATTTACTCAAGTAATATTATATCCTTCTGGGGTCTCTGGTGAAGTTGAAGACTAGATAGTATTCCTTAGTTCTGATAGAAGGTAAATCAGGTACAAAACTTTGGACTCACCAAGATAGGGTTAATAATGGAGTATTTTCTCTGAATTTGCCAAATGCAAATAAGACTAGAAATTGTGAGCCAGGTGGTGGTGGCGCACGCCTTTAATCCCAGCACTCAGGAGGCAGAGGCAGGCGGATCTCTGTGAGTTCAAAGCCAGGCTGGAACCGACAGCCTCCAAAACAATACAGAGAAACCCTGTCTCGTAAAAACAAAAAAAAAAAAAAAGACTAGAAATTGTAAATGTAACTTTTACCTGTTCTTATGTACATGGTTTTACTATGTTAGAGTTAAACCCTCTTTTTTTTATTTAGATAGACAAAGGGTGAAGTGTTATGAGATAATTGATTATACTGTGATTGGTTTAATAAAAAGCTAAACGGCCAATAGCTACGCAGGAGGTATAGCAGGAGCATCTGGACAGAGAGAGCTCTGGGAAAAAGAAAGAGGGGGATTGCCAGCTGGACACAGAGGGAACAAGACATACAGGAATAGAGGTAAAATCCACAAGCGATGTGGCAACACAGAGATGAACAGAAACGGGTAGAAATGGGTTAATTTAAGTTGCAATAGTGGGACCAGCCTAAGCTATAGGCTGAGCTTTTATAATTAATTTTTTGTAAGCTGGGTGACCCAAAGAAAAATCTGTTTATAGAAAACCTACTGCTCTTGCAGAGGACTCAAATTCAATTCCCAGCACCCAAAATGCACAGCTCACAACTGCCTGTACTCCAAGGGAATCTATCCAATGCCCATCTTATGCCTTCTGAACATACCTGTACTCATATGCACATATGGACACACAGATATATAATAATTTAAGTCTTTTTTTCCCCTTTGCAGCCCTGACTGTCCTAGAACACAATACGTAGACCAGGCTTGCCTCCAATTCTAAGAAATCAACCTGCCTCTGCTTCCCAAGTGCTGAGATTAAAGGTATGTGACACAAATTCAACTGAAAACAAATTTTTAAAAAATTGGAGAGATGGCTCAGCAGTTAAGAGCACTAGCTGCTCTTCCAGAGGACCCAGGCTCAAATCCAAGCACCCACATGGCAGCTCACAACTGTTTATACTGAGATCTGATGCCCTTGTCTGGCCTGTAGGCATGCATGCAGACAGAACACTGTATACATAATAAATAAATCTTTTTTAAAAATTGAGAGCCAGGGAGATGGTTCAACATGTTAACATGCTACTCACTAAGCCTGAATCCTATCCCAAAGACACACAGCACTTGGAAGAGAACTGATTCAAGAAAGTTTTATTCTGTCCTCCACACATATGCTCTGGCATGTGAGAGGGTACACAGAATAAGCTTAAAATAGTAACAATAAGATGGAGTGATGATACACTCTTAATTCTAGCACACTGGAGGCAAAGGCAGACAGATCTCTATGAGTCTAAAGCCAGTTGATTTGCAAGACATCCAAGGAAACACAAAGTAAAATAAGGCCAGATGATGCTGGCACTTGCCTTTAATCTCAGCACTCGAGAGGCAGAGGCAGGAGGAGCTCTGTGAGTTACAGGCCAGCCTGGTCTTCACAGCAAGTTCCAGGACAGGCTCCAAAGCTACACAGTGAAGTCTGTACTGAATAAAAACTTTTTAAAAATTTAAATAATAAAATAAAAATAATAACTATTACAGCTAATAACCAATAATTAAATTATTATTAGCTGTGGTTGCATACACCTATAATTCCAACACTTGAGAAACAGAGGCAGAAAGATCTCTGTAAAATTCAAGGCCAATCTGGTCTACATAGCAAGTTCAGGTCAGCCAAGACTACATAGTAAACCCTGTCTCAAACATAAGGGGCTGGTGAGATGACTCAGTAGTTAAAAGCATTCACTGCTCTTCCAGAGGATCCAGGTTCAACTCCCAACAACCACATTGCAGTTCACAATTGTCTATAACACTCCAGTTCCAGGAGATCCAACACCCTTACACAGACTCATATGCAGGCAAAACACCAATGCACAGCCAATAAATAAACTGTATGGTAGTGCTGATGGACGCCTTTAATCTCAGCCACTCGGGAGGCAGAGGCAGGTGGGTCTCTGTGAGTTCAAGGCCAGCCTGGTCTACAGAGTGAGTTCCAGACAGCCAGGGCTACACAGAGAAACCCCTATCAAGAAAAACCAAATACATAAACAAAATAAATAAGTAATATTTAACTTAAAATAAAGTGAAATAAAATAAAACTTTTTTTTTTTTGGTTTTTCGAGACAGGGTTTCCCTGTGGCTTTTGGAGGCTGTCCTGGAACTAGCTCTTGTAGACCAGGCTGGTCTCGAACTCACAGTGATCCACCTGCCTCTGCCTCCCGAGTGCTGGGATTAAAGGCGAGCACCACCAACGCCCGGCGTTTTTTGTTTGTTTGTTTGTTTGTTTGTTTTAATAAAACTTTTTAATGGTGGAAAGCAATTGAGGAGAGCATTAGTAAGGTGACCTCTAGCCTCCACAGGAATATGCACTGAAGTGCATGCTCTGTATGTACACACACACACACACACACACACACACACACACACACACACACACAAAGTAATAATAAGAGTAGTACTAGTACATGTGTATGAGATACTAGCCCAAGCCAATACCACTCAAAGAATGGGCCAAATCCCTGTTAATTGTACCAAGTGAAAGTCTCTCTTCTTTTAGAGACAAGTTCTCTGAACAAGGAACTAACTCTAGGACATAAAAACTGCTCATACCCAAAGAATCCACGAATAACCATTCAGGAAGAGAGAAGAGACACAAAGGAAATGGAGAAGAGAAAGAATTCCCCAAAGGAGATCTGCTAATTTAACACACTTTCTGTCAGACAAATAGCCTGTCCCAAGTGCCATTGTTGCAGAAACAATGGTCATTCAGGAAAGGGGTGTTCATTAAAGGAACCAGCCAGAAGGAAAACGAAATCACTGTTCCAGTCAACGAGACTGCTTAACAGCTTTCTCAGTTCTAAAACCTTACTCCACTCTTAGAAATTAGTAAGTGAAATGATTGGTATCATTACAGCCAAACCACTGCTCTGTTTTCACAGTGAGTTTTTCATGGCATATACAGCAGAACAGGCACAGTATTAATGTATACTTAATGTGACCACAAGCTCTGACCTACTACGTTGAAGTCACAGTTACTTCAGCAAACCCACCCCAGGGAAAAAGTAGACCTTCATAAAGGCTGGATGAGGTCAGAGACTTTAAACAAGAAAATGACTACTAGCCCTCATGTATTGTTATGTAATTACATCTGAAACCTGTGTGTGGCTAATGGAGTGCAAGATACAGGACGCAAAAGCATTATTCTGAGAGGTCATATGCCTTTGGAAGAATTCAAAGAGTCATGTATCCACTTTTTTTTTTTAAGCCTTTAAAGGATCCCTGTGAGTTTGAGGCTATCCTGGTCTACAAAGCAGTCCCAGGACAAGCTCCAAAGCTACACAGAGGAACCCTGTCTAGAAAAAAGCAAAATAAATAAATTTCAACGAGCCTTTAAACTGTAGAAATGACTGACTTCACAGCAGTTTACTTATTTACACAAATTCTGGGATTGTGTACCTTGATACAAGCCAAAAATTCTACCCCTCCTCCACACATGCCTAGAGCAGGTGCCCTAGGACACATCAGGAGTTGAGCACAACAATGGAATGAAAGAAAAACAAAGGAGGGTGGCCAAGACTCGGGCCCAGTTAAAAGAGTATGTTAAGAGGCTCAGCAGGCTAGAGGTGGACTCCGTGACAGAGTGCTTGGTCTAGCATACCCGTCCTCAGGTTCCAGCCCAATGGGAAGAGACTGAAGGAAGCAAAGGAAGAGCTACAAGCCAATGAATGATAACATGTCATAAGCCATAGATAGGTGAAAAGTTAAAATGTTTCATGTCTTTCTTTTCTTCTGGTTTTCTTTTTTGTAGGTTTTGTTTTTTTTGTTTTTGTTTTTTGTTTGAGACAGGGTTTCTCTATGCAACTTGCTATGGCCTTGAACTCAGGGATCCAACTGCTTCTGCCTCCAGAGTGCTGGGATTAAGGCATTGCCTGCCACCAACAACTGCCACCACCACCCAGTACATTCATCCAAGCAGCTCACAGTGCTCCAAAGTACTAAGTTCAGTCAGCATCACAATGCCATCCTCTCTTCAAACCAAAATAACCCATTTATCACCAGGTATGGTTGTTACGATAAAGCCCAAAGGGAACCTTGTGGGATTCCATGGCAAGTGAGGGTGACCAAGGTGGGGACAAACATGCCAAGCAGACAGAACTTAGTGAAGTTTTATTGGGGGGGAGGGGGCAGAGACAAAGAAAATAGAGAAGAGGGAGACAGGGAAAGTCCTGTCTGCCCCAGAGGAACAGCAGGAAAGAGAGTGTAAGTGGGCGGGGTGGGGTGGGGTCTTTCTTTTAAAGGGGCCCTTTGCACCTGTATGCTGACCAGGGTACTGCCTGAGTGCATTCTGCCAGGCGACAGGGGCAGACCAGTATAATGCCTGAATCCTTACAAGGGTGGCACACACATTTAATTCTAGCACTAAGAGGCAGGGCTCTAGAGTTCTCTGTGGCTTTGAAGGCAACCTGGTCTACATAGTGAGATCCATTCTAGAGAGAAAGGTAGAAGGGGAAAGGGAATGTATCTGTTTACCAGCTTTCTGTCTGACACCTGAATAACAGCAACCTAAACTTCTTCAAAACTTCCTTCAGAAACTGGAAGTGGTGTTGCACACCTTTAGTCTCAGTGATGGGTAGTGAGGCAGGAAGATCTCTGAGTTCAAAGCTAGTTTGGTCTACAGACAGAAACAGCAAGGCTGTCACCAGCTGAAGGCCAGCCTAGACTGCACTACCATGAGCTGAAGGCCAGCAAAGATGGCCTTCACATGTCAATCCCAGGTCCCTCTCCCTTTCCCTCTCCTCTTCCCACGCCCTCCCACCAACTTCCCCAACACCCCCTCATTTCCCCAGGGAGGGTGAGGCCCTCCATGGGGGTGTCCATAGTCTGTCATTTCATCCAGGGCAGGGCTTAGACCCTCCCCCAAGAGTCCAGAGTGAGAGTGCATCTCTCATTGTTGGATGGGCACCCAAAGTCCATTTGTATGCCAGGGATAAATACTGATCTACTACTCAAGGCACCATAGATTACCTAGGCCTCCTCACTGACACCCACATTCAGGGGATCTTGATCAGTCCCATGCTGGATTCCCAGCCATCAGTCTGAGATTCAAGAGCTAACCCTTGTCAGGTCAGCTGTTTCTGGGGGTTAAACCAGCCCAGTCTTAACCCCTTTGCTCATCAGCCCTCCCTCTCTGTCACTGGGTTCCTCGAGTTCAGCTCAGTGTTTAGCTGTGCATGTCTGCCTCTGCTTCCATCAGCCATTGGATGAAGGCTCTGTTCCCCAGACTCTCTGGCCGTGGGATTGTAGGCTGGCACTCCCCAGATCTGTCTTTTTGTTTTGTTTTGTTTTTGTTTTTCGAGACAGGCTTTCTCTATGGCTTTGGAGGCTGTCCTGGAACTAGCTCTTGTAGACCAGCCTGGCCTCGAACTCACAGAGATCCGCCTGCCTCTGCCTCCCGAGTGCTGGGATTAAAGGCGTGCGCCACCAACGCCCGGCCCAGATCTGTCTTTTTAATATATATATATTATATATTAAAATATATTATATATTAAAATAATATATGTATATATATAAAAATGCCAGGCAAAGTGGCCCATGCCGCTAAATCCCCACTCTCTGGGCACAGAAGCAGGGGGGATCTCCGTGAATTTGAGGCCAGCCTGGTCTACAAAGGAGTTCCAAGACAGTCAGGGTTATTACAGAGAAACCCAGTCTCAAAAAACAAAAACAAACCAAAAACACGTGAAGAAATACCATAATTCAAAGTCACTCATTCTCCAGAATCCCTCCAAATCTCAAACATAAAACATTAGTAAGTGGGCTGGAGAGATGGCTCAGTGGTTACGAGCACTGACTGCTCTTCCAGAGGATCCAAGTTCAATTCCCAGCAACCACATGGCGGCTCATAGCTGTCTGTAACTCCAGTTCCAGCAGATCTGACAGCCTCACACAGACATATACACAGGCAAAACATCAATGCACATAAAATAAAAATAAATTATTTAAAAAACAACATTATTAAGTTTGAGAACAACAGAAGTAATGAAAATATCAACCTTCAGATGTTCAGTTTCAGAAGAAGCTGAAAGAGACATCTCTGTAATTCACAAACACACCAAGCAAGTATGTATTTGCAGCTTCTATTTGGTACAATTAATTTGTAGACTATAGGTATTAACCTTGAGTTTAACCCACGATATCTATGAAGATTTACTTGACTCAAGGATACTAGTGAAAAACCAGTCCCTCCTAGGAAACAGCCAGGAATCATCTAGTCTGAAATCCCCATGTTACAAATCTGAAACCTAAAATTACAACTTCATGTCAAAGGTGAAGATGAGCCACAATCCAGATGTCTTACACCTTTTTAAAATGTGTTCAAGAGCCAGGTGGTGGTGGCTCAAACCTTTAATTCCAAGCACTCAGGAGGCAAAGGCAGGTGGATCTCTCTCCAAGTTCGAGGCCAGCCTGGTCTACAGAGTGAGTTACAGGAGAGCCAGGGCTGTTACAAAAAGAAACCCTCTCGAAAAAGGAAAAGGGAAAAAAGAAGAAAAAGAAACAGAAAAAATGTATTCAATAATCGAAATGCAGTAGTAGAGCTGCGCTTGGTCTGATGGAGGCTGAGTCTACCTGTTACACACTGCACTTTGCCTCTGAATTGGTGGTTTCCACACTGCCAGAACTCCTCAGTTCTGGATCCTTAACATCCCAGGAAGACAGCCTTTAAGGTTTTGCTATCAAGATCTTTACTACCCAAGTTGAATTTTGGGCTTCCTAGTAGAAAATGAAGCAAGGCTGAATTTATCATCAGTTATAAAGCAAGCCAAACTGACAGGAAGTGTCTTTCATGGAGAGGGAAACCAACCTTTCTATAACTGTAGGAGGTCCCAACTTCTCTGAAACTCCCTATGGAAGAAAGAAGGAAAATGGAGCCGGCATTGGTGGCACACGCCTTTAATCCCAGCACTTGGGAGGCAGAGGCAGGCGGATCTCTGTGAGTTCGAGGCCAGCCTGGTCTACAGAGCAAGTTCCAGGACAGCCTCCAAAGCCACAGAGAAACCCTATCTCGAAAAACCAAAAAAAAAAAAAAAAAAAAAAAAGAGAGAGAAAGAAGGAAAATGGGAGGGATGTTAGGGAGCTAGGAAGCCTTCCTCTTAAAATGTTGGAAAAAACAGAAAAGTGACTGCGCATTATTCTTGAGAGTTCCATTACAAAAGGACATCCCCCACTTTTCAGGACTAAAACTGCATTAAGGATTTGCCCTTACATACTTTATCCTGTTCTTCCTAATAGAGAAAAAGGGGATTCTGATTCTTCAAAAGATAAAAAGCAAAAGGTTTAAAAAAAGATTCTCCTATGGACCAAGATAGTAAGTACCTAACTGCAATAAGATGACAGCTACAAGTTCTAGACCAGCCCAGGATATATAGCACATATTTTACATTAAATACACACTGGACAGATAGCTCAGTGGTTAAGAGCACTGGCTGTTCTTCAGAAGACCTGTGCTCAACTCCCAGCATCTACTCCACTTCCAGGGGATCCAACACTCTCACACAAACATTCATGCAGGCAAAATACCAATGCACATAAAATAAAATTTGAAAAAATCATAAAAAATACACTAGTATGTAGAAAACAAAATTTTAAGCCATTTTTAGAACTTGTTTTGTTTCTGGTGGGGCTAGAGAGATGGCTCTGTAGTTAAGAACCCCTACTGCTCTTTCAGAGGACCCAAGTTCAATTCCCAGTACCCACATGGTAGCTAGAACAGCCTTCTGTAACTCGTCTCCAAGAATCCTACATTCTCTTCTTGCATCTGAGGGTGCCAGGCAGACATTCATCCAGGCAATGCACATAAAAATAGTTTTTAAAAAACTTGTTTTGTTTCTGTTTGAGACAGGACCTTGTATTGTCCTGGCTGACTTAGTAGATCTCACTGTAGCTGGCCTTGAACTCAAGAGATCCACCTGCCTCAGGCCCCAAGTTCGGGAATTAAAGGCGTGTGCCACCACACCTATCTTTAACTCATTTTAAATCACTTACCAAACTTCCCTAGACTTCACTTCTTAGACCCTGTGACATACTGTACCATTTGTTCACTAAGAAGAGGGCAGGTACTCTCTAAATTTTATTAATTTATTTTATGTTATCTGTGCATTGTGGCCCATGCCTTTAATCACAACTCGTGGGAACAGAGGTAGGCAGAACTCAAGTTCCAGGACAGTCAAGGCTAAACAGGGAAACCCTGTTCTGGAAAAATAATTATTTGTGCGTGCGTGCGTGTGTGTGTGTGTGTACATGTGTATGCCACTGAAAACATGTGGAGGTCAGAGTTGAAAAACTTGGAGGGGTTGGTTCTCTCCTCGTACCTACCATGTTGGTTCAAGGTTAAATTCAAGTCTTCAAGCTTGGTAGCAAACCCCTTAATCCACTGAAGCATATAACCCACCCACAGAGCATGTTTTTATTTGTCATACACATAGCTGTACCCATCAGCTAGTACCCTGCTTAGCACATAGGTGCTTTATAGACATTTGTTGATAGAAATTATTACATTAACTTGGCTCTCTGCCACACAATGGGAGTCACACTTATAACTCAGCATTCCAAATGCTAAGGCAAGAGAGTAGCAGGTTCTAAGTCAGCCTGGGTTAAGGAGTAAAAACAACCGTCTCACCAGGCAGTGGCGGCGCACACCTTTGATTCCAGTACTCAGAAGCCAGAGGCAGGTGGAATCTCTGGCCAGTTTGGTCTACAGAGTTCCAGGACAGCCTGGGTTACAAAAAACAAAACATGTCTCAGAAATAAAATAATGGGGTAAGGAGATGGCTCAGTGGGTAAAATGCTTGCCATGAAAGCCTAAAGCCCTGAGTTGAGATATCCCTGAACATAGATAAAGCTAAAGCCACCACACATTTCAAACAAGGTGAGGCCAAAACCAAACACCCCAGCTTGTCCTCTGACCTCCGCACATGCAACATGCACATCATAGACACACACACACACCTAATGAAAAATAAAGTATCTTTTGAACCAACAAAACCTAGACTTGCACTATAGAATCTCAGCCTTCAAGATAGATAATGAAAACCTCCACAAAACTGTGACACAGCAGCAACTGAGATTTTGGGATAAAAGCCCCTGAACCCAGGTGGAGATCCTTGTACAAACACCCAGTCTTGCCAAACTTTCAGTTTCCACATCTGTAAAATGAGGGCAACCTCTACCCACTGGTTGTGGGCAGCTAGGGATAATGAGTTGGTATTTTTAAGATGTACAATACTGTATGTCTCACTCACTACATTAACTCTGATCTGTTACAGGTCAAGGGTTAGTTAAATTAAGGGCATTATTTTAATCCAAGTTTCCTGGGATGGAAAAGGCTCAATTAGAGGCTCAATTAGAGGCCCGATTATGCCTAGGCCCTAGAACTGATCCCCTCATGCTTGTAAACAAACTCATTTATAATTCCTAGTCCAGTGCATCGTGGATCCTGAAATCATGAATAGCTTCTGATTCCCCTAATCAGGACAAAACTATTCTTTCCTATAGTTAGGTACTTTTTTTTGGGGGGGGGGGGTCCTGGGCTGGTCTAAAACAGATAGTCCTCCAGCCTCATTCTATACAGTGAAGGAACTACCAGCTCCAATATAGATCATTTATTAACCTTTGAATAGTTTAAAGATCCTCTTTTAGAATTTGATTAAAGGGCTCGAGAGATGGCTCAGAGGTTAAGAGCACTGGCTGCTCTTCTAGAGGTCCTGAGTTCAATTCTCAGCAACCACATGGTAATTCACAATCATCTGCAATGATGAGATCTGGTGTCCTGTTCTGGTCTGCATGCTTACATGCAGCCAGAACACTATACATAATGAATAAATAAATCTTTTTTTTTATATTTTTGGTTGTGAGCCTAGCCTTTAATGGCTGAGCCATCTCTCCAGCCCAAATATGTTTAAAAAAAAAAAAAAGAATTTGATTAAAGTGTTAAGTCTAATACCCACCCTGGCAGCATTCATAACTGTCAACAAAATCTATTTATTACCCATCCTTGAACACACCTGATAAAACTAACATATGTTTAAGTTTCAGCAAATTTTATTACTTGTGTTAATTATAATTCATGGCTCTATCTTCAGGGGCTAGAAACAGAAATATCAAGGATAGAATACAAAGCTCTATATACACTGACTGGCCCCACATTATGCTGCTGAGGGAGGGACTTCAGCCTCACAGAGCCACAACCAGGAAGAAGACACAAGGCATTTTCATTTCACAAAATTGAAGCTTTGTTCTTTGTTATTCTTTTTTGAGACAGGGTTTCTCTGTATTCCTTTGGAGCCTGTCCTGGAACTTGCTCTGTAGACCAGGCTGGCTTAGAACTCAGAGAGATCTGCCTGCCTCTGCCTCCTGAGTGCTGGGATTAAAGATGTGAGCCACCAATGCCCAGTTAAAAAAACCTGAAGCTTTATAAAATATTCATGTATTGTCTTTAAAACCAAAGGATATGCCAGGCGGTGGTAGTGCACACATTTGATTCCAGCACTAGGCAAATCTCTGAGTCTGAGACCATCCTGGTCTACAGAACGAGTTCCGTGACAACAGCCAACGCTACACACAGAAACCCTGCCTCAAAGATGGATGGATGGATGGATGGGTGGATGGATGGATGGATGGATGGATGGATGGATGGATGGATGGATGGATGGATGGGTGGGTGGGTGGGTGGATGGGTGGATGGATGGGTGGATGGGTGGGTGGATGGGTGGGTGGATGGATGGGGGGATGGATGGATGGGGGATGGATGGATGGGTGGGTGGATGGATGGATGGATGGGTGGGTGGATGGGTGGGTGGGTGGATGGATGGATGGATGATGGGGGGATGGATGGATGGATGGATGGATGGATGGATGGATGGATGGATGGATGGATTGTGGCAACTTTGGGTATTCTAGCAAGTGTTCAACCCTGAGCTACACTCCTATCTAAAACAACTAATAATCTGGAACTGAAAGCACTGTTATTGTACCCTTCAATTTCTGTTCTTATTATTTTATAATCTTTATTTAAGAACAACAACTCATAGTGTAAAGAAAAAAGGGTATAGTGACAAACTCCTTTAATAATCTTAGCACTCATGAGGCAGAGGTAGGTGGATCTTGGAGTTCGGAAGCCAGCCTGATCTACAGAGTGAGTTCCAGGGCAGCCAGGGCTAAACAGAGAAACCTTATCGAAAGAAAAGAAAAAGAAAAAGAAAAAAAAGAAAAAGGCTGGGAAAGACTGTTAAATGATATAGTGCCTGTCTAGCATGTATAAAGACCCTGAGTTCAATCCCCAGCAAAACATAAACATAAACATAAACACACACACACACACACACAGAGTATATTGACTCTTAAAGAAACAACCTGTTTAAGGTTAATTAACAGTACAAAAATATTTTTACATGCAAAAATAAAAACATCCCCAGTTTAGGGAACTGTTCTCCAAGTGGAAGGTCTTGACCTCTTACAGAAGAGCAACAAGAATTCTGGAGCCTTTCACCAAACTGAGAGATTGCTTCATGGTGGACAGAAACAAAGCCCTTAAGGATTCTGCTTCCTAAATTTCCTATAAACCCAAGGACTCAGCCTGAGAGAACAAGGTAAAATTCGATCTTTCACATGACTGAAAACTGGCTTCCTAAAGGAATGATGTCCAACTCTGACTATCTGGTAGTTTATATGCCTCATTTCTGGCTTTTCAGGGTGTAATGAGAACTACACGGTCTTTCCACCAGGTACTTTAAGAGAAGGTCTAACACTGTACTGTAAACCTAACCAATAAACTAGTTGATGTTTTCCAAATCTCTAAGAAAAACAAAAACAAGTTTACTGATGGTGTCTTTGGGGAATTCTGCATTGTTGATGGGTCAAAGTCAAGTTTCTTAGAAAGTAGAATTTTAGATAGGTCATCTTTTGATAACTATTCAAAACCCCAAATTAAGTATACCAACTACAGGGGAGGAAAGTTGCTATCAACTGTTACACATTTACTGATCTCCACAGAGAAGGGTTTTGTAGTACTTCAAATATGTACATGTTGGAATCAGGATATTAATGTGTTGAATGCTTTTCAAGTAACACACATTTTAACTGACAAGTGTCTCTTCCAAGAGCCGCTAGGATCAGGGACTGGGCAATGGCTCCCTGTGAAGAATAGTGCCAAAACTTGACCACCTAAGTTTGACTCCTGCGGCTCTCATATGGAAGGAGAGTCAATTCCCTCTGACCTCCACAAGCACTCCTTGACACAGGCACACTCAAACAACATATTTTTTTCTTAACCACTAGGATTAAAAGACACCATGTCAAGTAAACCTGATTATTCACCATGTAAAGGGCAATGACAGCTTACATTGCCTAGAGATATTAGGTTATCTAATACCGAAAAACCTCGAGTTTACTGAGGACAGAAATTAGAAGTGATTCTAAATATGACGAGCTAATAATTAAGGCAAAATGAGTTTCCACTACTTTTCCATCAACAAAATGGGAAAAGGACGTCGGAAGGTGGCATATCCCCCAACGGTAGTGCTCTTCAAATGCACTCAATGTGTAATCGGGCACATTCACTTCTTTCTCTGGAAAGAAAGAAAAGGAGCTGGGGACAAGTTTACCAGCACCCAATATGGCACTGTCACAAGCAAACACCCCCCACACGGCAGCCACCATTTTGAGCAGCAGGATTTAATTAGACTACTCAGGATTTCAAACCAACTAAAATGAAACACAGGACGTCAGAAGCATCTCTTCCCCGTTAAGATTCCTCAAATCGTTGATCTTTGTAGCCCAGCTGCATTACAAAATCTCCTCACAAAAATATATCCAAGTTCAAACTTTGTAAGCAAACGCTTTGAGGGTTCGTGAAATTCCCAAACTACAGTTTCCTTAAAAAAAAAAAAAGTGGAGAAGCCCAGGACCTGGAGAGCCCTACCGACCTACTCACATTGTTAAAAGTGCCTCCAAACGCCGACGAGTGGCCCTACTTGAAGTCTACATTCCTCTTCATTCTCCTAACCCAGCTCTTGGGATCGGTTTAGTTTTCCGATTTCATTAACTGCAACCAGAGCAAGTTCCCACGCTTCATTCATAGAAGCAAATAACATTTCTGCCAGCACAACTGACTTTAAAAATAAAAGTGAGCAAACACCTCAGGAGTCAACAAATTAAAAGCAAGGTTCATGAGGGTGGAGGGGCAATAACAACGGTCAGATCTTCCAACTAAATCACTTTAATTTCGATTATTTCAATTGTAAAGCCATTCACGGAACTGAAAACAATAAACTGACCGACAGTTCCGTGTACCTTTGTCCGAAGGAAAAAGGTGGTTAAGTCACTACACCGATTACCATAGGAAAGAAAGCAACTCAACCTGCCGGCCAATCATATATTTCACACCTCCATCCAAAAATAAAAAACGAGATGCTGATGCTGCTGCGGCTGCTTTGGGGCCATCTTACACATTCCGTTTCCCACACTCCCGGCCCTGTCCTTGCCACTAGGACCCTCCGATTTTAGAGCAGTTATCACAAAGCCTCGGGTCTGGCCAGCACCTTCGGCCTGGCCAGAAAGCCATCCCCTTGCTCCTCGCTCGCCCGGGGGAATAATGGTGGCGAAATCAACTCAGGGAGAGAGCGAGAGCTCCCCGACTACGGAGGGGGCTGCACGTTCCTCAGACGGAGCGGTTTTTAAAGAGGAGGGGATCCCCAAACTTTCCCTCCACAGCCTCGCGTCCCGAGCGACGGTGAGCGCCAGGCGGTCCCACAAGGAGAACGCCCCAAGCCCAGGCCCCATCCCCGCCCGCCTGAAGTTGATTGGAAGCGCCGAGAGTTCCGGGCCTCCGCAAGTCGGCCAAGTGCGACCCCGGCGAGCGTCTCCCGAGCACCGCCGACCCTGCCCAGGGCCGCTCCCGCCTGGCCGCAACGGCCCCCTGCTCTGGTGCGCCCGCACCCGGTCCCAGTCCCCGCCTGAACAGCTGCTCGCCGCCTCCGAGGCTCCGGCGGGGAGCGCGCGCGCACTCGCCCTCAGGCCGGCCGAGAAGTCCCGGGAGAGCCCCCGGGTCCCGCGTCGACAAAAGCAGGCTCGACCCCCGCCTGCTTTCGAGAGCGCGAGGGGCCGCGGGGAGCCCGTGCCGGCCGCCAGCCTCGTGCCCGCCGCCGCCGAGCCCCTCGCCCTCGCCGCCCGCACTCCGCGCCAAGTCGGCGGCCCGAGACTCCCCGCGGGGAAGCGCAGAGAAAGGGCGCAGCGCCCGCCACTCACCTCGATCTCGAAGTCGGGCAGGCGGAACGCCGTGCGAAAGAGCGAGCAGAAGTGCGCGATGGCCGGGACTTCCCACCAGGAGCGGAGCTCGCCCAGCCCGGCCGAGCCGCCCTCCTCCGGGCACATCTCCCCGCCGCGCCCGCTCGCCCGCTCGCTCGCTCTCTCTCCTCCGCTCCGACTCCGGCCGCGGGCAGCGCCTCTCAGCGCGCGGCGGCTCCCGCCGCTCGGCGTGAGCACAAGCTGAGGCGCGCCGGGCGGGGGGCGGCGGGCCGAGTCGCTGAAGCGGCCGCTGCTCCGGCAGCCGGCGGGGCCCGCGCGCTCGCCCCGTCCCGCCGCGGCCGTGCGGCCGCCCCCAGTCCCATACAATATAATCCACTCAGCGCCGAGGAAAACAGATGGGGCTGGGGGTGGGGAGGGGGCCCGGCAGAAGCCTGGGGGAGGGGCCGCCCACGAGGAGGGGGCGGGGCCGGCGCGCACCACAACAACAACCCCGCCCCCACCCCTGCGCGGACAGCTGCACTGGGGAAGGGGGAGGGGAGCGGGCCAGCCGCGCCCCGGGAGGGGCCGCGCGCGACGCGGAGGGGGCCGCGCGCAGCCCGCGGGCGGCCGGGTGGGGGAAGAGCTCTGCGGTGCAGGTGTTTGGGGCCGGGGAGTTGGGCGACTTCGGTGACGGAAGACAATAAGGGTCTCTCCCACCCCCACGTGGCCTCAGTGGTCGAGTCCTTTTAAAGGGCCCGCTGGGTGGTGCTCTCGCTCGGGGCTAGCTCCAGGAGTGCGCACGTGTGGGGTTTCAGTTATTACTGATGTGGAGGGTGGTGCAGGAGAGCGAGTGGGCTGTCCACGCTGGGAAGCGGAGGCCGCGGCAAACGACGCGCTTTCCACCTGTTCTCTAGCGCTTTTATTCCGTCGGAGAACGGGACTTGGAGAAGCGCTTGAAAGCGCCTCTCTCTCTCTCTATCCCCAGGGAAGAAGGTGGCGGGGCTGGTTAGGCTGGAACCAAGTAGGATGGAGGGTAGAGTGTGGCGGGAAGGGTGGAGTAGGGGGGAGGCACCAATCAGCAGCCTAGCGGGAAGAGCAATTTCCCCCACCCCAGGGAACGGACACGTGCAGCCGCACTGGAGGAGACTGGCTTGGAGCCCTGTGGCTGCCCTCGCCGGAGCCTTGCTGCGGGCGCGAGTGCTCACAATGTGGCTATGAGGCTGGGGGATGGGGAAGAGGCTCGGGACTCAGGGACGTGTGTCCGGGTGGGGGTGGAGACCTGCCCAGGCTGAGGGAATGTGCTCGGGGAGGAGGGTGCTGAGGCCACCGCTAGTAGAAATGTTAACTGCCGTTTAGGACGTCGGAATTCTGCGAAACCGGAAGGGGGGATTCCCCTCCAAAAACAACCCAGAAGTTTGGACGAACTACATTTAAGGCTCGTCTGTTTGTGTTGGTTTGCGCTTGGGCAATTCTACTCAAGTCTCAGTCCTGGCTGGTTCTCTCTGCTCCACTTCTCAAGAAACACCGCCCCTGACGTGCACTCGAATTTAGCTATTTACTGAGCGAAAGGCACAGCCTGGAAAGAATAAGAGCAAGGATGGGGAACGAGTTAATTCGGAAGATGTAGAAGTAGGCTGTTTGGGTAATTCCTCCTTCATGCACCCTCACCTATTCTGATCATTTTAATAACCTCTTGTGTCTTTGTAAGGCAGCACTTAGAAACACAAAATTCTCGAGCTACTTCAAGCGAGTCTTTTGTGAACCAACTAATCTTAAGATCCTTCATCTTGGACCTGGAGAGACGGCTCAGCGGTTAAGAGCACTGACTGCTCAGAGGACTCGGGTTCAATTCCTCACATCCATATGGCTCCAAGATCTGGCACGCTCATGCAGGCAAGACAACAATGTTCATAAAAAATTATAAAAACTATCACCCTGTAGGTAGTTAGCAACCCTTAAACAGTATGTTTGTTTTTAATGTTTTTATAGCTCAACTACTCTATAAGTGCCTCGTGAATAGACGGGGGGGGGGGGGCGGGATTCACCGTATCTCCTGGAATGTTCCATGGACATTTTGTTTTGTGACAAGGTCCCCTCTGTATCCAGGCTGGCCTCAAACTCGAGTCACTCCTCCTGCCTCCACCTTGATCTTGAGCCTCCCTGCTTGGCATTCTCTGAACTGTGGTACCACACCCTTTTCCTTTGAAAAGGGTTTCTTAAAGCTCACACTAGCTAGCAATCACCTTGAACCAAGTCTGCCTGCACTTCCCAGGTGCTGGGATTACAGACATGAGTCTCTGCCCAGTTACGTTTATTCACGCTAGTGTGTAACCCTTTATATTCTGACTTTTCTTACTCCTTCCTCATGCTCTGATATCTACTCATTTCTGCCTTTATCCTTGGTTTCTGGTTTTTCGAGACAGGGTTTCTCTGTACTGTTTTGGAGCCTGTCCTGGAACTCGCTCTGTAGACCAGGCTGGCCTCAAACTCATAGAGATGCTACTGCCTCTGCCTCCCGAGTGCTGGGATTAAAGGCGTGCGCCACCAACGCCCGGCTATCCTTGTTTTTTAATGGTTCTTTGAGACAGGGTTTCTCTGTGACTGTTCTGGATCTCAATTTGTAAACCAGGCTGACCTCGAACTCAGAGATCAGATGGCTTCTGCCTCCTGAGTGCTGGGATTAAAGGTTTGAGCCACTAAAACGGGAGGTGGTCGCCAAACCTTTAATTCCAGCACTCAGCACTCAGGAGACAGAGACCGGTAGATCTCTGTGAGCTCGAGCCCAGCCTGGTTTACAAAATCTCGAAAAACCAATAATAATGAATAGATAAGTAAATAAGATAGCACAGTCAGGAAGCAGAAAGGCAAGAGAGAGTTGGCTACTCGGCAGTCGCTATGGTATTTGAATGTTCATTACACTCACACACCCCCATTGGAACAGACGCCCTTTTCATCATCCACATTGCTGCCAAGTCCTAAAACTCAACAAAGCAGTGATGAAACTGGTAGTGCTGCACTTTCACCTCTTATCGTGGTCAGAAATGATCATAACCTCTTTCTGGGTGGGTTTGCCCCTGAGGCCAGTGCCTCCTTGAGCGTCTCATGCGGGTTCGTGTGATTTGCACAGCAGCCGTAGAGCACCATCGCCATGTAGCCCTGGTTCAGTGTGGCTCTGCAGTTTGGGCCTGTTCCTCCTCTCTGTCCGCCTTACCACCACAGTTCCACCTCAACCTCTACCTGCAGTTTGGGTCCCATCCAGGCTCTAACAGTAAAGGACCTGAAAATGCCTTGGGTCGCTGAACACTTGGTTGGAAGGCAAAGGCAGGCGGATCTCTGTGAGTTTCAGGCCAGCCTGGTCTACAAAGTGAGTTTCATGACAATCAGGACTGTTAACAGAGAAACCCTGTCTTGAAAAAAAAATGCCTTGAATCTTACCAAGTGTACTAGACTTTACTTCCATTTGAATCTCTGTGTCTCGGGATTGCTAACCCTGGATCCTTGCCCCAGCTCACCTGGTTTCTGAACTAACCTGGAGTCTAGAATAATGACCTCTCTAAGGATGTTCAAACTCCTGCCCTCTTAGACTTTCCCCTTGCTTCTGGGTGGAGCTACAATCCTGAGTGTTCCCATACAGCCCCCTTTCCTCCCTCTGATCTCCGGGGTTTGGATCTTCCTTACACCATGTCAAAGTCTTGCTCCTTTCTACGCATGAGCAGGCACCTCTAACCTCAAATGACCCCGGTGGCACCCGGGGATAATTCTTTCATATTCTCTACAGCATCTATTTACATAATCTCTTCTCCCTAAATATTTCCCATTAAACAGGAAGCTGGGCCTGACGACCTGAGCTTGCGTCCCTGCACCCACGTGGTAGAAAGAGAACCACACATGCACACCCACACACACAGAAAACAGACATCGTGGGACAGGCCTTCAGGCTCAACACTTGAGAGGTAGAGGCACAAGAATCACTAAGTTCAAGTTCAGCCTCTACTACACAAATTCAAGACTACCCTGCACCATGTAAGATTCTGTATCAAAAACAAAATAGGGCTACAAGATAGATCAGGGAATAAAAGTGCTTGTCACCAAGCCTGATGACCAGAGTTCCATGACCTAAAATCACATGCTAGCAGGTGTTAAAGGTGGAAGCTTCACCCCAGCCCCTGGCATCCATATACCCAAAGAGTCTGGGATGTTATGGTGGAAGTTCCACCCCAGGCCCCTCCCCTATCTCCCTCCAAACCCTCCTGCATCTCAGAAAGCCCTCCAAATGATGACCCCTCCCCCCAGAGATGCTCAAGATCATTCCCACAAGATATTTAAACTGCCCCCCAAAAAAACTAGACAGGTGGTTTTCTGGTGTCTCTGTCTCCTCTCTGGGTGGCTAGAAGGCATCTGGGAGCCTTGTATCTACTAAATGTGGGCTTTTTCTAGTTCAGTTTGATTTGGTCTGATTTGGATTGCTGCATCAGTGGAGTGGAATATTGGGTGCAGAACTTTTCAGCAGGAAAGAATTGACTCCAGCAAGTTGTCCTCTGACCTGGACAAGCATGCTATGGCACACATGTACGCAAAAAATGTTTTAAATCAGTTGTGGTGTGGTGGCTGCATGCATGTAATTTCAGCACTCAGGAAAAAGAAGCAAAAGGATCACAAGTTTGAAGCTAGCCTGAGCTAAATGGACCAAAAACCACCCTGTTCTAAACAGTAAGACTCTGTCTCAAAAACATAAAACAATGGGCCAGCAAGATGGTTTAGTGGATAAAGACACTTGTCACAAAGACTGTCACCAACATAATGGAATGAGAGAACCAACTCCTACAAATCGTCTTCAGACCACTCATGGACCTATGGCATGCATACAAACATTGCTACACATGAGTGCATATGCACATACACAGAAATGTAATAAATAACATTTTAAATACTCTGGGTGGTAACCCACACCTTTAGTCCCAGCAGAGACAGGCAGAACTCTGAGTTCTAGGCTACCCTGGTCTACAGAGCTAGTTCCAGGACAGCTAAGGCTATTACACAGAGAAACCCTGTCTCAAAAAAAAAAAAAAAAAAGAAAAAACCTTAAATACAAAACAATCCCCCAGTTTTTGCTTACGAATTAATCATGCAAAAATATTTACATCACTTCTCATGGGAAGAGATGGTACCATGCAGGGTGGTGATAGTGCCCACCTTTAGCCCCAGCACTAGGGAGGCAGAGACAGATGGATCTCTATGAGTTAGTAGGCACCCTGGTCTATAGAGGGAGTTCCAGGACAGGCTCCAAAGCTACACAAAGAAACCCTGTCTGGAAAAGCAAAACCAAAACAGCCCACATCCAACCATTTCGGCGAGTTACTTCTAAATTCTCTCTCTTTTTTTTTTTTTTTTTTTTTTTTTTTTGGTTTTTCGAGACAGGGTTTCTCTGTAGCTTTGGAGGCTGTCCTGGAACTCACTTTGTAGACCAGGCTGGCCTCGAACTCACAGAGATCCGCCTGCCTCTGCCTCCCGAGTGCTGGGATTAAAGGCGTGCGCCACCACCATCCAGGTTACAACTGTCTATAACTCCAGTTCTAGGGAATCTGAAACCATCACACCAATTTTTTTAATTTTTAGAAAAAATATATCATTACTAAAACTCTCCCTGTGAAAGAAAGTACATAAGTTTATGATTAGGACATTTTCATCCTGAAAAGAAATCCTCCCTCTTCTTGTACTAATCAAAGAGACAGAGGGCTTTAACTAAGTGGTCCCTGATTCATTTTAAATTCATGAAGGCAGAATTGCAAGAATTGCCAATTTTAGAGTACACTGAACTACATGATGAGACCTAATCTCCAAAAAACTAGGGACTGGAGAGATGGCTCATTAGTTTTTTTGTTTTTTGGTTTTTTTTGGTTTTTTGAGACAGGGTTTCTCTGTACTGTTTTGGAGGCTGTCCTGGAACTCACTTTGTAGACCAGGCTGGCTTCGAACTCACAGAGATCTGCCTGCCTCTGCCTCCCGAGTGCTGGGATTAAAGGCGTGCGCCACCAACGCCCGGCAAGATGGCTCTTTAGTTAAGAGTGCCTACTGCTGCTCTTGCATAGGACCTCGATTCAGGAAGGATTCCCAGCACCCACATGGGGACTCACAACCACCTAAAACTCAAGTTCCAGTATCTCTTCTGGCCTCCCAGGTCTTCTGCATGCATATGGTGCACACACATTTAGGAACACACATACACAAAAAAAAAATGGTTTTTGCTTTTTCTGGGGCAGGGTTTCCGCTGTGTAGCCCTGGCTGTCCTAGAATTCACTGTGTAGACTATGCTGACCTCGAACTCACAAAGATTCTCTTGCCTTCGACTTACTAGCGTTGGGATTAAAGATATGCACCACCATGCCCAGCAACAATTTTTTTTAATTAGGCCAATTATGGTATGGTATGGTATGGTAATACCTACCTTTAATCCCAGCACTTGGGAGACAAGAGGCAACAGATCTTTGTGAGCTCAAAGCCAACCTGGTCTACAAATCAAGTTCCAGGACACCCAAGAGAAACCCTGTCTTGAAAAGCAACAAAAACAAAAGCAAAAAACCTTGTTCTCTTATCTCCAAACACCAGTTGTGGCATGCACCCATGATAATGGATATCAGATATACACCACACATATCAACAATGCAAAAAAGAAGACTATCTTTTGATCATTGAATGTTCCAACTCTGGTAGATACTTATTAAAGACATAAGCCTGGCAAACTTTGGCTTTAACCTGCCTTTCTAGCCTTTTCTGCCACTAACACCTCCACCCTATCCCACCAGGGATCCCCCTCCCCCAGCCAAACAGGTTGGCTCAACTGCAAGATGGATCACCTTGGCTCCTCTTTTGATCCTGCCTTTCAATCGCCTGGAAAGACTACTTACAACTTGACTTCTAAGCAGGAAGTGTTTAAAGCACTTCCTTGATGTAGCGTTCCTGAAACACCCGAATTCAGCTACTCTTACACAAGACACTGTGAATTGTGTGAGTCACTCACCAAGCTCCTGTGTCTTTCTCTTACTGATCCTGCAGTTATTTGACTCTTGTTATTGGAGTTGTCTTCTCTTCTCAACTAGACTTTTTGAGGAAATCCTCTCTGATATTTACCAGTTGTATAATGCTGATGTACATGTAATAATGATGATATACCACAAGGACCTGAGAAAGCCTGAACATGGGAGCCTGCCTGCCGCCTTCCACTGCCTTCTGCTCTCAGTGAGGGGACCCCCTCACTCATAACCATACAGGTCGTAGACCTTTCTCAGCAAACGTCCTGTGTCTCTCCCAGCTCTGGTGTCATTTTGTCATAAGCTCCCTGGATGCTTCTCTATCAGCTTATGTTCAATATTAAAGAACAGTATATAAAAACCTAGGGTTGCTGGGGAGGCAGAGGCAGGTAAATCTCTATGAGTTCGAGGCCAAGCCTGGTCTACAGATTAAGTTCCAGGATGGCCAGGGCTACACAGAAAAATTCTATCTCGGAAAAAAAAAAAAAAAAAAAGGGGTTGCAGGACATGGTGGGACAGTCAGTACTTGGGAAGTAGAGGCAGCAGATCTCTGACTTTGAGGGTAGCCTGGTCTACATAGCAGGCTGCAGGACAGCTAGGGCTATATAATGAGATACTGTCTCAAAGCAAAACAAACCATAAGTTTAAGGATGTGGCCCAATGGTACAACACTTACCTAACAGGCCCTGGATTACCTCATCAACACTTAAAAAAAAAGCAGCTGGACAGCGGTACATGCCTTTAACCCCAGCACTCTGGAAGCAAAGGCAGTAAGTGGATCAATGAGTTTGAGGCCAGACTGGTCTATAGAGCAAGTTCCAGGACAGCAGGAGATACACAAAGAAACCCTGTCTTGAAAAACAAAGCAACAAACAAAAACAGTGTCTCGCTAATAGCAATATTATTTCTTATAATTAAACTTTCCCTTTTTGGCTGATCTTGGCAGTGTGTGCTTTTAATCCAGCACCTAGGAGGCAGAGGTGGGCGTGCTGTGTGACAAAACTTTTCCTGGGAAGATGCAACACACCTGTCTACTTACCCTAGGTAGGGAACCCACAGCAGACCAAAGTCCAGCTTGGTGAACCAATGAGTTTTATGGGGCTTACTTAGAGGAGCAGGCATGACTCAAAGACAGCTATATCAACAAAGTTTAGCCCAGTATGGGTGACAACTCACAAAGTTGGGAGCCTGGAGCACACTGCACAGCCTGCCGGCAGCTCAACAGGTTGCAGAGTGCCCTTTCCAAGTGACTCAATTGGTCTAAACCTCCTCCTGGCAGCTTGGCTGGTTTCTGTTTCTCCCAAGCAGCTGGTCTCAGAATCTTCTTTACAGCTTGGTTTGTCTAAGAGTCTCTGCAGCCCAGCTGTTTGGCTGTTTTTTTGTTTTGTTTTGTTTTTTAAAATATATTTTTACGGGTTATTTTTATTTTGTGTGCACTGGTATTTTGCCTGCAGGTGTGTCTATGTGAGTGTCAGATCTTAGCGTCACAGATAGTTGAACTGACGTGTGGATGCTGGGACTCTGGAAGAACAGTCAGTGCTCGTCACTGCTGTGCCATGTTTCCAGCTCCCTGTTTGGCTCTTCTTGAGACTCTTCGGATTTAATGCTTACTCTGGCAGAGAGAGGCCTAGTGAATCTGGTTAGTTTTAGGGACTTCCTGAAGTTCTTTTGAGTTGTTTATCTTCATGTTTAAGGAACTTCCCTACAGGATAAAATGGTTCAACCTCAGGGAAACTGTTACACAACAGGTGGATCTCTATGATTTCAAGGCTAGGCTAGTTGACCTGGTAAAGTCCAGGCCAACTAGGGCTACAAAGTGAAACCTTGTCTCAGAAAAAACTCTTTTCCTTCTGTCACTCGGAGAGATGGCATACCACTGTAATCCCAGCACATGGGAAGTAGAGGTAAGAGTATCAGGTCTTCAAAATCACCATCAGCTATATAGTAAATTCCAGGCCTGCCTGGCTTACCTGAGATCCTGGCTCAAAAAAAGAGACAAGAAGCCCAAGAGCCTTGTGAAAAAACGAGGCAAGTCACACGATCTACAAATGAGCCATGCCCTGTTTCCTCATCTGTACCCCCAGCTCTAAACATATCCCCTTTTTTATGTTTATTTATTTATTTATTTTTGGTTTTTCGAGACAGGGTTTCTCTGTAGCTTTGGAGGCTGTCCTGGAACTCACTTTGTAGACCAGGCTGGCCTCGAACTCACAGAGATCCGCCTGCCTCTGCCTCCCGAGTGCTGGGATTAAAGGCGTGCGCCACCAACGCCCGGCGGCTGACATGAACTTCTGGTCCTCCTGTCTCCACCTCTTGAGTGCTAGAATTGCAGGCAAGAACCAACAAGTTTGGTTTCCAGTCTTTTGCTGGCCCCTCACGCCACATAGACGAGGCTAGCCTAGAACTTGTAAGCTTCCTGCTTACAAGTGAACGTGAGTCACTTTTATGTGGTGCTGGGATTTGAACCCAGGACTTTGTGCATGTTAAGCAAGCACTCTATCAACTGAACTATATCCTTGACCTCTGTTCAACTTTGGAGCTATATATTTTGAAGTTATTGTCTCTGGTCCTGCTTTCTGTCTTTTATTGCTTCACACTTCCCCTTTTCCCATCACATTCTACCTCTTCATTTCATGCGGCACCAAGCTAAGTGAGAAAATTGTGTAGGTTTGCGGTTTAAAATGCGCCGGGTGTTGGTGGCGCACGCCTTTAATCCCAGCACTCGGGAGGCAGAGGCAGGCGGATCTCTGTGATTTCGAGACCAGCCCGGTCTACTGAGTGAGTTCCAGGACAGGCTCCAAAACAATACAGAGAAACCCTGTCTCGAAAAAAGCCAAAAAAAAAAAAAAATTCAGTTGAAGGCCATAGCATTGGCTTAGCATATTAGAGCTCCCATCTTCAGTGTGGTGCAATTCAGTGTCTACAATGCTCTGGGGAAAGAGAAAGTGCACAAGCAGTCTGTCACCAAAAAGGCCAAACTTGAAGGGCGATGGTGACAAAAACTTTTTTTGTTGTTTTTTCGAGACAGGATGTCTCTGTATTGTTTTGGAAGCTGTCCTGGAACTCGCTCTGTAGACCAGGCTGGCCTCAAACTCACAGAGATCCGCCTGCCTCTGCCTCCCGAGTGCTGAGATTAAAGATGTACACCACCAACACCTGGCTAACAAAAACTTTTAATCCCAAAGCTCATGAGTCAGAGGCAGGTGGATCTCTAAGTTCGAGGCCATCCGGGTCTACAGCGTGAGTTCTAGGACAACCAGGGCTACACAGAGAAACCCTGTCTCAAAAATCCAAAACAAGACCAAAGGGGGAAAAAAAAAAAAAAGAAGGCCAAACCCTTCAACAGAAGTCTTGAGGTCACTTGGGCTGGTGGGGGGCCCAGGTGTCCTGCCTGCTTGAAAGCACATAGGGAGGTTCATTAAATGCTAAAAATTCTTTAAACAAAGCGGAACAAAAGTCCTCCTGACCTGGCTGACAAAGACTCCTGGCTCGTGCTGTCTTCTGTACACAGTCAAAGTCAGCTGCTGCACGCTGGAATTGTTCCTACTTTCCGGGCTCAGGCTTCAAACAGCCTGGGCCAGAGTGGGCCAGATCTTTTTTATTTTAATATAGAATTTATTTTTATTTTATGGTCATTGGTGTTTTGCCTGCATGAATGTCTGTGTGAGAGTGTCAGAAGCCCTGGAACTTGAGTTACACACAGGTGTGAGCTGCCATGTGCTAGAAATTGAATCTATGTCCTCTGGAAGAACAGTCAGTGCTCTTAACCACTGACCCATCTCTCCAGCCCCAAGAACCTTTTTTCTTTTGAAACAGGGTCTCACTAAGTCGCTCTGGCTGATCCCTATGTAGAGCAGGTTAGCCTCAAAACTCAATGCCTCTCAGCCTTCATAAAGGCACGCAGGCCACCACCGGGCCTGGCCGAGATTGGGCCATATCTGACAGTCAACTGTACTTTCTGTTGTTTTGATGCTACTAGGGCTGGAATCCAGGGCCTCAGTCATGCTAGACAAGAGTGCTAGCACTGCCCCAAAACGCTGTTTTAATACCACCCACAATGATAGATTACTTTGCAGGCTGCTGAGCTTAGTACTTGATGGGTGAGAGTCAAGGGGGAGTTGAAGACACTCTTTCTTTCATGTGCCTCTCTTTGATTCAAGACCCAAATCCTCATCAGGAAGGCTGGGGTGCAAGCACGAAGCCCTACACACCACACTCAGCACCAAAGAGGAATAAAATAGAATCCTCATCCGATTTTGTTGCCTGCTACATTCTCTCCCACAAACTGTCTGAAAGCCAGCCCTCTACTACCCTGGACTGCTTAGTCCCTGTTTATGCTTCTCTGCTCCAAAATCCCTCTCTGAATTCCTGGAGTCTCCAACCGGAGCCTATCTCATTGTAACATCTCCTCTTGTTCTTGACACCAGGTCAAATAGCTTTGTAGTGTCTCAATTCCCAGTGCCATTCAGAGGCTTGGGAATCTTAATGAGTTCTCCCCTTAATCTCTTCTCAAAGGGGCTACGATTCTTAATTTCTCCAACTTTCCTTTTAATTATTTTAGCTCCTTCTATCATTCCTTTGGCCTCATCATCCCTACTCGGTTTAAAGGTCACATTACTTGGGTTGACCAAGAGTCCAGGGTCATATACATTTGGCCTCAAACTCCTTAACCAGGCCCAAATTGCTTCTGATATATTTCGTTCAAGACTGAAATGTACATTTAGGTATAAAATTCTGCCTCAGTCCTAGAGAAGTTTCTAATTAAATTGGTAAAATGGTAGAGTTGGTAGTGTAGTGTGAACCAAGTACACTCTAGTGCTTGTAGTACTTACATTCCTAAAGTTATAAATGATGCAAGAAATCTTCTAGTCCATTGTATGGGGACATGGCTCATGGTGGAGTGCTCACTTAACATGGCCCTCTGTTGTGGAAAATTATTTTAAGGTGTGTTACATGTGATCCTGCTGTGGAATATTTGCTTTAATGATGCAAAGATGTGTTGCATTCTTTTTTGTCACGCTTGTTTAACTCTGTGAAGCTGTGTAACTTTGCCTGTCTAAAACACCTGATGGCCTAATAAAGAGCTGAATGGTCAATAGTGAAGTAGGAGAAATGATAGGCGGGGCTGGCAGGCGGAGAGAATAAATAGGAGGGGAAATCTAGGAAAAGAGGAAAGACCAAGATATAACAAGGAGAGGAGGACATCAGGGACCAGCCACCCAACCACCCAGCCAGTCTCTCCCTCTCTCCCTCTCCCTCCCTCCCTCCCTCCCTCCCTCCCTCCCTCCCTCCCTCCCTCTCTCTGTGTGTGTGTGTGTGAGTGAGAGAGAGAGAGAGAGAGAGAGAGAGAGAGAGAGAGAGAGAGAGAGAGAGAGAGAGAGAGAGAGAGAGAGAGAGAGAGAGAGAGATTTGGGATCTGGTTGGCAGGTCCCCAAAAGAGCTCAAAAAGTAAAAATAAAAAGCATCGCCGTTGGTAGCACATGCCTTTAGTCCCAGCACTCGGGAGGCAGAGGCAGGTGGATCTCTGTGAGTTCGAGGCCAACCTGGTCTACAGAGAGAGTTCCAGGACAGTCTCCAAAGCTACAGAGAAACCCTGTCTTGTAACCGCCCCCCCCAAAAAAATCAACATTTTGGCATTGGCCAGTCGGTGGTGGTGCACACCTTTAATCCCAGCACTTAGGAGGCAGAGGCAGGTGGATCTCTGTGAATTCGAGACTAGCCTGGTCTACAAGAGCTAGTTCCAGGACAGACTCCACAGAAACTCTGTCTCGAAAAACAAACAATTTTGGCATTGTAACATGGGGTTAGAGGAAAAACTTAGCAGTAACAACAGCCCTCAGCTCAGTCCCCATCACTGCACAAACTGGATGTGGTGGCACATGCCTGTAATTGTGAGGCTAAGGCAGGAAGACCTCAAGTTCCAGGACATTTTGGGCTACATGCTGAGAGCCTGTCTCAAAACAAACAAAAAAACAAAAAGTGAAGGAAGGAGGAGTAGGTCTAGTCTAATTGCTTCTGGAAGATTGAGTAAGCTGGAATGTCTAGCAGAGGCTGGCTTGAGAAAGATGAGGATCTAAAAAAATTTTATTTTTATTTGTCTCTATATATATCACATCCATGTTTGAAAGAGTGTGTGACACATGTGTGGGGTGCCTCTAGAGCCATGCAGTTATGAGCCACACAGTGTGGGTGCTGGGAACTGAAATTTAATCCTCTGGCATGACAGCAAGCCCTCATTTTTGGGGATGGGGCTCTGAGACAGGGTTTCCCTGTGGCGTTTGGAGGCTGTCCTGGAACTTACTCTTTAGACCAGACTGGGCTCAAACTCACAGAAATTCTCCTGCCTCTGTCTCCCAAATTCCGGGATTAAAGGCATGTGCCTCCACAGTCTGGTGGCAGCAAGCCTTCTTAACCACTAAACCATCTCTCTAGTCCAGTAATTCTCAACCTTCCTAATGCTGTGACCCTTTAATACAGTTCCTGATGTTGTAGTGACCCCTAACCATAAAATTATTTTCATTGCTATTTCATAACTATAAATTTGCTACTGTTAATGAATCGTGATATAACATCTGTGTTTAACATTGTTTCACAGGAGACCACTGAGCCGTCTCTCCAGCCCTCGGAGATGAGTCTGAACCAGTGAGAAATCCTCTTGACTATTCAGAGCTTTAAAACATGGGTTGCAGGTAGTGGCGCATGCCTTTAGTCCCAGCACTTGGGAGGCAGAGGCAGGTAGTTTGAGCCTAGCCTGGTCTACAGAGCAAGTTCTAGAACAGGCTCCAAAAACTATAGAGAAACCCTGTCTCGAAAAACTAAAAAAATAAAATAAATTCAAATAAAATAAAATAGGGTCTTATGCAGCCAAAACTGGTCTTGAATTCTCGATTTTCCAGCTTGTACCTCTCAAGTGCTGGGAATACTGGCATGTGTCAGCATGCCTGGTGAAGTCTTCTGTTTGAGTTTTTGGTTTTCTTTGTGTATAAGGGGCGGGGAGGCATGCAGGGCTTCACTGTGTAGACCTGAAGCTTGCTATATAAACACAATTTTCTGCCTAAGCGTAGAAAATATCTCAGTGTTGAATGAAATGAATTAGAAGCAACTTAGGCCTGGCTAAGGAGTTTCAGGCCAAATGTATATGACTCTGGTTTTTTGTTTTGTTACGATTTCTTTTTCTTGGGTTTTTGTTTAGTTTTGTTTTGTTTTCCCAGACAGGGTTTCTCTGTGGCTTTCAAGGCTGTCCTAGAACTAGCTCTTGTAGACCAGACTGGTGTTGAACTCACAGAGATCCACCTGCCTCTGCCTCCCGAGTGCTGGGATTAAAGGTGTGTGCCACCAACGCCCGGCTCCGGGTATGGATGTTTACCTACATGTATACTACATGCATGCCTGGTGCCCACAGACGCCAAAAGAAGGGATCAGATTCTCTGGCACTGGAGTTACAGATGGTTGTGAGCTATTACGTGGGTGCTAGAAACTGAACCTGTGTCCTCTGCAAGAACAGCAAATGCTCTTAACTGTTAAACCTTTGTCCAGCTCCAAATTTCACTATTTTTATTTTTTATTTTATCATCGTCATCATTAGTTTTTGTTTTTCTTTTTTTGAGACAGGGTTTCTCTGTGTAGCCCTAGCTATCCCTGAATTTCACCCTATAGACCAGGCTGGCCTCAAACTCGAATCCTCCTGCCTCTGGCCTCTGAGTACTGGGATTAAAGTCATGAACAACCACACATATGTCATTATTTTTAAACCTAACAATTAAAAATTCATTTGTCTATGTTTTTATTGTTTTGCTGTTGTTGTTTTGAAACAAGTTCTCTCTGTATAATAGCTCTGGCTGTCCTGGAACTCACTTTGTAGATCAGGCTGGGCTGGAACTCACAGAGATCTGCCTACCTCTGTTTCCTGAGTGTTGGTATTAAAGGCATGGACCACTACTCCCTGGCTTATTGGTTTTCTTTTTAAGACAGGCCTCTCATTCAGCCCAGGTCTCTGCCTCCCAAGAGCTGTAATTACAAACTTGGTTACCATGCCTAGCAATGTTTGTCTTCTTTGTCTTTTCCTGTTGTTTTTTGTTGTTGTTTTGTTTTTTGTTTGTTTGTTTTGGGGGATGGGGGTGATAATCATGACAGGGTTTATCTCTAGCCCTTGATGTCCTGGAACTGGCCTCAAGCACAGAGATCTGCCTGCCTCCCACCTCCAGAGTCCAGGGGATCAAAGGCATGTGCCACCATGCCCAGCTTTTCTGTCTTTATTTGAAACAGTCTCATGTAGGCCAGCCTGGCCTTGGACTCACTGGGTAACTGAAGATGACTTTGAACTCTTGATCTTTCTGCCTCTATGTCCTGGTGCTAGGAGTATAGGCACATACCACCATGTCTTGCTTTATCTATTTACAGAAGCAGTATTAGTTTTGGTGGTATTGATTGAAGCCTTGGGCTTGGGCATGCTTAAGTAAACACAAAGACTGGGCCTGCTGCCGAGCTACAGATCCATCAACCTCTTTTCTTTTTTTCTTTTTTTTTCTTGGTTTTTGATACAGGGTTTCTCTGTGGCTTTGGAGGAGGCTGTCCGTCCTGGAACTAGCTCTTGTAGACCAGGCTGGTCTCAAACTCACAGAGATCCTCCTGCCTCTGCCTCCCTAGTGCTGGGATTAAAGGCGTGCGCCACCAACGCCTGGCTTACACTCTGTTCTTAATTACTATTTTTATGCTGTATGTTTTGAGATAGGGTTTCTGTGTGCAGCCCTGGTTGTCCTGGAACTTTCTCTGTAGCCCAGACTGGCCTTGACGTCAGAGATTTGCCTGTCTCTGCCTCCTGAGTGCTGGAATTAAAGGTATGGACCACCACCACCACCACCACCACCACCACCATCTGGCATGGGATATCTAATGTTTTAATTAATTTTGGAAAACAGAAATTTTCAGACTTGGTGCTTGCTACTCAAGGTAGGAGCTTTGAAAGTATTTTTGTTTTGGGTGCCAATTTTGTCCCATTGGTTTTCTCCCTCAAAGTGCTGGTGATGGAACCCAGAACTTTGAGCATGCCAGGCTAGCACTCACTATGGCCAGCTCATCCTTGCCCTGTAGAACACATCCCATGTACACACTGGAAACCTAATTTTGCAACCAATCTTTCCAGGTAAAAGTTGGATGATAGCCAGGAGGAGGTGGTGGTGGTGATGGTGGTACATGCCTTTAATCCCAACACAGGGAGGCAGAGGCAGGAGGATCTCTGTGAGTTAGAGACCAGTCTGGTCTACAAGAGCTAGTTCCAGGACAGCCTCTAAAGCCACAGAGAAACCCTGTATCAAAAACCAATAAAGCAATTAAATTATTGTTTGATGGATAAAGCTGTTTCGGCCAATGGGCAGGCAGGATTCAGTCACGCAGGAAATCTAAACAGGGATAGAGAAAGGTAGGAGGCAGAGTGAAGAGACACCATGTAGCTACCGGGAAGGTAGGACACCTGGGCATTCTCCAGGAAGCCAAGACCACATAGAGATACATAGATGAATAGAAATGGGCTCATAATTAAGAGAGAGAGCTAGCCAATAAGAAGCCTGAGTCATTGGCCAAACAGTTTATAATTTTTTTTTTGGTTTTTTTTTTTTTTTTTGAGATAGCTCTGTGGCTTTGGAGGCTGTCCTGGAACTCGCTTGGTAGTCCAGGCTGGTCTCGAACTTACAGAGATCCGCCTGCCTCTGCCTCCTGAGTGCTGGGATTAAAGGCGTGCGCCACCAACGCCAGGCTCAGTTTATAATTAATATAGCCTCTGTGTGTTTATTTGGGACTAAACAGCCACAGAACCAGAAGAGACAGAAACATCTGTCTACACAAGGCATTATGACCTGAATGCAGACTAGCGTCAAGGAAGACGGATTGAAGGACTGGCCCCTTACACATGCTCTCTTTCCCACAGAATCTGGAGCAGGAATTTTCCACATAAAACACCAGGAAGGAGAAATTGTTCTCGATTCTGGAGTAGGGAGATACTGAAGGATACTTAGGCACCCGAGGAGATGAATAGTAAGAGCTAGCTGTAGGCCCTTTTGAGGCTCTGCGTGTTCTTGGATATACCCTTGGAGGCTGCTTCCCTAACCAGGTCACCCCTAGCCCAGCTCAGCCCCTATTGTGGAGGCCTATTTCCTGGGAGGGCATAGGGGAAGCAGGATATCATGCTGGGCTCTGCTGTATGGAGTTTCCCGTGTTTGTTTTCCATTAGAGTTCTGGAGAGTTCTTTTGTCAAGTTCTCATGACTCCCCACTGTGTTCAGAAGGAAAAAGGAAGCCCCAGTGTTTTTCCACGCTTGGGCCAGAGCATGAAGAGGAGCCTTGAGGCCTAGCTGCAGCTAGTCAACACAGTGTGGCCTTGCTCTCAGGTGTGCTAATTAAGGGAGCTCCCAGCACCCTGGGGTTACTTCTGTGACCTCACCAAAGGGCGGCTGCCTCCAGCATCCTCTGGGAACAGAGGCCATCTTATTGAGCAATTCATTCATTCCCTCAGCACAGGGGCATGAAGTAGAGCCCAGTTTTATTTAATTTATTTGAATAAGGAAATGGAATGTGGGAGTTCATTCTATCTTTTTTTTTTTTTTTTTTTTTTTTTTTTTTGGTTTTTTGAGACAGAGTTTCTCTGTATTGTTTTAGAGCCTGTCCTGGAACTGGCTCAGTAGACCAGACTGGCCTCTAACTCACAGAGATCCACCTGCCTCTGCTTCTCGAGTGCTGGGATTAAAGGCATCTGCCACCAACGCCCGGCAAGTTCATACAATCTTAAAAACAGTCACAGTGTAATCTTAGCACTCAGAAGCTGAGACAGGAGGATTTCAAATTTGAGGGCAGCTAACTCCATAACTAAAAAAACTAAATAAATAGAAGCAGCAGTTAAGAGCTTTTTTTTTTGTTTTTGTTTTGGCTTTTCAAGATAGGGTTTCTCTGTATTGTTTTGGAGGCTGTCCTGGAACTCGCTCTGTAGACCAGGCTGTCCTCGAACTCATAGAGATCCGCCTGCCTCTGCCTCCAGAATGCTGGGAGTAAAGGCATGCACCACAATGCCCAGCTCAATTAAGAGCTCTTAATGCTCTTCCAGAGGACCAGGATTCAGTTCTCACCATGCACATGGTTGATCATCGATAACTCCATTTCCCATGGAGATACCTCCTGCCTTAGACTCACAAGGGCTAAGAAGCCTGACTGCCATTAAAATAAATTTTAAAAAGTCTAGTTCTCTGATTTTCATCAATAACTATGTTTATATTGATAATATTTAAAATGGAGACTGTAAAGTATAGCTAAGTTATAGAGCTCTTGCCTGTCAAGTTCAGGGCCTAGGCAAAGTTCACCACACCTTCCAAATCACCTAATGTTGTCTTCTATAAACTTGCAATTCTTTTTTTTCTTTCTTTAAACAAACAAAATTGTATTTGTAATTCTGCTTGTGTCATCTCTGTGGGAGTAATTGCATGTGAGGGCAGGTGTCCATGGAGACCAAACCTGCCCGACCCCCTCATCCTAGAATTATAAGTGGTGGTGAACTGCCTGATGCTAGGAACTTAACTAGGGGCCTCGGCAAGATCCTTAATCATAGACAGCACCTCTTTCATTTGTCTATCTATCTACCTATCTATCTATCTATCTATTGAGACAAAGTTTCATATAGCCCAGGAGGATGACCTCAAATCATCTTCTAAATAACTGGAACTCAGTCAGGTATTTACCACCATTCCTGAGTCTATAACTCTGACTTTTTGACTTTTATACACTAGCCAGGAGTGGTGGCATGCATGCCTTTAATCCCAACACTCTGAGACATAAGCAGTCTGATTGTGAGTTTAAGGACGGCCTGGGCTACAGAGAGAGTTCTAGGATAGCCAGAGGTATATAGTAAAACCATGTGTAAAAACAAACAAACAGACAAACCCCAAACAGCCATGGAGCTCAGCAGTTTAAGAGCACTGCTCTTCCAGAGGACAACAGTTTGATTTCGGCTCCCACATGGTGGCTCACAACCATCTGTAACACCAGTTTCAGGGAATCTAATACCCTCTTCTAGCCTCTGTGGGCAACACACACACACACACACACACACACACACACACACACACACACACACACACACACGCACACACACAGTATACTTATATTCATGGAGGCAAAATACTCACATGAATGAAATAAAATTAAAAGTCTTAAAAATCGCAGGCGGATCTCTGTGAGTTTGAGGCCAGCCTGGTCTACAGAGCGAGTTCCAGGACAGCCTCCAAAGCCACAGAGAAACCCTGTCTCGAAAAAAACAAAACAAAAAAACAAAAAACAAAAAAAAAGTCTTAAAAATCAAACAGAAATCAGGTGGTACACTGCCTCAGGAGGCAGAGGCAGGCAGATCTCTGAGTTCGAGGCCAGACTGGTTTACAGGGTGAGTTCCAGAATAGCCAGAGCTACATGGAAAAACCCTGATTCAAATAAAGGACAAATAAATAGAAATCTTAAAAAAAAACAAAACAGAAAATCTATACATTGATCAGATGTCCCTGTATATTGCCTGGTATCTCTATACACTCTTGCAGGAGCTGCCTGGGTGTTTTGGTATGACCAGAGTAACCTGGTTACTCTTCAAAGACAAGGAACAAGTCGAGGCTGGCTGCTCCTTGAGCTTGTGATCACCACAGGGAGCTGAGTCAATGATACAGCTGTTTGTACACAGCCCTTCTTCTCCCTTTGCCAGCCCAGGCTGCCCTCTGTAGTTATAGCAACGTGCCACTCTGGGCTGCTTGCGGCTCCCAGCTCCCAGCATTGCTGTCATCCTGCTTTGTACAGTGGTTGGGCATAAAGTCATCCTTTAGTCATCTCCACTTCTCCCTGAGGGAGTTCAGTTGCAAAACATCTTAGTCTTAGGCAGGTGAACTGGTTGCATTCTTCTGTCTTTCTTGCTAGTGATCCTGCCTTGTTTATTAAGCATGACTCAAGAATAACATCAGTGAAACTGTTCACAAAATTAGATAGAAAATCCAGTGAAAACAGAAACCACAGACACATACAACCTGATTTTGTCTCTGAGGCTCTTTAAGAAAATTTATTATGTCTTGATGGATGCATGCACATCTGGAGGAAACAATGGCGTCAGTTTTCTCCTTTGCCCCTAATGTTGGTTCTGGGGCTTGAACTCAGGTTGACAGACTTGAGTGACCACCATCTGTACCCACTAAGCCAACTTGTTGGCCCACAGTGGGTCTTTAATGTGGCCTGCAATTCTGCATGAGCTATGGTGACCAAATGCAGGTTGTACCTGTGATCCCCCAGAGAGCCTTATGTATGTCAACCAAGCTACCTGCACTTCAGTGGGAATTTGAATGAGAGTGGGCCCCATATGCTCACATGTTTGAGTCACTGGGGAAGGATTAGGAGGTGTGGCCTTTTTGAGAAAGGTGTTACTGGGTGCAGACTTTGGTATTTCAAAAGCCCATGGCATTCCCACTTAGGACTCTCTGCTTGTGGATCAAGTGTAAGCTCTCAGCTGCTGCTCTAGTGCCATGCCTGCTGGCATGCCATGATGGCCATTTAGTGTATGTGTGTGAGAGTGCACAGCACATGCACATTTGTAGAGGCCATTAGATGACACCCTGAAAAGGCACTAGAATTATAGAGTCCTAATTAGGAAAAAATTTGTAGGTCACATGATCATGTGTCATATTTGTGTAGAATCTCTGGCAGACCTTCACTTACTTCTGCTTGATCAATGCTAGTCATAAGGGAACTAAGTGCTGCTTAAGAATATTCATGCTACGATGGGCATTGGTGGCACACGCCTTTAATCCCAGCACTCGGGAGGCAGAGGCAGGCGGATCTCTGTGAGTTCGAGGCCAGCCTGGTCTACAAGAGCTAGTTCCAGGACAGCCTCCAAAGCCACAGAGAAACCCTGTCTCGAAAAACCAAAAAAAAAAAAAAAAAAAAAAAAAAGAAAGTCATAGTAGAATTACATGTTATATAGTCTTTTTTTTTTTTTTTCTTTTGGTTTTTCGGGACAGGGTTTCCCTGTGGCTTTGGAGGCTGTCCTGAAACTCGCTCGGTAGACCAGGCTGGTCTCGAACTCACAGTGATCTGCCTGCCTCTGCCTCCCGAGTGCTGGGATTACAGGTGTGCGCCACCAACGCCCGGCTTATATAGTCTTTTTATACTGACATTTTCATTTAGCAATATGCACTTAAGCTTATTTTTTTCCCTCTTCTTTCTTGTCTTTTTTGTTTGTTTGTTTGTTTGTTGTTTTTTTGAGACAGAGTTTCTCTGTATTGTTTTGGAGCCTGTCCTGTAACTCACTCAGTAGACCAGGCTGGTCTCGAACTCACAGAGATCGCCCTGCCTCTGCCTCTCAAATGCTGGAATTAAAGGTGTGCACTACCACGCCCAATTTTAAATATACTTTTAAAAACTATTCTATTTTCTCTGTGTGTGTATTTTGCCTGTGTGTATGTATCTGTACCGCATACATGCCTGATGTCAGTAGAGGTCAGAAGAAGGCACTGGAGTTACAGATGGTTGTGAGCCACCATGTGGGTGCTGGGAACTGAGTCAGGTCCTCTGCAAGAGTAATAGGTGCTCTTAACCACTGAGCCATCATCTCTCCGCCTGGTTTTTGTAATTTGTGAGATGGGATCTCATGGCTGGCCTCAGACTCACTCTATACCCGAGACTGACCTTGAACTTCCCAAACCTCCTGCCTCTTCCACCCAAGTGCTGGATGGCAGCAGGTGTGCACAACCATGCAGCTCGTGCATCCTTCCATGTTCTGAGAGCCTGTTCTTTTCACTACTGAGCAGCAGTCCATTCTCCAGATAGTTAATAGACTAATAGAGAAATCTTGTCTCAGAAAAACAAAGTAAAAAAAATAATAATGACTACACAAAAGCCTGCACAACAATGACTATATCAACTTTGTTCATAACGGTCCAACTTGGAAGTTACCAGAAGAGGGCCAACTACTTAAATAGATAAACCATTCTACCTAACTTAAAAATTAATTTTAGCCAGGCCGTGATAGCATGCGCCTTTCATCTCAGCACTCAGAAGGCAGACGGAGGCAGATCTCTGTGAGTTCCAGGCCAGCTAGAGCCACATAGTGAGACCCTGTCTAGAAAAAAAGCAAAAGAAAAAAAAAAGCAGATTTTTATTACATAAAATATGGTAACGATTTATTTATTTATTTTAGTTGTATGAGTGTTTTGCCTGCATCATGTATGTGCCTGCTGGCCTCACAGGTTTTAAATTTTGTTTTTCAAGTGACGAGGATGCATTAGAGCCAGCAGAAGAAGGTGATTGCCACCAGAGCTGACAAGGACCTGAGTCCAGTCCTGGCAGAAGAAGAGAACTGACTTCCTCTACAGTTGCATGATTGTGCCCGTCCCCTCACACAGATAAATAAATAAGCTTAAAAAATAAAAAGAATCGGGATGCTTGCAGGAAAGAAAATGAGAGCAGTCAAGTCCATGTGTCCAGAAGAAATAAAAACAGTAGGAGTCAGAGAATTCAGCTTTCAGCATTGCTCACTAACATTTTACAGCATCTTCTCACCTTGGGACTCAACTCTCTACCTACCCCCTTTTCCTAATTTCCCACAGGTCACCTTACTTACACTCAGATCTTCAAAGGACAGTTATTGTTTCTCTCTATCTCTCTCTTTGTGGGGCAGGTTGTTGAGACAGGGTTTCTCTCTGCAGACCTGGCTGTCCTGGAGCTCACTCTGTAGACTAGGCTAGCCTCAAACTCAGAGCTCTGCCTGCCTCTGCCTCCTGAGTGCTGGGATTAAAGGCATGCACCACCAGACTCAACTGACAGTTACTTGTCGATGCCTCTGAACCCATTTGGGCTAGCTGGAAACAAAACACACAGCAAGGCTGAATACTCACCTGACAGTCATTCACTAGTGTTGCCAGGAACTGAAATTCAGCCAGGTCACATTCTCCCTTGGTTGAGCACTTTCCTAGCATGCTCAATACCTTAGATTCAATCCCCAGTGTCACAAACATACAGTTCTTTCCTGAGCCTGACATAGTGATGCTTGTCTGTTGTACTCCTAGCTCTGGGGATGGAGAGGTAGGAGGATCTGGCCTTATTTTACTGATCTCCTGGAATACTTCCCATGGTACCAAGGAACATATTCTAGACCAGTCTCAGCTACATAGCAAGTTTGAGGACAGCCTAGTCTACATGAGACCCTGTCTCAAAAAACAAGAAAAGTCATAGCCCAGAGAAAATGCACAGCTCAGTTTAGAGTTTAGAATGTGTATTGAGCCAGGCAGTGGTGGTGCAGGCCTTTAATCCCAGCACTAGGCTCAGTATTCTTAACCACTGAGTCTTGAGTTTGCCCTGTCCTGTCCTTCTCTGTTCTTCTTTTGCTGTGTACTGTGCACTATGGGCATTCAGTCCACCTGCTGTGGTTACAGCAGACACAAGGAGTCATTCTATGAAGTTGCTTGTTAGCCCAAGCCCTGATTCTGCTTTGTCTTTCAAACCCTGGACCCACCACCTCCTGTCACTGCTGCTCTTGTCACTTCTGAGCTGGATTGTTACCGTGGGTTTTTGACTCTTCTGCCTGTGGCAAAGCCGACCCCATCCAATCCCTCTTCCATGGAACCCTTAGTAGATTTCCTAAGAGACACATCTTGGTCTCCTTGTTCCCTCTGGTGACTGGTAACTGGTGACTCCCTTTTCTATAGATCCAGAGTCTTTGGTTTGGCCTGAAGCTCCCTTTAGTCTGGTCCAGCCCTGTGTCTGGCCTTGCTACAGTCTTTCTATTCACACGCCATAGAGTTTCCTTGGCCTGGACTCACTGCGTGATCTAGTAATCTAGACTGACCTTGAAGTCACAGAGATCTACTGGCTTTTGCCTCCTGAATGTTGGGATTAAGGTATAAACTATCACACCCCTCCAACCGCCTCCAACCCCACCCACCCACCCCCTACTTCACACAGCTTTTATTAGTCCAGTGGTTCAAGGTTGGAGAGCCCTTATCAAAAGTGGGTGAAGCCCTAGGTTCCCTTCCCAGACCTGCTAGATAAAAAAATAGTAATCATTATTCATCCTTCCCAAGGAGTTGAGGTTCTTTCACACCCCCGGGCCATTGCTCTTGATGCTCCCTCTACCTCAGCCTTCCACCCTGTGCCTCACCCCCCAACCCCCCACCCTGATCCAGGATCCAGAGACCACACCTCCAAGCCTCAGAGGAAACTTCTTCCACAGCACATTTGAACTGTTCTCTGTCTTACTAACCCAGGTTTCCCAACTCCCCACTATCAACGCTGGGTCAGACACTTCCTTGAGGGAGTGGTCTGTGCATGGTCCAAGGTCCAGCAGCATCCTTGGTTCTTATCCAGGAAGTGTCAGGAGCAAGGTTGGAAATGTTCCCTCCCCCAGTTTAGGAACTCCACCTGTCTCTAGACACCATGGAACAGCTGGGGGATAAAACTTCCCCTGTTGAGAACCACTGCATCAGCCTGAGCTCCACTGGCCAGAAATCTTGTTCAGTGTGGCCTTGAACTCCTGGGCTCAAACACTCCCCCTGTCTGGGCCTCCTGAGTAGCTGGGCCTACAAAGCATGCCAGGGCTGGCTGAGAAGCCTTGCCTTTTTTGTATTCACACCCTGGAACACATTTCCCATGGTGCTAAAAAGGCATGTGTTTACTGTGTGACCCAGCGAGACTAGCATGTGATCAAAGGGAGTTTGTTAGCACCTCACGATGTGCCCAGGCTAGTCTGGCTTTCATAGTAATCCACCTGTTTCATCTTCCTTGTGATAGGAGTACAGGCATAAAACACTTTGTCTGAAAGGGTGTGAGTTTTAAATCTTGCAAATCAATTGTTCTTTGAAACAACTCATTTTTCCCCCCAAGACAGAGTTTCTCTGTATTGCTTTGGAGCCGTCCTGGAACTTGCTCTGTAGACCAGGCTGGCCTTGAATTCACAGAGATCCACCTGTTTCTGCCTCCCCAGTGTTGGAATTAAAAGTATGTTCTAACCCACCTAGCAATAATGAATATTGTTTTAAAATTAAGTGTACAATATTTTTTTTTTGGTTTTTTCGAGACAGGGTTTCTCTGTATTGTTTTGAAGGCTGTCCTGGAACTCACTCTGTAGACCAGGCTGGCCTCGAACTCACAGAGATCCGCCTGCCTCTGCCTCCCGAGTGCTGGGATTAAAGGCGTGCGCCACCAACGCCCGGTGTAAGTGTACAATATTTTATATAACAATTACCCAGTTTACCCTTAAAACTCTTAATAAGTATTACCACAAAGAAAAGAGCAATATTAAAACATAATATAACCTGTAAAGTGTTTGCCATTACAAGCGTGAGAGATGTTCTATCCCTAGCAATCACATTGGTGGGAATCTTCATCCATCACTGTATAAGAAACTCTTGAGACTTTCCCCTTGGAAAATGTGGACTATTTTCCTTTGGGACAGTCTCTTATTTCCCCAAGCCTGGCATTAAATAAAGCTTTCTTCTCCATACACATGAAAGAAAAAAAGCTTTGTGTGGTGGTTTAGTGTAATCCTAACTCTGGGGAGACCCACAAAAGAGGATACCTGGAGCTTTTTTTTAAGGTTTATTTTTATTATTTTACATGTCTGTGTCTGTACACCATCTGTGTGGCGGGTACCTGAAGAGGTAGTGAGCCTCCATGTGGATGTTGGTAATCAAACCTGGATCTTTTACAATAACAAGTGTCCTTAACCACTGAGCTAACTTTCCAGTCCATGGGTCCCTGGAGCTGGGAGGTCCAGCAGTCTAGGCAAACTGCTGAGTTCCAGGTGCAGTGAGAGACCCTGTCCCAGAAGATAAATTGGAGAGTGATTGGTTAACCTCTGGCTTCTACACAAATGTGCACATGCAAGCACATCTACACATGCACCTGTATGCACATGTGCACAGTCCCCACACACAATCACAGATGTAAACTGAACACACACACAATGAATATATGAAAACAACATGGGCAGTGATTGAGGAAGACGTCTGCATTGACCTCTGGCCTCTACACAGGTGCACTTACATATGAACACACATACACACACACACATGCACTCACAAAACAAATAAATAAACATAATATAGTAGAGCCCTTTCCAAAGCTATGATTGCTCGTGTTCCATGTAAAATTCTGGACTTATCAGTAACAATATTAAAAGTTCACCTGAGAGCTAGGCAGTGTGTCACACACCTTTAATACCAGCACTCAGGAGACAGAGGCAGGCAGATCTCTGTGAGTTCGAGGCCAGTCTGGTCTATAAAGCTACACAGAGAAACCTTGTCTCAAAAAACAAATAAAAAAGTTCACCTGGGAAAGCTTCTGTGTGATAAATACTTTGTTTTTCTTTTTTCATTGTGTGTGTGTGTTATATACACAAGTGTGCAGAGCCTTATGTCTGTGTGTTTCTGAGATCAAAGAAGGATGCAAATGATCCTACTCTGCCTAATTCTTTCCTTTGAAACAAGGCCTCTCACTAAACCTGGAGAAGTTTCAGCAAGCCTCTGTCTCTGTCCCCAGCACCACTGAGGGTATAGGTGTATGAGGATGTGGCCCTACTTTGTTAAAAAATTTTTTTTGCCATAGGTTCTAAGATCTGAACTCAGGCCTCCATGCTTGCACAGCAAGTGCCCTTATCCACAGAGCCATTTCTCCAGCAGTAAACAATTTGTGGGTTCTTTCTTTTTTTATGTTCATACCTTTTTTCTTCACATTTTTAATGTATGTATCTATAGGGGCTACACGCACCAAGACACACTTGTGGAGGTCAGTGGACGACTTTCTGAATTTGGCACTCTCCTTCCACAATTTCACGGACTGAGCTCAGGCCTTCAGCCTTGACAGCGAGCACCCTTCCCAGCTCAGCTGTCCCGTGCCCTACAGTTGTACCTTTAAGTAGTACCTGCCCTTCACACTTCCTGGAACTTCCTGAAAGACTGCTTAATGTACCACCCTGTAAAAAGAAGTTTTTTCCTTGATAAGCCTTCCCGCCAGCCTGGTTCTAGAGCCGCATCAGTCCCAAATAAACACACAGGACGCTATATTAATTATGAAGCTGTTGGCCTTGCTTGTTTCTTACTGGCTAGCTCTGACTTAAGTAATTACCCCATAATCGTTAATCTAAGTATGTCTCTTACCGGAGAATAGTTCCAGGCTTCCTACCCTATGGTGTTACATGTCGAACTCTCTTGTGTTTCTCCTTCCCAGAATCCTCCTGGACTCCTAGCCCCACCTATCTAGATTCCTATTGGCCAGCAGTGCTTTATTGACAAAGGACTTCCCCAACACCACCCAGACGTAGCCATGATGAGAAATATGAAACGAATGAGACATACCCTGATCTACTGTTACTACATACACTCACAAAATAAAATGTTAAAACATAAATTAATTAGTTAATAAGAAGACAAGTGGCCCTGAGGAAGCAGATGGGGAAGGCCCTCACAAAGAAGGATAGAGCAGAGGTCTCACACAGACTTTACACAGGCCAGAAGTAACCCCTAAACAGCCAACACAGGCAAGGAAATCTACGCTAAGGTCGTTGTTGAATAGAAGCAGAATTTGTGGCAGGGCAGTTGAAACCCAGTACCACTGACACCAATGAACAATTGCATGGACCAATGATGGGCTTGAGGGCTAATATTGATGGGAGATGTCATTCTGGTGTCTCTTATTGGTTGTTGAATAAAGCACTGTTGACCAATAGGGAAGCAAGATAGGTGGGACTAGGTGTCGAGGAGGACTCTAGGAAGGAGAAACACAGGGAGTCACGATGTAGCCTCCATAGGGGTAAGAAGTCCAGACCCTTTCTCCGGTAAGAGACATACTTAGATTAACAATTATGGAGTAAATACTTAAGTCAGAGATAGCCAGTAAGAAACAAGCAAGGCCAACAGCTTCATAATTAATATAGCCTCCTGTGTGTTCATTTGGGACTAATGCGGCTCTGGAACCAGGCTGGCGGGAAGGCTTACTCTAAAAATGTTCCATGAGTCTAAGGAATGAGAAGTAGGGTTCCCAGGGCCACCAGAGGCCCATGTATAGTCCCTTGATTGTGGTATCGTTTTCCTCACCTCTCTCTGGCCTCTGTAAAGCAACTGCAGCTGTCATCATCACCCTGCCTTTATTAAAGACTTGCTCTGCCGACAGTCAGGCGTAGGCTCATGTTCTTTTTTCAGTCACCTGAATGGCAGGTTGAATGGGTTTAATGGCTCTATGATGATGACAGAGAAGGTTGGTGACTAACTCACTCAACCGACTTGTTTCTTGTCCTGCTTGATTACTCTTGTCAAACAGCTGGGCATGTGCTAGGCCCAGCATATTGTGCAATTGCACAAACATGTGTTTGTGCAGTCAGGCTTGCGTTCAGAAGGCCCCTTCCAGGTCCCTGCCCTGGGGATGACACATTCTCAGTGACTTGTCCTCCACAGGGACACTTGTGACTACCCCCTCTTCTGAAACTCCTCTACTCTAGATTTCAGGGGCCCTCCACTGTTGCTCTCAAGGTGGAAGGGCCTGCAGGCTCACACACAGTGCTCCATTTGGACTGCCCTTGTGTGGGTTTCTATGAGCTCAGAGCCTTTGGCTTGAGTTTGGGCAAACTGCTTAAGCTGTTTCTTCAAGCAATAGCACTTGCCTCATTAAGATGTGAGAATTAAATGAGCTAACAACACTTAAAATAGTATCTGGACTTCAGTAGATGGTAATTAACAATTAGCTCTCTCAGGCAGGTGTGGTGATGTAAGCCTTAAATCCCAGCACTGGGGAGGCAGAGGCAGGTGGAACTCTGTAAGTGCCAGGCCAGCCTGATCTACAAGGCTAGTTTCAGGACAGTTAGGGCTGTTACACAGAGAAACCCTGTTTCAAAACAAGGTGGTAGCATATTCCTTTAATCCTAGCACTTGAACCCAGAAGGCAGAAGCAGGCAGTCTGACCTACAGAGTGAGTTCTAGGACAGCCTCCAAAGCTATAGAGAAACCCTGTCTTGAAATACCAAACAAACAAAAAACAATTAGTGTGCTCTCTCTCTCCCTCTCTCCCTCCCTCTCCCTCCCTCCCTCCCTCCCTCTCTCTCCCTCTCTCTCCCTCTCTCCCTCTCTCTCCCTCTCTCCCTCCCTCTCCCTCCCTCCCTCCCTCCCTCCCTCCCTCCCTCCCTCCCTCTCTCTCTCTCTCTCTCTCTCTCTCTCTCTCTCTCTCTCTCTGTTTTGTTGGGAAAATTCACACACAAAACAAGTGTTCTACTACTGAGACCTAGTATTAGCTTCTCAGTCATGTTTCCTTAAAAGAAAAGGTGTGGTAGTACTTTGTAATCCCAGCATTCAGGAGGCACAGCAAGTTTGACGACCACAGTTCAAAGCCAGCCTGGTGTATATAGCTAGTCCTAGGTCAGCCGGGGCCATATACTGAGACAGACAGGAAAAAAAGGAGAGACAGAGAGACAGAGAGAATTGTAAAATAATCTACAAATTTAAAAACTGTGATATTAGCTGGGCGGTGGTGGCGCACTTCTTTAATCCCAGCACTCAGGAGGCAGAGGCAGGTGGATCTCTGTGAGTTCAAGACCAGCCTGCTCTACAAGAGCTAGTTCCAAGACAGCCTCCAAAGCCACAGAGAAACCCTGTCTCAAAAACCCAAAACGAAAACAAAACAAAATGTGATATTAAATATATAGAAAAGTAACAAGCCAGCTAGATATGGACATAGTGGTTCACTCCATAGTGCCAGTTGCCTGGGAGGCTGAAGGCAGTAACTTGAGTCTAGGAAGGTTGTATTTATTTGTTTTGTTTGTAGGTTTTATGTTTATGTGTATGAGTCTTTTGCCTGCATGTATGTAAATGCACAGCACACACATAGTACTTATGAAGGTTAAGAAGAAGACACTAGATCCCCTGGAACTGGAGTTATAGGTGGTTGGAAGCTACCATATAGGTGCTGGGAGCAGAACCCAGATTCTCTGAAAAACCAACAAGTGTTCTTAACCACTGAGCCATCTCTCCACGCCCTTTGTTTGTTTCGCTTTAGGGGGTTTGTTGTTGTTTTGTTTCATTTTGTTTTGTTGGAGACAGTCTCACCAAGTAACTCTACAGGCTGGCCTTGAACTCACAGAGAGCCACCAATCTCAGACTCGTGGGCCACCACCGGCCAGCAAAGTGCTAGGATTAAAGACATACACCATGTCTCTTGGGTTTATTTGTACTTAAGGTTTATTTATTTATTTATTTATGATTTTTTTTTTTTGGTTTTTCGAGACAGGGTTTCTCTGTGGCTTTTTGGAGGCTGTCCTGGAACTAGCTCTTGTAGACCAGGCTGGCCTCGAACTCACAGAGATCCACCTGCCTCTGCCTCCCAAGTGCTGGGATTAAAGTATTTTTGGTTTTTTGAGACAGAGTTTCTCTGTATTGTCTTGGAGGTTATCCTGGAACTCTCTTTGTAGACCAGGCTGGCCTCGAACTCATAGAGATCCACCTGCCTCTGCCTCCCGGGTGCTGGGATTAAAGTGTGCGCCGTCAATGCCCAGCTATAAACTTTTTTTTTTTTTTTTTTTTTGGTTTTTACGAGACAGGGTTTCTCTGTATTGTTTTGGGGGCTATCGGTCCAGCCCGGCCTCGAACTCACAGAGATCCGCCTGCCTCTGCCTCCCGAGTGCTGGGATTAAAGGCGTGTGCACCAACACCTGGCTTATTTTTTTAAATTTTTATTTGTGTGTGTGTGTGTGTGTGTGAGAGAGAGAGAGAGAGAGAGAGAGAGAGAGAGAGAGAGAGAGAGAGAGAGAGAGAGAGAGAGAGGATGTAAGTGCAGGTGTACAGATGACAGAACTAGCTGCCCAGGAGCTGTAGTCACAGGCAAATGATACTCAGGTCCTCTCAAGAGCAGTATGGTACTCTGAGCCATCTCTTTGCCCTGAGTCTAGTAGTTTAAGACATAACAGGGCAAAACCTCATTTCAGAAAAAAAAAAGGAACAAGTATCCTTTATGTCAAAGCTCCATTACAGTAAAGGAACCTCTAAAACAGGACGCTGTGGATGTTAGATGTTTGCAACCTGAAATCTAAATCACATAAAATTAAATTTATTTAAAAGGGATTTTTTTGTTTTATTTATTACATATTCAGTGTTCTGCCTGCATATCAGAAGAGAGCACCAGATCTCATTTTAGATGGTTCTGAGCCACCATGTGGTTGCTGGGAATTGAACTCAGGACCTCCGTCCGGAAGAGCAGTCAGTGCTCTTAACCTCTGAGCCATCTCTCCAGCCCTTAAAAGGGATTTTTTGGTTTATTTATATATATTATTACTGTGTCTATGTGTGCATTCTATAGATAGGGCCAAGCGGCACAGAGTACTGGTAGAGTTTTGTTCAGTCCGTTCTTTCCTTCTACCCTTACATACGTTCCAGGAATCGAACTCAGATTGCCAGGCTTGGGGGCAAGGACCATACCACTGAGCCATCCTACCAGCCCTAATTGGAAGTTTAAAAAACTAAATACATAGTTTAAGTAGTACCTGCAACAGGCCGGGCGTTGGTAGCGTACGCCTTTAATCCCAGCACTCGGGAGGCAGAGGCAGGCGGATCTCTGCGAGTTCGAGACCAGCCTGGACTACCAAGCGAGTTCCAGGACAGCCTCCAAAGCCACAGAGAAACCCTGTCTCGAAAAACCAAAAAAAAAAAAAAAAAAAAAAAAAAAGTAGTACCTGCAACATAGAGTCCATTATCTACCTACCTACTTATCTACCTATCTATCTGTCTGTCTGTCTATCTATCCACCTATCCATTCATCCATCTATCTAACTTTTACAGTTTGGTAATGAACACCAGGGTCTTAAGCATTAAGGGAAGTGTAAGGATTCAGGCTGGCCAGCCCCTGTCACCTGCAGAATGCACTCAGGCAGTACCCTGGTGAGCCCAGGGTTCCATGACTACAGTCTGCACACAGGTGCCAAGGACCCCTTAAAAAAGACCACCACCCTCTCTCCCTACCCCCCTTTCCAGCTCTCTGCTCTTTTCCAGCTCTCTTCCCACCATTCCCCTGGAGCAGAAAGGACTTTTCCTGTCTCCCCTTCTGTCTTCTCTTTCATCTCTGCCTGTGTCTCTAACCTCTGTTCTCTTTCCTTCCCCCTCGCTCCCCTTTCTAATAAAACTTCTCACTTAAACTCTGTCTGCCTGGTGTGTTTGCCCCTCTGCCACCTCGGTCACTCTGGCCTGCCATGGAATCCGCCAAGATCCCTCAAGTCCCCCTTTGAGCTTTATCCTACCAGGAAGTGCTCCACCCATGAGCCACGCCTCAAGCCCCACACATTATCTCTAACTTTCCTTCTCCACTGCACAGACCTCATGTCCTCAACCTCTGCCTAGATCACAAATCTTAAAGTGACTGAACTCTTCTTCATTATTCAAAACTCAGTGGTTGAATAACGGGTCCTGTGGTATAAGCCTTTGATTGCAGCATTCAGGAGGCAGACAGATCTCTGAATTCAAGGCCAGCACAGTGAGTTCCAAGTCACCCAGAATTTCAGTCAAAGTGAGTTTTTGTTGTTTGAGGTTTTTTCTTGTTTGACTTTTTTTTTTTTTTGTGGTGCTGGGAATCGAACACCAGGACATGTACATGCTAGAGAAGCACTCTACCACTAAGCTGCACCTCCAGTCCTAGAACTGCCTAGTGAAACACTGTCTCTAAATAAATAAACAAATACCCAGTGTATGCGCACATTTCCTCCCAATGGCCCTGAGTATCTTGTGTCATATATGCTTATAAAAATTCTTTCACCTATTTTTAAATCTGTCTAGAAAAGACAACAATAAAAATTATTATTTATGATGATGATGTTGATGTGCGTATAATGTCTGTGTGTGAACAGGGAGAGAGAATAACTCAGGAATTGATTCTTTCTTTCCACTGTGGTTCTGGGAATGCAACTCGAGATGCCAAACATGGTCTCACTGTGTAGCTCTGGCTGTCCAGGGACTCACTATGACCAGGCTGACCTCAAACTCACACAGATCCTCCTGCCTCCGCCTCCCAAGTTCTAGGGTTAAAGGTGCATACCACTATGCCCAGCTCACACCTAATAATTTTTAAGGAATATGGGGGCAGGGCTGGAGAAATGGGTCAGTGATTAAGAGCACTGGCTGCTCTTCTAGAGGAACTGGACTTGGTTCCCAGTACCCACATGATAGTTCACACCCATCCATAACTCCAGTTCTGAAGGAGCCTCCACCCTTTTCTGGCCTCTGGGGGCACTACACACATGTGAAATAGACATACATGTGGGCAAAACATGCATACACAGTAAATAAAACTAGAATGTTTCTTTAAGCTGAAATGTGAGGTGAGGATTGGCGGTGGAATGCTTGCTGACCAGGGGGAGGCCATCAGTTACAGACTCAGCAATGAGAAAACCTAATGTGAGAATAGAGTGATGCCAGTGTATGGTGAGCCCAGGGCTGTTTGTACCTGTGTGTGACTCTTTCCGGAAGGCTTGATGCTAACAATGTCTGCCACCAGCTCATAATCTAAACCAGAAGGTACACTTTTGGAAATAATTAAATATCCTCGGCTCGTTAAATCTTGTCATTTGGGAAGTGGTTACAATAATGTGGTTGTTTTCCTGCCAATCCCTAAGCCCAGAGCATCAGTCTGTGGAGTCTTAGCATGCGAACCTGTTTATTAGCCACTAACTGCCTACTGGACTGAGGTACTGAGGTACTTCGCTGTTTCAAACAACTGTCAACCGGAGCATTTCATTCTCCATACTCTGGGTCCCAAATACCCTGCAACAGAGTTGGGTGTGGGGTATGTGTTAGGGTTTCAAGGCAGAGGGAAGAGTGCCTTGGCAGCTTGGAGCCAGGGACCACCACAAAGTCACACTATGCAACAAGCCACACTTGAGAGATTTGTGGGGGAGGGGTACTCAGAGGAGGGTGAAAGGGGAAAGAGGGCAGGAAGTGAAGGCACAGGCCTTTTTTTTTTTTTTTTTTTTTTTTTTTTTTTTGGTTTCTTGAGACAGGGTTTCTCTGTGGCTTTGGAGGCTGTCTGTCCTGGAACTTACTCTGTAGACCAGGCTGGCCTTGAGCTCACAGAGATCCACCTGCCTCTGCCTCTGCCTCTGCCTCCCAAGTGCTGGGACTAAAGGTGTGTGCCACCACTGCCTGGTGAGGCACAGGCTTTTTTTGTTTTTTGTTTTTGTTTTTGTTTTTTTTGTTTTTACAAGACAGGGTTTCTCTGTATTGTTTTGGAGGCTGTAGGTCCAGCCCAGCCTCAAACTCACAAAGATCCACCTGCCTCTGCCTCCCGAGTGCTGGGACTAAAGGTGTGTGCCACCACCGCCCAGCACGAGGCACAGGCTTTTTATAAAGGCATATAGGGTATGCACATGGGGAGATTATGTGGCTCTTGGCGACAGTGGAGATGTGTAGGGTTTTGGCATCTGGTGATGATGTGGCCTCTGACTCTGGGTTATTGAAGGTGAGCTTGTGGGTGGAATTTTCCAACAATGTGCACCTGTACTTGAAAGGGAGAGGCAGGAGTATTAGGAGTTCCTTGTTACCCCTGGCTATATAACAAGTTTGAAGTTAACCTGGGATGAGACCCTGTCCCAAGCTAAGCTTCTGGCAAACTTTAGTTACTGCCCAGTTCACCGTCCCTTGCCATGTATGTAATAAACTTACTTTCTTCCTGAAAAAAAAATTACAAGAGACAATGAAATTTTAAGATGTCATAGCATAGTGGCTTTAAAATTTTATATAAATGTGTGTGTAAGTGTATGTGTACATGTATGTATACAGGATGCCTGGTTGGTTACATGAGTGCTGGGACCCGCACTCCAGACATCATCATTGCTAGTTAGTTATAACTGTCAACTTAGCATACCCTAGAATTGCCTGGAAAGAGGGTCTTATTGTAGAATTTTCATGGCTTCAGAGATGGTTCAGTGGTTAAGAGCACTGTCTGAAGCCGGGCATTGGTGGCACATGCCTTTAATCCAAGCACTTGGGAGGCAGAGGCAGGCAAATCTCTGTGATTCTGAGGCCAACCTGGTCTACAGAGTGAGTTCCAGAACAGGCTCCAAAGCATTACAGAGAAACCCTGTCTCGAAAAACAAACAAACAAACAAACAAACAAAAAAAGTACTGGCTGTTCTTCAAGAGGACCCAGGTTCAATTCCCAGCACTCATATGGCAGCTCACAGCTGTCTGTAACTTCAGCTGCAGGGGATCTGACACTCTTACACAGACATACATGCAAAACACCAATGCACATAAAATAAGAATAAATAATTTTTTTCAAAAGCACTGTTTTCTAGATGAGTTGGCCTGTGGGCATGTCTGTGTGAGGGGGGTGTCTTGGTTGTTCACTGATGCAGGAGCACCTAGCCCCTGTGGGGAGCACTGCTCCCAAGGCAGGAGGTCCTGAATGGTGTAAGAGGAAAAAGCCAGCTGAGAGCTAGCAGATGGGAGAGTGTGTGGGCATCCTTTCCCTTTGCTTTTGAGTTTGGCTGCAATTTTGCTATCTGTTTGAAGCTCTTGATTGACTTTCCCACTGTGTTAACCTAGAGTTGTAAACTGAAATAGTCCCTTTCTACCCTAAGTTGTTTCTTGGTGGAGTATTTTTTTTTTGTAGCACAGCAACAGACATCAAACTAAAACATACAGCAAGTGCTCTTAACCACTGAGTCACCTCACCAGCTGACTCCCCACCCCCCATCGCTGCCCCTTTGACAGAGTCCCTTGTATTTTAGACTAGCCTTGATCTTACTATGTAGCTGAGGAGGGTCTTGAACTCATGACCTTCCTGCTCCACCTCTTAAGCGCTGAGATTACAGGAGTGTGCCACCATGTTTGGTTGACCAAACCCAAGGCTTCTTGTCTACCAGGCAAGCATTTACTAGCTGAGCTACATTCCCAGCCCAAAACAACTTTTCATGTTACTGGGTTTTCAGGTCACTGGGGAGAGGTGTGTGAGGTGTTCTGAGCAAAGGCCTACTGAGGTGAATGGGGTGGGGGTACCGCACAGGAGGCAGCAGAAGTCGGCAAGAAGAGGAGGGACAGACTGAAGGTGGGAGGCGCAGTCCTCTGAATATGGATGTGCCCTGCAATGACCTGTGTTAGAGATTTGGCTCCCATGATGACCCTACTCCGAAGGTCACTGTGGAGCACACTCCTGAAGAGGACTGTGGGATTCCAGACCCTTACTGTCTTTCTCTGTTTCCTGGCTCAAGATGGAGCCGAAAACAACAAGACTCCTAGATCTTAGACTAAAACCTTCAAAACTGTAGCAGGGCCTCAAGACCTTACCAAAACTGACTCCATGATGGAAGGACCCTTCAGGCTGCAAAACTCAGCATGCTGCTAATCCATCGAAGTCCACAGTTCTGGGAAAGTCTCTCATGTACTAACCTTGTTCTTGGCTTCTGTAGTATCACTTCTGACTAACTGTCCTTGTTAACTGAAGTATGGCAACCCAGAATGTGGGTGTTGAGCGTAAAAGCTCACCCAGAGAAAGGCTCAGTGCTAGGCTGGGATCCTGAACACCCAGAGTGGTCATTGGCTGTCTAATAAAGGCTTTCTCTTGGCTTAAATCCACATTGGAGCAGTCTCCTCTGGTGGACACCCAACAACAAAAACCATAAGTGAAGAAACCTTTTTCTTAGGCCAGAGAGATGACTTATTGGTTAAAAAATGCACTTGCTATGTGGCAAAACCAAACCCATGGAAAAAGAACCAACTGCCACTTGAGGGTCATATGATATGCATGTCTACACACACACACACACATACACACCATACACATACAGAGTAATAAAGTAAAAATAAAATCCTTTTTCTCGCCGGGCGTTGGTGGCGCACGCCTTTAATCCCAGCACTCGGGAGGCAGAGGCAGAGGCAGGCGGATCTCTGTGAGTTCGAGGCCAGCCTGGTCTACAAAGTAAGTTCCAGGACAGCCTCCAAAACAGTACAGAGAAACCCTGTCTCGAAAAACCAAAAAAAATCCTTTTTCTCTCTGTAAGAGAATTGCCTCAGGAAGCTTACTATAATAATACAGAGACTATACAAGGGACTATGGACGGCCTTTTTTTTTTTTTTTTTTTTTTTTTTTGGCTTTTCGAGACAGGGTTTCTCTGTGGCTTTGGAGGCTGTCCTGGAACTAGCTCTTGTAGACCAGGCTGGCCTCGAACTCACAGAGATCCGCCTGCCTCTGCCTCCCAAGTGCTGGGATTAAAGGCGTGCGCCACCAATGCCCGGCTTATAGACGGCCTTTTTAAGAGAAGGCTTGCTTCTGTTTACACTTGAGGACGTGTTCAAGAGAAAAGCCAACATATTACAACAGACTGGAAGCCCCAGAGCTGGGTACTAGCCCAGCTGTGTTTCCTTTGGTCTGTGATTAAATACTATTTTCTTTATTTGCCAAATGCTTCTGGTGCTGACAGTTAATTCATTTAATCCTCACGACACCCTCATGAACTAGATACTATTGACAGATTCTGCAGATGAGGATCCTCAGGTACAGAGAACAATTAGTTATGTTTCCTGGGGATCACAGCTATTACGTCTAAGGGCCAGGACTTATCAGGCATGATGGAGCAAGCCTGTAATTACAGGGGATGGACACTGGAGGCAGGAAGACCAGCAGTTCAGGGTCATCCATGGCTGCATTTTCTCAAAATAACAAACAATTAAACAAGCAGTCAAAAGCTAAGTAAGTCTATCACATCTATTTTTCCCTCACTGCTTAAATTCTTATAATCCAGTATAAAACTTTAAAAATCGAAGATATATATACATATATATACATAATACATAATATATATATATATCAAGCTATGTGGTGGTGCACACACTCTTAATCCCAACACTTAGGAGTTTGAGGCCAGCTTGGTCTACAGAGCAAGTTCCAGGGTGGCTATATCTAAACAGAGAAACTCTGTCTCAAAAATAAACAAAAAAGCAACAAAACAAAAAAGCCATATCTTTCATTTTTCTGAGAAATTGACCCTGCTCACTAGAGTTTCTGGACAGCCACTTGCCCACTGTTACCATCTTCCTCGCTCCTAGGGGTGCTATGTTTCCACTGCCCATATGAGCACGTATGAAGCAAGCAGGTAAATTGCTTCCTTCAAAGCCTGGCATCCTGAGTCCCATTCTCAGAACCCACAGTGGAAGAAGAAAATCAATTCCTGAAAGTTGTCCTCTGTCCATATGTTTGAACGAATATGCACGAGTGAAGCTAGAATTCTTTCTAGTATATAAAAATATGTAAAGTAATTCTGTGTAGAACTTCAGTTATTCACAGTAATGAAAAGTGAGCCAGCACACACCTTTAGTCCTAGCACTTGGGAGTCAGAGTCAGGCAGATCTTGAGTTTGGGGCCAGAGTGGTCTACAGGGCGAGTTCCAGGACAGCCAAGGCTACACAGAGAAACCCTGTCTTGAAAAAACAAAAACAAAGCAACAACAACAAAAGAATAATTACACTGGGTATTACACTGGGCACAGCTACATACCTTTCCCAGCTACTTAGGAGACTGAGGCAGGAGTATTGCTGCCTAGGAGCTCAAGTCCAGCCTGAGAAACACAATAAGACCTGTATTAGTCACATTTTTTGTTGCTATGACAGATAAACTGTTGAGAAGAGGGTCTCTTGGCCTCAAGGCTGCCCTGCTCCACTGTTACAGGCCCATGTGAGGCAGAGCATCATGATAAGAAGAGCACATGGTCATGGAAAGTTCTACCTCATGCTAACCAAGAAGCCAACCAAAAACTCCCTTATAGGCACACTAATCTAGTCTGTATCTTCAGTCATCAATATCACTGCCAAAATAGCTTCCTTGCTCTTTACATTCAGCAGAAGTATGAATCATATGCTTCCACATGGTCTCTGGTGACAGTACAGAACACGGTTCCCAGCTGTAGTAGAATCATGGATGCTGGCAGGGCCCTCAGAGGCAGCTGGGACCACAGACATCAACATGGCCCTTGATGGCAGTGCAGGTCACTCACTTCAATGTGGCCCCTGGAAATAGCATGGACCCAGACATCACCATGGCCCCAGGTGTTAGCTCAGGCCATGGTATCTGCATGGCCTTTGGTGGTAGCAAGGACTATGGACATCAACATAGACCCCAGCTACAGTAGGACTACGGATGCCAACAAGGCCCTCAATGGCAACATGGGTCCAGGCATCACCATTACCTCAGATTAGTATGGTCCCCAAGCAGCCACATGGCACATGGGCATCAACACGTCTTCAGGCTGTGGTATAGATCACAGACATCCAAATGGCCATTGTTGGTGGCACAGGCCACGGACATCACCACAGGTCCAGGCTGCAGTAAGACCACTGACCCAGACATGGCCCTGGGAAGCAGCACAGACATGGACATCACTATGACCTCAGGTGGGGGGTTGATAGTTCTTATTACTAATCCTAGCCCTTGGGTTGTAGAGGCAGGAGGACCAGAAGCTCAAGGTCATCCTCAGCCATAGATTGAGTTCAATTCCTACCTGGGATATATGAGACCCTGTCTCAGAAGGAAAAGGAAGGAAGAGAGGGAAGGAGGGAGAAAGAGAAAAGAAAATCTATTCCCTATGCAGTACAAACTTCAAAGGCCCTTGTCACATGCGATGGTGTATGCTGTCAATCCCATCACTTAGGAGACAAATTTGGGCAGATCTCTGTGAGCTGAAGGCCAGTTTAGTCTACATGGGGAGTTCTAGGCCAGCCAGGGTGATGTTGTGGCACTGTCTCAACAAAATAAAATAAACAACAACAAAAAGCCCCATGTGATGGTTAATCCTCATTGTCAATTTAGAGACATAGCTCTGGGATATCTGTGAGGACCAGAGATGTATCACGAGTTCTAATTGGTCTTAATAATAAAAACCCAGAGTCAGATATTAGGGGGTGAAAGTGGAAAGGTCAGAGAATCAGAGCAGACAGCCACTAGAGGTCTTTTTTTTTTTTTTTTTTTTTTTTTTTTGGTGTTTTTCGAGACAGGGTTTCTCTGTATTGTTTTGGAGGCTGTCCTGGAACTCGCTCTGTAGACCAGGCTGGCCTCGAACTCACAGAGATCCGCCTGCCTCTGCCTCCCGAGTGCTTGGATTAAAGGCATGAGCCACCACAGCCCAGCGCCACTAGAGTTCTTACCTTTACGAAATCCTCAGACTGAAAAGATATCAAGCTACTGTCTCCCCTGCCTTATATTCCTCTCTCTGCCCAGTTATATCACTTCCTGTCTGTCTGTACAGACCTCCAGACCTCTATGGTTAACTAGTGTCTAGCTCTGCCCTCTGATCTTCAGGCAAGTTCTATTTTTATTTATATACACTTGGAGGCTGGGGATTCCATGGATGGGCAGAGCACCTGCCCACCATGTGGAAGGACCTGTGCTCATCCCCAGTGCCTCAAAACCCCAGAACAAAACAAAACAATACCATTGTCCCTGATGGGGAAGTCCTTTATGTTTCTCTTATTGGTTGATGAATAAAACACTGTTGGCCAATAAGGCAGGGAGATAGGCAGGACTAGGAGGAAGAGAATTCTGGAAAAGGAGGCAGATAGAGCTGAACAGTCACGATGTTGCTGAAGGCATTACTGGGTAAGCCACAGCCTTGTGGCAATACATACATTAATAGAAATGGGTTAATAATTAGAACAGAGCTAGCCAATAAGAAGCCCTGGCCACCCTAGCCACCGGCCAACAGTTTTATAAGTCTCTTTGTGTTCATTTGGGGTTTCTAGGGTCGTGGGACCTGCCGGGCCAAGAATCTCCTGTAACAAAACTCTCTAGTTGGTCGCATATTTCTCAATCCTTTCTATTTGTTTGTTTATTTATTTAGATTTTTCCAGACAGGGTTTCCCCGTGCAGCTCTGTAGACAAGGCTGGCCATGAACTAAGAGATCCACCTGCCTCTGCCTCTAGAGTAGATAAATGGTGAGGTTGGCAATCTTGAACCCGCTAGAACAGAAACAGGAAGGAAGTCAGGGGAATTGGAGGCAGAGAGGGTCTGGTTCAGAAGTTAGTCCATCGTTAACAAGATGCTGTGCTACCAGCCCCAGGAGGGGTACATTTATACTCTGGAAAAGTGACCCTGCCCTAAAATCATGCAACTTCCTGTCAGCTCACTTCTGTCCAGCTCACAAGCTAGGAAAGTGCTCTAGTTTCCTTTATGCTGCTGTGGTAAAATGCCCTGACAAGTTCTGGAGGAAAGGTTTATTTCAGGTTACAGTCAGCTTCAGGTCAGTCCATTATTGTGACGGAGTCACAGAAGCAAGAGTTCGAAACAGCTGGTCACATAGCGATAGCCAAGAACAGAGACAAATATGTGTATGTGTGCTTAGTGCACAGCTAGCTTCCTCAAACTAGTGACTGGTTGTTATAACATGACACAAGGTGGGACAGGGCAGATCCCATGGCAGGTGAGGGACAAACACCACAGGCAGACAGAGTTTAAGGAGGAAGTTTTATTGGGGGAAAGGAAAGAGTAGGGAGAAAGGGGAGAGAGAAAGAGAAGAGAGAGACAGGGAAAGTCCTGCCTGACCCTTCAGAGGAACAGTGGGAAAGAGAGAGTGAAAGTGGGCAGAGTTTGCCTCTTTTTTTTTGTTGTTGTTTTTTTGTTTTTTCGAGACAGGGTTTCTCTGTGTTGTTTTGGAGGCTGTCCTGGAATTGGCTCTGTAGGCCAGGCTGGCCTCGAGAGTTTGCCTCTTAAAGGGACCTTTGCACCTTTATGCAGACTATATAGTGATATAGCAGCCATAGGACCCTGGGCTGGCCAGTATACTGCCTGAGTGCATCCTGCCAGGGGACAGGGGCAGGCTAGCATAATACCTGGTTCCTAACACTGGTGCCATCCACTTTGAAGCTAACTCTTCCCACATCAGTTGATGCAATCAAGATAATCCCCAACAAACATTTGTACAGATCATCTCAAAGTAATCAGTCTCTCATTGAGTGACTCTAGGTTGTGCCAATTTGACAATAAAAACTGGCCATCACAGACAGTGCACCTACTCTCTGTCTCTGTCTCATTTCAGGAGGCATCCAGTATGAACTAGATCAGGCACTGCGGGTGCCACAAAGGCGAAAATACTGAGTTCTGGCTCCCCAGAGGAGTGTTGTCAGGACCTGGGAATTCTATTGCAAGCTAAACAGCTAGCCCTCTTCCTTTAACCTTAACTTCTTCCTTGAAGGCCCCAACTCCAGATACAGTCTTGGCAGGAGTTGAGACTTCAGCCTAAAACACATAGGGGTAGTGCACCTGTGTACAATCTTCAAGTTGATATCCCAGTGGACAGTAACATCAGTTCAACCCTGTTTCTCTGCCTTTCAACTTATTTCCTTTCCCTAGAGACTGTGGTCACATTCACAGGAGAGATTCAACACATCCCTCTGTTGACTTGGTAACATTCTGATTTAAAAGAATCCTGTGGTTGGGCAGAGGGTAAGAGCACTTGCTATGTAAGCATGAGGATGTGAATTCCAACTCCCAGGACTGTGTAAAGCTGGCCATGGCCTCACATGCTTGAAACTCCAGCAGTGAGGGACAGAGACAGGTAGATCTCAAGGAGAAGCTGGCTAGCCAAAATGGCAAGGTTCCCCTCACTTTTTCATAATACTGGATTCTACAAGAAAGCAGGCTGAGCAAGTCATGGGGAGCAAGCCAGTAAGCAGCACCCCTCCATGGCCTTTGCAACAGCGCCTGCTTCCAGAATCCTGCCCTGCTTGAGTTCCTGTCCTAACTTCCTTTGATAATGACCACTTTAAAAGAAAGACCCCAGCCCGCTTACAATCTCTTTCCCCCTGTTTCACAGAGAAACCCTGCCTCAGAAAAAAGATAAATAAATAAATAAACAAACAAACAAAAAAGAAAGTAAGCTCTGGGGGCCCTGCCTTGGGCCTGGTGCCTACACCCCTGGGCCTTAGTTTACAACATCCCAGTAATTAGGTGACACTGGGGCCTGCTGCTGGGGCAAAGAAAGAAAAAAGAAAAACCCAGAATTGCTCTGCATGAGAGAGCACAGTTGGGGAAGGGACATGGGTGCCCAAAACAATGGCAGGAGAGGACGCTTGAGGACCAGGCCCAGCTGTAAGTGTTTGTAACAAACTGCCAAGGCTGAGACAAACGGCCTTGCCACTTCACGGTGACTGCCCATCGCACAAGAAAGGCAATACTTGCCTCTTTCCCCTGGGGAGGAAGTTCGGTTCAGCGACTGTGGCGATTGGACAGCTTGAGGTAATGCCTCTGCCTCTGGCTGGGATCAGGGTCAGAGTGATGAAGAATGGGGGCAGAACTTCCTCCTGGGTCCCAAGTGGTTCAGAACGAACCGTGGCCAGCTGGCCACAGCCCTGTGACGGCCTCTGGTAGACACCAAAGGAGGAATTTGATGGAGGCTGCCCAGGAGTCTGTTTCCACATTAATTTTTTTTTTCTGAGACTGAATCAGCACACAGAAGCCAAGCACTGTATCAGTAATCAACAATCGCAAGCTCTCTTGTTACTCTTGTTTCTTTTATGTCACTATTATAAAATTTCAGATCATCAAAGTATTTCATATTGTTTCTTTTTTGAGACAGGGTCTTGCTGTGGAACCCAGGCTGGTCTTGAACTCACTATCTTCTAGTCTTAGCTTCAGGAGTTCTGGCCTTCTGAGCATGTGTTACCATGCCTGGGTTCACATTGTGTTTCTACCAAATGGTTATATCTACTCTCCTGTTATATCTACTGTCCTAGCTTTGCTTAGCCTTGCAGGGTGGTTTTTGGTTCTGTATTGTATTTATTCTTTTTAGTCCTGTGGGGGAAAAACCAGGGCCTCACACATGATCATCACATGGTCTACAGCATAGTTACACCTTACAGGAAGTAGTTATTGAGGAGACAGGAGCCCTTTATTTTTCTCCGGTCTGTACCTCGGTTCCTGGACTCAGGGGGTCCTTAAGCCTCAGTTCACACCACTATGCCAGCCTGCATGACCATTCTTGGTCTCCATGACCATGCTCATCTCCTACATCACCATTCTTGGTCTCCATGACCATGCTTGGCCTGCATGCTGAATGCTGATCTTTAGTCATCATTTCCATCTCCTGAACCTTTATCAGGTGCTCAATACATTTGCATTGTTCATTTTAATACATTTGGACACACTTAAAAGTTTGTGTTGTGGCTCTGCGGGTATCTGCTTCTGGGCCCCTAGCCCCCTCTTTTCCTATGATTTTTTGAAAGTCATCATGCTAAATTTACTCTCCTTACATATGAAGGCAATCCTTTCCAGGTTTAGAGAGCTTAGCTGAAACATGCCTTGTGCATGTTTATTGAAGGTTTATTGAAGCTAAGAGCTCGCTGGACAGCAAGGTATTTAACTACTAGGAAGGAGAAGGCTGTTTTCAAGCTCTTCCAGGCCTAAGAAGAAGGATTTGGTGCACAGCCCAAGGGCACATAGCCAGTCACTTCAAGAGCCAGGGCTAGACTTCCTGACTTAGAACAAGACCTTCAACTTTGCAGTGAAGAGCTAGGTTGTCAGGTGTGAGTGCCCTCAGCTTCCGTCCCTGCAGCTTCTGCAATGCCTGCACTTTTGTTCTTCCTTCTGTCCTGACTCAGATAAAAGATGGCACAAGTCTGGCAACTTGAATTCCATCTCTGGAACCCATGTAAAAGTGGAATGAGAGAAACTTCGCACGGTTGTGTCCTCAGACTCCCACACGTGTGCCTTGGCACTGCCTCCCCCTTCCCTTAACAAGAGTGAAAGTTTAGCCCCACAGGCTCTCTTCATTTTCTCTCTTCTACATCCTAGTTCCAGTTTCCCTCTCTGAGTTCTGCTGTGGGCTGGCGAGATGGCTCAGAGGTTAAGAGCATTGGCTGCTCTTCCAGAGGTCCTGAGTTCAATTCTCAGCAACCCCATGGAGGCTCACAACCATCTATAATGGGATCTGATGCCTTCTTCTGTCGTGCAGGCAAAAATGCAGACAGAGCACTCCACCCAGACCCCTCCCCCAAAACAAGAGAGAGAGAGAGAATGAGTTATCTTGTTAGCATAGAAGCATAACCAGGTGGGGCAGCAGATGTCGCTCAGTTAGTGGCATGCTGGCACAATGTCCTAACATGCAGGAAGTCCTGAATTCGATCCCAGTACTACATAAACTGGGCATGGTGCCAAAGACCTGCAATTCCAACACTCAGAAGGTTGAGGCAGGAGGACCAGATGTTCAAGGTTATTCTTAGCTGTATAGTGAGCCCAAGGCCAGCCTGGGCTACCTGAAACTATGGAGTTTTGTTTTGTTTGTTTGTTTTCCTTTTTTAATTTTTGTTGTTGCTATTTTTTAAACAGGGTTAACCAGTTAAGGGGTCTGATGCAAGCCTAATGACCTGAGTGTCCTCTGGGACTCATATAGTAGACTATTGAAGCAAGTACTAAGCCTGTATAAGTCCCTGACTGGAATCAACTGCTTCAGCCTTCTACAGAGGAAAATAGGTTCTTTCTCCCAGGACACTGTCACTGGGGAAGACAGATAGAATGAGGAAGGGGTATTGAAGATACCCCCAGGCCACAATAGCCTACTGTTGTGGGATATTTGTACACTGTGTGAAAATGTATTGCTGTGATTGGTATAATAAAACGCTGAATAGAGCCAGGTGTTGGTGGCACACGCTTTTAATCCCAGCACTCGGGAGGCAGAGACAGGAGGATCTCTGTGAGTTCGAGGCCAGCTTTGTCTACAAAAAAAGTTCCAGGACAGTCTCCAAAACAATACAGAGAAACTCTGTCTTGAAAAAACAAAAAACAAAAAAAACAAAAAGCTGAATGGCCAATAGCCGGGCAGGAGATTTTGGCAGGATTTCCAGGGAGATAAAAGAAGAGGAGGAGAGCCGGGCGTTGGTAGCACACACCTTTAATCCCAGCACTCGGGAGGCAGAGGCAGGCGGATCTCTGTGAGTTCGAGGCCAGCCTGGTCTACAAAGTGAGTTCCAGGACAGCCTCCCAAGCCACAGAGAAACCCTGTCTCGAAAAACCAAAAAAAAAAAAAAAAAAAAAAAGAAGAAGAAGAGAAGGAGATAATCAAGGTATAAAGGAGATGCTAAGGAGACATGGAGGGTGTCAGACACACAGAATGAAAGAAAAGTAAAAATCCATGAGGCAAAACATAGATTAATATAAATGGGTTAATTTAGGTTATAAGAGCTAACGGGACAAGCCTGAGCTAAGGCCCATCTTTCATAATTATTTGTAAGTCTCTGTGTTATTACTTGGGAGCTGGCTGGCAGGAGAAAAAGAGACTCGTTACAGCCCACCCTTCCACCTCCTGCAGCCTCCTGCCGCTCTCCTTCTACAACTGGTGTTTTCCAGGAGGAGCTTCCTCCTAACCTCAGGGTCTTTTGACACTTGGGATCGGTGACAAGCCCCTTTTTCCAGTTTACCTGAAAATGCAGGAGACAAAAACACCAGACAAGCACAGAGCTTTCACTGCAGAAAGTCTCTGGGTCTGTCCTTCAATACAGAAGCAGGCTGGTACAATGGTTATACCAAGACTGCCGGATCCTGGGCCTTTGATCAGGGTGGCCTTGAAGCTGGCAGAGAACAGACTGATGGAGACAGGAAGGAAACAATTTGTGAATGGGTCATTGGGTGATGGAGAAGTCCTGTGTATATGTCAATAAAGCACTGTTGGCCAATAGGGAAGCAAGATAGGTGAGACTAGGAGTCAAGGAGGATTCTGGGAAGGAGAAACACAGGGAGTCATCATGTATCCACCATAGAAGTAAGAGGTTCGGACCCTTTCTCTGGTAAGAGAAATACTTAGATTAACAACTATAAGGTAAATACTTAAGTCAGAGCTAACCAGTAAGAAACCAAGGAAATGGCCAACAGCTTCATAATTAATATAGCCTCCTGTGTGTTCATTTGGGACTAATGCAGCTCTGGAACCAGGCTGGCATGAAGGCTGCACTTTACAATTGGGAGTAATTTTGCTTCCTTGGACCTTTTGCTCCTTGGCTGTCAGACTGACCAAGCCATTCAGAACATATATTGAATCCCACAATGGAGCACACAGTCTCAGTCGGGAACATGGCTCTATCATCTGGATCCCAAGCCAGGCCCCTGTGCTATGTGTTCTGGACAATGGGGTATATGATAAAACCATTGAGTCTGATAGATGTCCACCACTGTTCCTTTCACTGTAAAACAGTGTTTAACATTGTCAACTCGACCAGATCTAGAATCTTCTAACCTGGCCTCTGGACATGCCTGTGAGGATTATCTCCATCATGTCCATGGAGGTGGGAAGGTGACAGTACCATTCCACAGACTGAGATCAAAGAAAAATCAAGGAACAGGAGAGATGGCTCAGAGGTTAAGAGCACTGGCTGCCCTTCCAGAGGACCTGGGTTCCATTCCCAGCGCCCACATGGCAGCTTACAACTGTCTGTAACTCCAGTTCACAGAGACACCAATGTGGTCAAAACACCAATATACATAAAATAAGAATAAATAAAATCATTTCTAAAATGTTAAAAAGAGAAAGAGAGAAATTGAGTTAGATGCAAGTATTCATCTCCCTTCCCTTCCTAAGTGCTAGGTCATATGACCAGCTGCCTCAGGCTCCCACCGCCATGGCACTGCTGTGATGGACTGTACCCTGGAACTTCTTTCTTTTAATTGCTTTAAACAGGGTATTTTATCCCAGGAACAAGACAAGTAACTAAGTCAGGTGGTGGTGGCACACACCTTTAATCCCTACACTCAGGATGCAGAGGTAGTTGGATCTGTGAGTTTGAGGCCAGCCTGGTCTATAAAGCAAGTCCAGGATAGTCAGGGCTACTGGCTATCCTGTCTCAAAAAACAAACAAAAAGACAAATAACTGAGACAGACCCTTGGTGATTCGTTTATTTTTCCAGAGCCACAGCCATCTCAGGGTCTTGCACATGCTAGGTCAGCATAGCACACTGAGCCTCCCCCCACCATACCCACCCCCATTTACTTTTTGGTGTTGCCCATTACTCTACTGGAGTTTGAATGGGTCTTGAACATCCCAGGTAAACATTCTATCAACTGACTGTAGTCCCAACTGCTGAATTCCCCTCCCCCATTTCTTTTTGAGATAGGGTCTTGCTATGTAGCCTTAACTGGCCTTGAACTTGCTTGGTAGTTAAAGATGGCCTCCTGCCTCAAGAATGAGGATTACAGAAGTGTACCATCACATCATATAGTATTTCCACTTTGAAAATAAAATGGTCAGCCAGGTTCGGTGACACACTCCTTTAATCCCAGCACTTGGGAGGCAGAGGCAGGTGGATCTCTGAGTTCAAGGTCAACCTGGTCTACAGAGTTCCTTTCAGGTCAGCCAAGACAATACAGAGAAACCCTGTCTTGAAAAACCAAAAAAAAAATGAAAGAAAATGGCAGGGCCCTGGGGTTGTGACTCAGTCAGTAGCACAAGGGGAGCTGAAGCCCTGAGTGAATGTGTATTGTTGACATGGTCATGGCCATGTTAAGAGCCCCCATGCTGCCAGGCAGTGGTGGCACACACCTTTGATTCCAGCATTCGAAGACAGAAACAGGCAGATCTCTGTGAGTTCGAGGCCAGCCTGCTCTACTAATCGAGTTCTAGGATAGCCTCCAAGTCTACAGAGAAACCATCTTGAAAAACAAAACAAAAAACAGAACAAGTAAGCAAACAAAAGAACCCCCATGCCTCAGCACCACGGGAATTGACAACTCCTTCCTTGAGTCAGGTTCAGAGAATTTGCAGTCTTCCTCTGGTCCATGAGTGGATATTGACAGTCCAACTACTACAATGTCCTCCTTCCAGGGGACTGCAACCTGAGACTGGCCCCTTGTAGAGACCTTCCACCAAGACTACCCAACCAGCCTCCTTGTACTGTCCTAACAAACAAGCTGAGTTTCTGAGTTGTTGCATAGTAACTGCACTCCACCAGAGCGAGCACAGTCCCCCAGATCCCAGCTTTTCTGGACTCATGTCTATCGTTCTTTTCATTCCCAACTTGCCACAATCAGGTTTCCAGGACCAAGTGGTACAGTGCTCAGTACACAGCCTAAGGTGGACATGGTGGCACATGACTGTAATCCTGGAGGCAGGAGGATCAAAAGCACAAGGGTATCCCTGGCTACAAGGCCATCCTGCACTAGACGAGATACAGTCTCAAAAGAAAACCACACTGAAGTGTAGTTGCTGTGGTTGCCTAGAAGTTTACAATAATACCTAAGTCTATAAAAGTATATTGAGGGGCTTGAGGGGCTGGAGCGATGGATCAAAAGTTGAGATTACTGGCTGCTCTTCCAGAGATCTTGGGTTCAATTCTCAGCAACCACATGGCTGCTCACAACCACCTGTAACTTTATTCTAACAGGGGATCCTATGCCCTCTTCTGGCTTCTGTGAGCACCAGCAGACACATGGTGCATACACATGCATGCAGGCAAAACATTCACATACGTAGAATAAGTACACTTAAGAATTATATTAAAAACCAGGCGGTGGTTCATGCCTTTAATCCCAGCACTCAGGAGGCAGAGGCAGGGGAATCTCTGTGAGTTCGAGACCAGTGAGATCTACAAAAGCTAGTTCCAGGATAAGCTCCAAAGTTACACAGAGAAACCCTGTCTCAAAAAACAAAAACAAAACAAACAAAAAACAAAACAAAAAAATTATAGTGTTGGAGAGATGGCTCAGAGGTTAAGAGCACTAGAGGTCTTGAGTTCAATTCCAAGCAACCACACGGTGGCTCACAACCATCTGTAATGAGATCTGGTGCCCTCTTCTGACCTACAGGTATACATGGAGGCAGAAGGCTGTATACATAATAAATAAGTAAATAAATAAATAAATCTTTTTTGTTTGTTTGTTTTTGTTTTCTGATACAGGGTTTCTCTGTGGTTTTGGAGGCTGTCCTGGAACTAGCTCTTGTAGACCAGGTTGGTCTGGAACTCATAGAGATCCACCTGCCTTTGCCTCCTTAGTGCTGGGATTAAAGGTATGTGCCACCACTGCCCAGCAATAAATAAATCTTTTTTTTTTTTTTTTTGGTTTTTCGAGACAGGGTTTCTCTGTGGCTTTGGAGGCTGAATAAATCTTTTTATTTTTTATTTTTTTGGTTTTTTTCAAGACAGGGTTTCTCTGTATTATTTTGGAGCCTGTCCTGGAACTCGCTTGGTAGGCCAGGCTTGGTCTCGAACTCACAGAGATCCACCTGACTCTGCCTCCCGAGTGCTGGGATTAAAGGCGTGCGCCACCACTGCCCGGCAATAAATAAATCTTTTAAAAAATTATATTAGAATGTACCTTTGTGATGTAGGAAAATACAACAGGGTAAGTATAGAGATTGTTTTTGTTTTGTCTTTTAAAATAATTTATTATTATTTTATGTGCATTGGTGTTTTGCCTGTCTGTATGTCTGTGTGAAGGTGTTGGATATTGGAGTTACTGCTAGATGCCATGTGGTTGCAGGGAGTTGAACGTGGGACCTCTGGAAGAGCAGTCAGTACTCTTAACTGCTGAGCCATCTCTCCAGCCCTTACTTTTTTTAAAGATTTATTTGTATACAGTGTTTTGCCTACATGCATGCAGGCTAGAAGAAGGTACCAGATCTCATTACAGATGGCTATGAGCCACCATGTGGTTGCTGGGAATTGAACTCAGGACCTCTGGAAGAGCAGCCAGTGCTCTTAACCTCTGAGCCATCTCTCCAGCCCCAGCCCTTATTTTTTAAGGTAACTGCTTTGCAGTTTAGCACTTTGCTTTCATATGTCTCCTTTACCTTTAGTGGAGACTCCTTGTCAGGAAACTATGGATACTATACAAAACAGACAATCAGCGGCCTAACAATGCAATCTGCTTATTTGTTGTTATTATTTTACAGGACATTGTTTGGGTTGGTTATGTGTCCAGAGCAGAAAAGAAGACTGCTCCAGCTTTTTTGGAGCTACAAGTCATCTGGGTGAAATAAGATGTGGTACTCATAAGAATCCATTCAGGCCAGGCAGTGGTGGCACACGCCTTTAATCCCAGCACTCGGGAGGCAGAGGCAGGCGGATCTCTGTGAGTTCGAGACCAGCCTGGTCTACAAGAACGAGTTCCAGGACAGTCTCCAAAGCCACAGAGAAACCCTGTCTCGAAAAACAAACAAACAAACAAACAAACAAACAGAATCCATTCAGAGCAATAAAGCCAAATAAGGACGCCGAGAAGCTCTGCTCATGTTGGATGGTGCACAGGAGGAGGGGGCATCCCCTTAGTCTCTTTGGAAAAAAGCATTCTATGCAGAAAGAGACATGGTCAGTGCTTATACGTGAAGGGAAGGGTCAGATTTACAGAAGCTGAGCCCTGAGACAGCAGTATCCTGGCTGGAAGGGGAGGGCTCACCACCATGCTGGCATCTCGAAAGGAAGAGGATCTGGTAGGGTGAAGGGTTTATGGTCACTCTCTGTGACCACTGAGAACAGACCTGGTTAGGAAAGCCACAAGTTCACACTCCCAGGCTCCTAACATTACCGGGAGATGTACTTCCTCAGTGTCACATAAATCACAGACTTTCACAGCTGAAGGTGCCTCTCTGCTGCTATCACTAATCCAGCCTCTTCTCCCTGACCTGCTAGTCTTCTCCCAGACCAAGAGGTAGACAGCCTAAAGGACGCTAACTGCAGACAGATGCAAGGCCAGTTGATAATCCCTGAGATAGTATGCAGCGCTCTTCTCTGACAGCATGTCCCAGCTCTTGGGGCTACTTCGCAGGAGTTTCCTTTACCTGGAATTCTTCCCCACCTGCTGTAGGGAGGTGTGTGTGTGTGTGCGCGTGCTTGAGCTTCAGACCATCCCATGTTTAGCATGGCAGCAGTGAAAAACACTGAATCATTTCTTGAGAAAAGTTTATGACACCTCAGTATCATTCCTGTTCTCTGCTTCTCAGGACCTTTCAGACCTCTTTGCTGTAGTGTTAATGTTCCAGTACTTTCCACTCAACCAGAAAAGGGCCTTGAACTGTGTCCCACACAAGTCAGCCATGCAGGACCCGACTCTCTGTAAGAGCTGGCTGTTGCCTTCGAAATGTGGGAGGCACGGACTTTCATAGCCCCCACCACTGCTCTCTTAACCATTTATCCACCTACACTCTGTGTCACTTCCGGCACCTTGTCTCACCTCCATTTTATTTCATTTTATTTACTTTGATGGTTGTTTGTGCGGTGGTGGTGCACGCCTTTAGTCCCAGCACTCAGGAGGCAGAGGCAGGCAGGTATCTGTGAGTTCAAGGTCAGCCTGGTCTACAGAGTAAATTCCAGGACAGCCAAGGCTGTTACACAGGCTGGCAACAAGGTCCACTTTGATATGTTAACTAGGCACCTCTGCAATTTGTCCAGGGTTTGGGACTTAACACCTCACCGGAAAGTAGTGTACCCTTATATATGCAAGGTATCTTTTTTTTTTTTTTTGGTTTTTTTTTTTTTTGGTTTTTCGAGACAGGGTTTCTCTGTGGCTTTGGAGGCTGTCCTGGAACTCGCTTGGTAGTCCAGGCTGGTCTCGAACTCACAGAGATCCGCCTGCCTCTGCCTCCTGAGTGCTGGGATTAAAGGCGTGCTCCACCAATGCCCTGCCTTTTTTTTTTTTTTTTTTTTTTTTTTTTTTTTGGTTTTTCCGAGACAGGGTTTCTCTGTATTGTTTTGGAGGGTGTCGGTCCAGCCTGGCCTCGAACTCACAGAGATCCACCTGCCTCTGCCTCCCGAGTGCTGGGATTAAAGGCGTGCTCCACCAATGCCCTGCCAAATTTTACAGTTTTGTTTTGTTTTTTGAGACAGGGTTTCGGTGCAGCCCTAACTGTCCTGGAACTTGCTCTGTAGCTCAGGCTGGCCTTGAACTCATAGAGATCCACCTGCCTCTGCCTTCCAAGTGCTGGGATTAAAGGCATGCACCACATTGCCTGGCAAGATTGATACTTTTAAAATTAGTTATGTGACTCTCTCTCTCTCTCTCTCTCTCTCTCTCTCTCTCTCTCTCTCTCTCTCTCTCTCTCTCTGTGTGTGTGTGTGTGTGTGTGTGTGTGTGTGTATGTGTGTGTGTGTGTGTGTGTGGTGCCCACAGCAGCCAGAAGCGTCAGGTCTCCTGGAGATGGAGTTCCAGGCAGTGGTGGGTTCTGGGAACTGATTGGGTGCTGGGCCCTCTGGAAGACTTGCACATTAATGACAAAGTTGTTCAGAAGCAAAGTAATAGGTAGTGCTGACCTATACTCTGCAGGGAGCACTCAGGGCCCTGGCTGTTCTCTAGGACCAGGAAAAGGATGAGTTGGGTATTAAGAGGCAAGGCGTGGGTGGGTCTGTTTTGAGTGACAGGCTGGTATTATGTGAGCCATTCTTCACTGTGCACGTCCTTTCCCATGATGCATCTGATTTTAACCAGATGCATCTGTGATGATGCCCAGGCCCACTCCCTTCCCTTTCTAATAAAACTTCTCACATAAGCTCTCTCTGCCCGGCATATTTGTCCCCCACCCACCATGGAATCCGACAAGGTCCCCACATCCCACACGCTTTATTTCTTCTTCTCCTTCTCCTTCTCCTTCTCCTTCTCCTTCTCCTTCTCCTTCTCCTTCTCTTCCTTCTCCTTCTCCTTCTCCTTCTTCTTCTTCTTCTTGTTTTTTTTTTTTTTTCCCGAGACAGGGTTTCTCTGTGGCTTTGGAGGCTGTCCTGGAACTAGCTCTTGTAGACCAGACTGGTCTCTAACTCACAGAGATCCGCCTGCCTCTGCCTCTGGAGTGCTGGGATTAAAGGCTTGCGCCATCAAGCCCGGCTAGTGCTTTATTTCTAACACAGATGTTTAGTCCATTTCCACCATGGTGGCACTCAGGGAGATGGTGATGAAGAAGCAGCTGAGAGTTCTACATCTGGATCTGTAGGCAACAGGAAGAGAGAGCCACTGGGCCTGGCTTGGGCTTTTGAAACTTCAAAGGCCATCCACAGAGACACACTTCCTCCAACAAGGCCAAACTTCCTAATTCCTCACAAGTAGTACCACTCTTGATGGCTAAACATTCAAACATATGAACCTATTGGGCCATTCTTGCTCAAACCTCCACAATGGCTCAGCAGTTACTGAGTAGTGGCTCCTCTTCCAGAGGACCTGGCTTTGATTTCTAGTATCCACATGGCAGCTCACAACTGTAAATCCACTTCCAAGGAATCCAATATCCTCTTTTAGCCTTCTCAGGCACCAAGCATGCACATGGTGCTCAGACATACATGCAGACAACACACACACATACACACACACACACACACACACACACACACACACACACACACACACAAAAGTGAGAGGCTAGTGAGATGGTTCAGTGGTTTAGACTGTGTACCCCTCTTCCAGAAGACCCATTTTTAGTTACTCATAGTCATCTATAACTCCAGTTCCAAGGGGATCTGACCTCTCCTGGCCTCTGTGGGTACCTGCATTCACAAGCCCATACCCCCTCCCAGAAACATATACATAGTTAAAAATAAAATGTCTTTTTTTTTTGGTTTTTCGAGACAGGGTTTCTCTGTGGCTTTGGAGGCTGTCCTGGAACTTGCTCTGTAGACCAGGCTGGTCTCAGACTCACAGAGATCCGCCTGCCTCTGCCTCCAGAGTGCTGGGATTAAAGGCGTGCGCCACCACTGCCCGGCAAAATATGTCTTTTAAAAATGCATTAAAAAACAAAACAAACAAACACCACCAAAAAACCAAGGTGGAAGGAGAGAACCAACTCCCCAAAGTGGGTCCTCTGATACAACATGCTCTGTGTACCCAAGTACCATGGATCTCAATTTTTTTTTAACTAAAATCATTTAAAATACAGAGCCTGGTGTGATAGTGCATGCCTGAAATTCCAATATTTGAGAGGCGAGAGGATTAGGGACACAAGACCCCTTCTGCTATATACTGAGTTCAAGACCAGCTTGGGCTATTTGATACCCATATCTCAAACAAGCAAGCTGGGATATAGGTCAGAGATAGGGTACTTGCTCAGAGATAGGGTACTTGCTCAGAGATAGGGTACTTGCTCAGGATAGGGTACTTGCTCAGAGATAGGGTACTTGCTCAGAGATAGGGTACTTGCTCAGAGGTAGGGTACTTGCTCAGAGATAGGGTACTTGCTCAGAGATAGGGTACTTGCTCAGAGATAGGGTACTTGCCTGCCCTGTGTGAGGCCCTGCCATCTGTCCAATCCCCGGTATTGCAATTGATACATAATGTTTAACCATCGGACATTCTGTGGTGGCCCTCACCTGTAACCCTAGCCCTTCAGAAGAGAAGGCAGGAAGTGCAGTATTTCAAAGGCACCCTTTGCTGCATGCTCTCTGACTCAGGGCCAGCCTGGCATATATAAGATCCTGTCTCAAAATAAAACACACAGCCACAACAGTCAACAAACAATGCTGAGCTGGTCATGTAGCTCTGTGGTAGATCACTTGCCTACCAAACATGAGACTCCAGGTTTGATCTCTGGCAATAAACAATTAGACTTGAACAAATTCTTTTTTCTTTTCTTTTAATGTTTGCACTATTTGATCTTGGATTTTGGTTTCAAGTTACACACTAACAATAAGAGTGTGTGGTGTGTGATTACACACTACAATAAGAGTGTGTGGTGTGTGGTTACACACTAACAATAAGAGTGTGTGGTGTGTGGTTACACACTAACAATAAGAGTGTGTGGTGTGTGGTTACACACTAACAATGAGAGTGTGTGGTGTGTGATTACACACTAACAATAAGAGTGTGTGGTGTGTGGTGCTTTTTCGACTTTCTTTGCTTGCTTGCTCATGGGTTCATTTAGTCCCCTTTATTTGGATATAAGGCATCAGAGCGTGCTGCAATTGTCACTTGCTAGTGAGATAAACATCAGTTATTGTCACCCTGTCCTCTAGATGGTGTGGCAGATTTTGTGAAGGGCAGGCCTCATTGGAGTTCAGCTTTAAACCAAGTGAAGGGGTGTCGTGTCAAGGATATTTTAATTGGCTGTCTGCATTGTGTGGACTCATTAGATAATTGTCAGCCTCTCCTTCAGTTCCTGCTGTACAGGCTGGCTGTGGAAGACAGCCTATGGGAAAGAGATTAGCCAAGGGAGAGCCTGTGGGGCTGCAGACACAATCTACCAGCCTCTGGGGCCAAACCTGGAGGCAGTGGGGCTGGAGACAAAGGTCCTGGAGTTGGGAAAGAAAAAGGATCTGGGCATAGCAGAGGGCATAAGAAGGACTTGGGGTTGAAGGGATGTTGGAAATTCCCTCAGGAATCCCACCCAGGGCTGGGAACACAGCTCCGTTAGTAGAGTGTTTGCCCAGCATGCGCATATGTCTGTAATCCCTGCACTCGGGAGTTGGAGGCAGGAAGACTGGGAGTTCAAGGTCATCCTCCTCTATCTAGGCAGTTCAAGACCAGCCTGGGCTACAGGAAAGCCTGTCTCCGAGGGGAGTGGGGACAGAGGAAAGAGAACTAAGAAGCCATAAAAGCAGATGTTTAGGGAGAGCTGCCTACTCAGGAAATGAAGGCTGGAGGGGTTTCTGACATGAGACGACTCAAGTTCCACAGCACCTAAGAAATTAGAGAATGGGCAAGGATTTGGGGTGAAACTAATTTTCACTGCTGGAGAGTGGCAGCCCGAAGAGCTGGCCTGGTCTGTTGAAGTCAGAAGTCAGAAGGCAGAGTCTGCAGCAAGCAGTGCGGGGCGGTCAGGGGTGGAGGCTAAGATCACATTTGGGAACAATGGAGCTTGAACATCAAACAAGACTTAGGGCTGGAGATGAGGTTCAGTGTGAAATCATCTGCTGTCTGTGTGGGAGACCCTGGGCTTCACCTGAGCACAGAAACAGAGAAACAACAAATACAAACCCAGTGCGGGAGAGAGAGCTCAGTGTTTAAGAGTGCTGACTGCTCCAGCAAAGGACCTGGGTCAATTCCCGGCACCCCCAAGATGGCTCACAACCATTTGTAACTTGACTCCAAGGGCACCAGGCATATAATGTACACAGACACGCAGGCAAAACACCCATACACATAAAATAAAGCAATAAATTAAAACAAAGCAAAGAACTCTTATGGTGACTGATTTCCTAATAATTGTCTGTTGAATAAGGTATTTAAATTTTATTTTATTTAAATTCAGTTAAACCTCATGTGTATGGGTGTTTTGCCTGCACATTTGTCTGTGAAACATGTGCATCTGCCTGTGCCTTCAGAGGCCAGAAGAGGCCTGGAACTGGATTTATAGATGGCTGTGAACTGTCATATGGGTACTAGGAATAGAACTCAGGTCCTCTGGGAAATCATCAAGTGATCTTAATCCCCAAGCCATCTCTTCAGCCCTGAATAAGGTTTTATTTAAAAGAGATCATTTCTGGGGCTGGCAAGACTGCTTAGTGGGTAAAGATGATGACATGGGTTTGAACTCTGGAGCCCACATGGTTGGGGAGGGGAGAAACAGTTTCCACAAGTAGTCTTCTGACCTCCACACACATGATAGGGCATGCGTGTACACACACACACACACACACACACACACACACACACACAGTGAAGGTTTTAAAAAAGAGCACTTCAGCCGGGCGTTGGTGGCTCACGCCTTTAATCCCAGCACTTGGGAGGCAGAGGCAGGTGGATCTCTGTGAGTTCGAGGCCAGCCTGGTCTACAAAGTGAGTTCCAGGACAGCTTCCAAGACAATACAGAGAAACCCTGTCTCGAAAAACCAAAAAAAAAAGAGCACTTCATTGGGGTGGTGGCACACCCTTTAATTCCATCACTTAGCAGGCAGATGTTCTCCTGGAACCTCCAGCTCACTCCTGCTTGCTCCAGAAAGCCCCATTCCTGTTTCTTGAAACCCAGCCCACTCAAAGAATCTCTGAACAAAGGGAAGGCACCAAAAAGCCCAGTTCTACATTCTTGGCTGCTACAGTAGCTCCTCCCCTGAAGCTGCCAGCAGCCCAAGTCCCTGCCCAAGCACTCCAGCTTTTGACCATACTTGGGCACAAACCCAACTTGTGGCAGACACGTCATCACCCCTTGCCTACAGGTTATATAATAAGCTTCTTGCTTTAGTTCAGTAATGTGACATCTCTAACCCGATCTCTGGGGCTGGAGGACTCACACGGGGGTTGCTTTACTTAAATAGACCTTTTCTTTTGCCTTTTCAGTTCAGCTTGATCTGGCTTACTGCATAGGGCAGAGAAACCTATTATCAAGGTACACAAAACCTATTAGTAGATACAGGCAGATCTCTGAGTTCAAGGCTATCCTGGTCTACAGAGAGAGTTCCAGGGCAGCCAGAGCTACATAGAGAAACCCTGTCTCAGAATAAAACAAAAGGTTCTCGTCCCTGTGAGTATTTTGGGTGTGGTCTCCAGTGCTGAGTGCCTGTTGACATGACTCAGAAAATTGAGGAAATCAAGGACTTTCTGCTCACAGCCCAGGGGAAGAATGCCAAATCTGTCAAGACCAAGAACAAGGATGCCCAGTGTTGGTGGCACACACCAACACATAGGAGGCAGAGGCAGGTGGATCTCTGTGAGTTCAAGGTCAGCCTGGTCTACAGAGTGAGTTCCAGGACAACAGCATCCAAAACAATACAGAGAAACCCTGTCTCAAAAAACCGAAGAAGAAGAAGAAGAAGAAGAAGAAGAAGAAGAAGAAGAAGAAGAAGAAGAAGAAGAAGAAGAAGAAGAAGAAGGAGGAAGAAGGAGAATGTGAAGTTCAAGGTTCGCTACAGCAGGTACCTTTACACCCTGGTCATCACAGACAGAGAGAAGACTGAGAAGTTGAAACAGTCCCTGCCCCCTGGTTTGGCAGTGAAGAGGCTGAATTGAACCAGACCTCTGCATTGACTACTAAAAACCCTAAAAAGTAAAAAAAAAAAAAAAAAAAAAATGGTTACTCTGACTGGGAATGAGGCTCAGTTAGCAGGATGCTTGCCTAGTGTCTTAGTCAGGATTCCATTGCTATGAAGAGACACCGTGACCAAGGTAACTCTTATGAAAGGGAGAATTAACTGGGGGCTGGCTTACAGTTTTCAGAGGCTCAGACCATTATCATCGTGGTGGGGGAAGCGTTGCAGCATGTAGACAGGCATCAGAGCAATAGCTGAGATTTTTTTTTTCTGTCTTCCCCCCTCCCAGACGTGGTCTCACTGTGTAACTCTGGCTGTCCTGAAACTCACTATGTAGAATATGGTAGTTTTGAACTCACAGAGATCTGCCTGCCTGTCTCTGCCTCCCCAGAGCTGGGATTAAAGGCATTTGAAACTACACCCAACTAAGTATCTGAGACCTTTACATCCTGGCCACAGGCCGAGAGAGAGAGAGAGAGAGAGAGAGAGAGAGAGAGAGAGAGAGAGAGAGAGAGAGAGAGAGAGAGAGAGAGAGAGAGACAGACAGACAGACAGACAGACAGACAGAGACAGATAGAGAGAGACAGAGACAGAGACAGACAGAGAGACAGAGAAAAGACAGACAGAGAGACAGACAGAGACAGAGACAGAGAAGCAGACAGACAGAGAGCATAAGCAGCAACTGGACCTGGCATTGGCTTTAAAAACATCAAAACTCTCCCCCAGGGACACATTTCCTTCAATAAGGTCACACCTCCATAACCTTCTCAAGCAGTACCGCTCCCTGATGACTAAGTATTCAAATACTTGCAGAACATTCTTATTCAAACCACTACTTGTAGTATGCACAAAGCCCTAGATTTGATCCTCAGCACTACATAAAACTGAGCATGGGTAGCAGAGGCCTGTAACCCTAGCACTCAGGAGGCAGAGGCAGAAGTCTGAAAAGTTTGAGATTATACTCAACTACATAGCAGATTTTTAAGCCAACCTATGGTAAGTAAGACCTGTAAAAGAGGCCACCATCTTCTAACATGGACAAGGTTCTGGGTTCCATCCTGGCACTACAAAAAGAAAACCTTAAAAAACAGACAAGTTGGGCTGGAAAGATGGCTCAGAGGTTAAGAGCACTGACTGTTCTTCCAGAGGACCTGAGTTCAATTCCCAGCAACCACATGGTGGCTCACAACCATCTATAATGAGACCTGGCACCCTCTTCTGACATGCAGGCAGAACAGTGTGTACATAATAGAAATCTTAAAAAAAAAACAGACAAGTTGGCACAGTGGTATATGCCTGGCACGGTGGTGATGCCTATAGTTCCAGCACATGAAAGGTAAGAAAAGAGGAGAATCAGGAATTCAATCCTCCCTACATAAGGCAGTCTGGGCTATTGAAAACTTGTCTCAGAACAAAATAAGACAAAACAAAAATCCCAACAACAATAAGAAAAGAAACCTGACAAACTAAACTTATCCAACATGTTAAAAAAACAAGAGCAAACACTGAAAAGTGTCCAAAGAGAACTCTGAGTAGGGAAAGCCTCTTGCTGCCTGAGTTCGATCCCTGGGACCCACATGGTGGAAGGAGAGATCTGACTCCCTCCAAGTTGTTGTCTGACTTCCACACCCGCTCTATGGTTTGTGCTCCTCCCCAAACAATAAATAAGTGTATGCAATAAAGTATAAAAAATGGTGGAGGGACTTCAAATATCCACCAATAAGGAAGTAAGTGAATTCAACACTTAGACTAAACAGTACTGTGATAATGTGAAGCAGTTAAACAAAAAGATAAGATCACACACTGAGAGATTAATGATTATATTAAAAGATTATATATATATATATATCTGGGCATGGTGGTAAACGTCTATAAATCCCAGACAAAGGAATCAGAAGGGCAAGGCTAGCCTCAGCTACATTTTGAGTTTAAGTTCAACCTAAAATATACAAGATTTTATCTCAAGAAAAAAAAGAGCCGGGCGTTGGTGGCGCACTCCTTTAATCCCAGCACTCGGGAGGCAGAGGCAGGTGGATCTCTGTGAGTTCGAGACCAGCCTGGACTACCAAGCGAGTTCCAGGACAGCCTCCAAAGCCACAGAGAAACCCTGTCTCGAAAAACCAAAAAAAAAAAAAAAAAAAAAAAAAAAAGAGAAACCATATGCCTAAAATATTGGCACACATTTGCAATCCCAGCACTTGGGAGGTAGAGACAGAGGAATACTGACTTTAAGGCTATTCTGGCTCTCAAAATGGAAACTAAAGAGTGGGCTGGGGACACAGCTGAGAGGCACAGGGCTTATCTAGAATTCAGGGCTCCTAAATTTCAATCCCTAGGACCTCAAGAAAATAAGAGTAAAAAGGAACAGTGGTAGAATCCCTCTCTTTTTTTTCTTTATGTGTATCAGTGCTTTGCCTGCAGGCATGATATGCACCACATGTATTCTTGGTGTCCAGAGAGGCTAGAAAAGTGTGTCATGTCCCTGGTTGTGAGCCACCATGTCGGTATTGGAAACCCATCCTCTCTACAAGAGCATCAGTGCTCTTATGGCTGAGTCGTCTCTCCAGTCCTAGAATTGAAGCTGTGACAACATGTCCTTTGCAGAGTAAAGGAATGCTTGAGAAATACACACTAGGCTATTTGCTGGGTGATGGGCTGGCCTGGGGCAAAGGGAAGGCAGGAAAAGGCCAACTGCAAAACTGATGGAGATGAGACCAGATTTGGCAAGGAGCCAGGCGTATGTTCCTTTTGGGGAGGAACTGCAAGCACCATGCTGCTGGCGGGGACAATACAAGACTTCTCTGGGGTCTCACTTAGCTTTTTGTTCTGTTATGTTCTTATGTCATTATGTTCTTATGTCATTATGTAGCCCAGGCTGGCTTTCCAACTTGTTGTCCTCCAATAGCATCTGCATTGAGGACACAGGTATATACAACCGTGTAAGGCTTTCAAGAGTCTTTTCAGGCAGGCTGACTGTCCAATCCACAGGGAAATAAAGGTTGCCCGCCAGTCCATGAAGTCAGTCACCGGGTATCAGGTGACATCTTGATGGCTGATTTGCTGTTAGATGCAATCTGGCTCTGGTTAATTCTGCTAATACCAGATTCTTAGAGTAGGCAGGGATTGGAGGTTGAAACTGGCCCTACTCTTTTTTTTTTTTTTTTTTTTTTTTTGATTTTTCGAGACAGGGTTTCTCTGTGGCTTTGGAAGCTGTCCTGGAACTAGCTCTTGTAGACCAGGCTGGCCTCGAACTCACAGAGATCTGCCTGCCTCTGCCAAGTGCTGGGATTAAAGGCATGCGCAACCAACGCCCAGCGAAACTGGCCCTACTTTTAACCCAGGCTGATCTAGAACTCACAGTAATCCTCCTGCCACCATCTCCCAAATCCTGGGATTACGGGCATGAACCTCCATGCTGGGCTTCCATTGTTTTCCACAGAGCCCTTTCCTGACTCCATTTGGCTACATCTTTTTCAAGCCTTCTGTGCCCATTTTCTTGCATTCTGGTGTCTTTCCTTTGTCCTGGTGTCTGTCTGTATGTTTAACACTGTCCACTCCATCGAACCATAAACATCCTCTGAGAGGGTGGATGTGTTTTATACCAATCAGCCTCATGACACCCTACTCAGCTAGTCCATTCCGAACCAAGAACCCCTCTATCCATCCCAACTTCGGCTCTTCGGAACTTGGTGTTCCTGGGTGGGGAGTCGTCAGGGATGCTCCGGAACAAAGGCTGGCGGGCGAATGCTGCTAGTGGCTGCTGTGATTCACCTCTCCTGCCTGACTCTCAGTGGGTGGGTGACACAAACCAAGACCCTGTCTCAGACCTTAGAGCCTTTGTTGGTTTGTTGATCCAGAGGGAGGGAGGGGGCAGGTGACTTGTCAGGCCAGGGATCCAATAAGGGATACTCCAAGGAGAGCGACAGTGCTCCTCAGCCTCCTCCCACTATTATGGGAGGTACACCTGAAATGCCCATGCCTGCTGAAGGCTACCTAGAAAAAGGCTCACCTCCCAGCACTCGGGAGGCAGAGGCAGAGGCAGGCGGATCTCTGTGAGTTCGAGGCCAGCCTGGTCTACAAAGCGAGTTCCAGGATGGCCTCTAAAACAATACAGAGAAACCCTGTCTCAAAAAACCAAAAGAAAAAAGAAAAAAAAAAAAGGCTCACCAAACTTTTTGTTGTTGTTGTTGTTGGGTTTTTTGAGACAGGGTTTCACTTTGTAGATTTGGAACCTGTCCTGGAAGTTGCTTTGTAGACCAGGCAGACCTCAGATTCACAGAGATCTGCCTGCCTCTACCTCCCAAGTGCTGGGAATAAAGGTGTGTGCCACCACCGCCCTGTGGTTCATCAAACTTTTAAGGTGAGTGATTGGTTGGTGCCCAGTGTCAGAGTTCCTCAGGTCTTCTGGCCCCAGATCAAAGGAACAATGCAGGCAGCAGATATCTGCCCCAAGTTGCTGGATACAGGTGACATCTCCCACCATGGCCCGTGTGGGAGTTAGTCTGGGGATACACTGTCTCACAGGGTGGATGGGAAGAAGGGATGGGAGCCCCAGCAGGGAGGAAGAGACAGAGCTTGAAATAGAGCCTCAGAGGGTGCTGAGATTAAATTCCTAAGGACTTGAGCACTGGTTCCTGGTAAATGGGGTGCTGCCCTCCTCTGGAAGGAGTTGGAGGTACCCCAGTATTCTCCATTCCCCTACCCTGCCTGGGGGGGCATTTACTATCTTTCCTTAGTAAAATGGGAGAGTACTTTGCTCTTATAAACTTCAAACTAGGGCTGGGGTGTAGCTTATTTCCAGAGTACTGACTAGCGTGCACACAGCCCTGGGTCTGATCTCTAGCCCAGCGTAAAATGGGTGTGATAGTGCACACCTGCAGTCCCAGGAGTTCAAAGGAATCCTCCCTTTATTAGTCAGAGTGTTGTCTAGAGAAACTAATGGGATACACACACACACACACACACTCACACACATACACACACACACACACACACACACACACACACACACACACGAATTACTAAGTCAGCAGAGAGTTAGTCCTGCAGGCTGGTTCCTCTGTGGTCAGAGTAGTCTCGCAATGAGTGTCTCTCACAGGGTGGGTATAGCAGAGAACGGGGGTGTCATAGAAGTATCCAGTTGTTGGTCAGTTATAAGGCTGGGTACCTCAGTAATCCCACTGTCATAAAAAGCCTGGAAGTTTCCCATAGAGTTCCTGGTCTCTAGGCCACGAAGAAAGCTTGGAGACATTGGTTCTGATTTCAGTGAAGGGAACAGCTGTAGATGGATTTTTCTTTGGGCCGCCAGTTCACAAAAAATTACTCAGATACTTATTATTAATTACAAAAGCTCAGACTAAGCCGGGCGTTGGTGGCGCATGCCTTTAATCCCAGCACTCGGGAGGCAGAGGCAGGCGGATCTCTGTAAGTTCGAGACCAGCCTGGACTACCAAGCAAGTTCCAGGATAGCCTCCAAAGGCACAGAGAAACCCTGTCTCGAAAAACCAAAAAAAAAAAAAAAAAAAGCTCAGACTATAGCTTGGGCTTGTCTACTAGCTCTTAAAACTTTCTATTCCTTCCTTCCTTCCTTTCTCTCTTTCTTTCTTTTTTTTTTTTTTTTTTTTTTTTGAGACATGGTTTCTATGTGTAGTCCTAGCTATCCTGGAACTCACTCTGTAGACTAGCCTGTCCTCAAACTCACAGAGATCTGCCTGTCTTTGCCTCCTGAGTGCTGGGATTAAAGGAGTGTACCACCACCATCCAGCTTTAGTTCTTATAATTTAAACTGATCCATTTATATTAATCTTCGCTTCCCCTTGTGACTTCTTACCTCTCTTCCATGATGAACCTCCTGTTTCCTCTCTAAGTCCTCTGGCATCTTTCCCAGGCCTAGATTCATCTCCTCAGCTTCTCTCTGTATCCGGAAGTCCCGCCTAACCTTGTCCTGCCTAGCTATTGACTATTTAGCTCTTTATTAAACCAATCAGAAGGCGTCTCGGCAAAGACACATCTTAACAGTGTGCAAAAAGATTATTCCACAGCAGCAGCAGCAGCAGCAGCAGCAGCAGCAGCAGCAGCAGCAGCAGCAGCAGGGCAGATCAACCTGTCAGCAAGAGGGGAGGCCAAGTCAGCCCTTCTTAGCTCCCTGAAGGTACAACCCACTGCCAGCCAGGCAGCCAGCACAGTTATGCGGGTGAGGGGTCTAGTTTGTGGCAAGTTGACATTGCAACCAGCCACAATACGCAGCTATACAGGGAGGCCAGCCCAGGATATATGAAACCATGTCTCAAAAACAAATAAATACAATCTAAAAACTTCAGATCACATCATTTGGGGCTCAATGGCAGGAAAGTGCTTAACATGCACAGGTTCTGAATTTCATCCCCAAAATAAATAAATCAACAAATACACAAAGCGTGAATCCCAGCACTGTTGGATAAATCAGACCCAAGTAAGGCTGCTTTTTAAGAAATGTTCATTTTTGCCGGGTGTTGGTGGCACACGCCTTTAATCCCAGCACTCGGGAGGCAGAGGCAGGTGGATCTCTGTGAGTTCGAGGCCAGCCTGGTCTACAGAGCGAGTTCTAGGACAGACTCCAAAACAATACAGAGAAACCCTGTCTCGAAAAACCAAAAACAAACAAACAAAAAGAAATGCACATTTTTTTCTTCTGAGAAAACCCTGGCCACTGGAAAAGTAGGGAAGCAAAAACACCGAGACTTTAGGCCGGAGGTCATGGAGTTCAGAGGACATGGCCTCCCCAGGAGGGAGGCAGCCACTCCCTGGAGTTCTTGGATGACATTCTGACTCTAAGCCCTCAGTCTCCCTTCTGGCACCCTTCCTTCTGCTGGTGTACTGCTGACATCCGGGATGCCCTCCTGGCTCTGGGCTGGCATGGCTGTGGTGTCCAGACATTAACAAACTAACCAGCCAGGACATGAGCTACAGCCTGGTGGTATGGTCTGCTTTGCCATTGACTAGCCATTCCGCACCCTATTGATCCTCAGTTTACTCTTTTGTGTCCTGAGACCACAACAGGTAATTAAAAGAAATGTTTTTGTTTTCTTTTTTGAGACAGGGTTTCTCTGTGTATCGCTGGCTGTCCTGGAACTCAGTGTGCAGACCATGCTGGCTTTAAACTCATAGTGATCCGCCTGCCTCTGCCACTGGAACTAAAGGCGTGCACCACCACTGCCCAGACTTTCGTTTGTTGTTTTTTTTTTTGAACCAGGGTCTCACTGTATAGTTCCAGGTTGGCCTCAGATTTTTGTATACATTCCCACCTCTGCCTGCTCAGTGTTGGGATTACAGATAAGGGACTCCATGCCTGTCTGTGACAAGTAACTTAATAACCAGTGAAATAATCTATTTTTTTGTTTTGCTTTTTGGGTTTTTTGAGACAGGGTTTCTTGGTGTAGCTCTGGCTGTCCTGGAACTCACTCTGTCCACCAGGCTGGGCTCAAACTCACAGAGATCCTCCTGCTTCTGCCTCCTGAGTGCTGGGATTAAAAGTGTGTGCTCAATTCCCAGCAACCACATGGTGGCTCACAACCGTGTATTGTGGAATCTGATGCCCTCTTCTGGCATAAAGGTATACATGCAGATAGAGTACTCATATACGTTAAATGAGTAAATCTTAAAAAACAAAACTGATGTAAGTCATATCAGCCTGCCAAGAGATTAATATTACTGTCCCTATTTTTGCAGCTAAGGAAATTGGGGCTCAAAATAAGAGTAGAGGCAAGCATGGTGATATGTACCCATAATCCCAGGAGGGTAATGGGTTCGTGTCTTTGTTATATGACAAGCTCAAGGCCAACGTGGGCTTTGCAGTGGAATTGCTGGGTTTTAGACTCCCATGTCTTTATACAAATCCCATTTCATTCACACCTAGACACTGGGATTTATCCTGTACCACAGCTGAAGCAGAAGCCTCTCAAATGGGTCAGGCACACGCAGCATTGTAGGAAGCCAGCACACAATTGCTGAATTCTACTCCAGGAAGTCACTCTGGGTGCCATCTTAGAGGAGGCCCAGCTTGCCTTTAGGAGATGAGGCCAATTTATGGGTGACAGTTGGGTGCTGACTGGGAATGGGAGACCCACCATCTGGCTCCCAAGGCACATGCATCTAAGTGTACAGCTTTGGTTTTATCAGGGATGGGGTTCAAATAGTCTAAGTGGTTACTGAGGGTGGTAACCTCTTTCCCAGGAAAGGGAGGGGGTGGGTTGGTGAAGCTGCTTAATTGAGATGGGAGGGTGGCCAGGGACTTCCAAGCTTTTAGATCCGGTGGTGATGTTCCGTAAACAAGCGCAACCTCAGCTCCCTGGAGGGCCTGGGAGCAAATGGGTGCATCTCGGCCTCCCTCCCAGCAGCTGCTCGCACAACCCGGCCGCCTCCAGCGGGCGAGCTCAACGGCCTCCCCACCCCCAGCTCAGCCTCAGGAAGTGGGGCCACTGAGAGTATCCTCTCGCCTCCCCTCCTGCCGTGAGTGCCCTCTGTGAGGGAGCATTTCCTGGCCTAATTAAGCTGGGTAATGAGTAGCTAAGAAAAGGGGATGAAAGCCCTAGGCGGCTTAGAGCTGGGACAGTTTATGACAGGGGTGTCTGCAGCTGGTGACGGTCGTAGAGAAGTTATTTCTCCTAAACCTGGGAAGTTACATGCTATTTCCTCAGCAGAGTGAGCCCCAGAGTGGAGCAGAGGGATTACTCTGTCCTAAGGGGACCTGCTTGGAGGGTGAGGATTAGGGTTTGCCCCAGGCTCTGGGGCTGGGGAGGAACCAAGCCAAGCTCGGGAGCAGCACAAGTCACCTGGGGCTAATGACCTTAGTTTAGCCCAAGGCTGGGCCGTCCTCGGCGACCAGGAGTGCCTCCCCGGGGTGTTGTTTTTCATTTGAATGATAGGACTGTGCTCAGAGGCCATTTCCTAAGGCCTCTTCCAGCTGAGAGTGAGGAAATCTGAGCTCTGTCCCTCCTCCCCTCTGTCCCTCCTCCCCTCTGTCCTCCTTTAAAGGTGCTAAAAGTTGAATACCAGAAAATATCAGGTGCCACAGCAGCCAGGAGTTAGGGGAGAGAGAGCTGGTGTAGACAGCCCCACCCAAGAGATGGAGGCCGGACTGCGGAAGCTCTGGATCCCAGGGCAACTTCTCAAGACTCTAACCCTGAGGTTGTCTGATGCCCCACTGTAGGGGAGAGTTGAGTCCCACACAGCCGCACACTGTACCCCAGATTCTCCTATTGTGCCCGTGTCTGTCCTACTGTCTGTTCTTCATCTTCTTAAATTTAATTTTTTTGTTTTTGAGAAGGCTTTCTCTGTAGCTTTGGAGCCTGGCCTGGAATTTGCTCTGTACACCAAGCTGGCCTCGAACTCACAGAGATCCACCTGTCTCTGCGTCCTAAGTGCTGCGATTAAAGGCTTGGACCACCACCTCCTGGTTTGCTCTTCATTTTTAAGAAATTACTTTGTGCCAGGTGTGGCGGCACGTGCCTGTAATCCCAGGGTTTGGAGTTCAAGGCCAGCCTTGTAACATAGCAAACTGAAGTCAACCCTGACCTATCGGAAACAAAGGAACAAAAGCCCAGACCACTTGGTTACAAACCCACTACCACAGCACTGGCTGCTCCTCTAGAGGACCTAGGTTCGATTCTCAGCACCTGTATGGTGTCTCATAGCCCTCTGTAACTCCAGTCCTGGGGGATCTGATGCCTTCTTTTGGCCTCTGTAGGCACCAGGCATGCACATGGTTCATGGATTTACATGCAGGCAAACAACTCATATACAACAAATTACAGCAACAACAGTAATAATAAATATTAAACCAAATCAACCAGACAACAATAAAGTAGAAAGAAATTGCTTTGCTTCATACTCATGTCTTAGTTGGCAGGAGTGGGTGGAGTAGAGATTGGGCCCAGTCTGCCACTCAGCCCCTGACTGAAGTTAGAAATCAAATGGCCCTACTCATTATCTTCTCCTCTTCAAAAGGAGGGCATTGGGGTGTATAGTTCTCACGTTATGAATCCACTGCCTCCACTGAGGCAAAATTAGGACAGATATTTCACTGACCTTTCAAATAAGGTCCTCACTGGGTATGTCCTGGTCCTACCAGAGTAGCATTTTTCTAGTTACCCTGTAGTGTAGAGTTGAACCCATTTACTGCAGCTGGTGGGAGGGCTGTTTGTCATGATCCTGTGACCAACTATATTCCTTTTTTTCTTTTCTGAGACAGGATTTCTCTGTGTAGCCCTGGCTGCCCTGGAACTCACTCTGTAGACCAGGCTGCCTCAAACTCAGAGATCTGTCTTCCTCTGCCTCCTGAGTGCTGGGACTAAAGGTGTGCGCCACCCCCTCCTGACTTTTTATAATTTTCTAAATAAGACCTATTTTAGGCCATGTTTTCTGAGCCCCCATTCTTCCATTGAATTCTTTTGTTGCTGTTTTTTTATAAAAGGTTTTAGCTCTTCCCAACTGAACTAATTTTCTTTCCTTCTTTCTTCTTTCCTTCGGGGGCAAGGGCCCCACTGTGTAACACTGGCCAGCCTGGACTTCATTATGTAGACCAGGCTGACCTCAGACTCACAGGGATCCTCTTGCTTCTGTTGTTACCAGGCCTGACACACCACTGAACTCTTGGTGGCTGGAAGGACATGGAACTGATGAAGGTATCTGTCTCTTTCCAACAACCTCTTCTTTACCTCCCTAGTCCTTCCCCTCTGCTCTTGCTTAGTGATGACAGGGTCTTTTTGAATTCTTCCTCAGGCCATAGAATCTGCAAAGCAGGAGGAGTCTTGGTGTTCAGATGCCTGACCAGAGAGGGTTCACTTAGGCAGCCCAGCTTGGCAAGGACAGCCAGGGCACCCTCTGCTCTCAGAGTCCTTGCAGAGTCCTGGTGACCAGACTAGAGAAAAACCAAGGGCCAGCCTGAAAGCTCCAACTCTGACCCTGGTTACCTTCCAGTTGGGTAGCCCAGCTCAGGGACATGGCATTCTCTTTAGTGTTGCTGCAGCTGGGCGCCCAGGGAGCCTAGGCATTCTGAATGTGTAACCCTGCTAAAAAGGAGAACCTCAAGGAAGCTAGGAGCTTCCCAGGCGTGGACTGGGGCCACTGAAACCGGATACCCTGTCAGGAGAGGCCTTTCACTGAGGAGCAAGGAGGAGGAGGACAGGAAGGAGGAAGAAAATGGAGGAGGAAGAGGAACATTGGAGAGATAGCTGGCTCACTGGTTAAGAGCGCTCACTGTGCTGCTGTAGTAGCAGACCCCTGTTCGATTCCCAGAGCAGCCCTGGAGGCTAGTGACAGCTCTTAGAAGCCATTTCTTGTTTCTCATTTGCTCTGATACCAGGTGGTGTTGCACATCTGTTCTCAGGGGGACTGCTGCAAGTTGGAGAGTGGCTTGGAGTACACACTGGAACAAAATAAGCCTGACACCTTGAGTTTGGTCCCTGGGACCCACGTGGCAGAAGGAGAGCACTGGCCCCTGGAAGTTGTCCTATGACCTTCATTCATGCCCCATGGAATCCTCCTCTGCCCTTAAGTCTAATAAAAAATTTAATTGGAAGCAACAGGAACAGAGGCCTCAGCCAGTCATCTCTGCTCACAAGGAGCCTCTGCCTTTTCCCTGGAGGAGCCCAGTCTCCCTTCTCTCCCAGCCCTCTGAGTAAAGAGGTCAGGTAATACTGTGAAAAAAAAAAGTGTTCAGGGCAGAGAGATGGCTCAGTAGACAAAAGCACTGGCCTTTGTCTGAGGACCAGACCTCAGTCCCTGTCCTGTTGTCCCTGCACCCTTCTCCCTGCTAAGCACAAGGTAAAAGAATACAGGCTCCAGAATGTTGTTCTTTGACCTCCATACAAAAGACTGGTGGTGGTGGCACATGCCTTTGATCCCAGGACTTGAGGCAGAGGCAGAGGCAGAGGCAGAGGCAGAGGCAGAGGCAGAGGATCTCTGAGTTCAAGGCCAACCTGGTCTATGAGAGTTAGTTGCACCGGGCATTGGTGGCACACACACTTGGGAGGCAGAGGCAGGTGGATCCCTGTGAGTTGGAGACCAGCCTGGTCTACAAGAGCTAGGTACAGGACAGCCTCCAAAGCCACAGAGAAACCCCGTCTCAACACCACCACCACCACCTGTGCCCTGCAAAAAGAGCTAGTTCCAGGACAGCTATTGCTACACAGAGAAACCCTGTCTGGAAAAACCCGAGAAGAAAGGAGGGGGCGGGAGAGAAGTGCATGATGATTTCCAACACTCAGATGAAAAAACGTTCTTTCTGCTTGTCTGTCAGCAGACATCCGCCGAATGTCTGACAGAGCAATGGCATGGTATAGCGCCACACGAATGGTCAGAAAGGAAAAGGATCCTACATGAGAATCATCCCCAATTTATACAGACCATTGTCATTGCTCAGCTAAAAGGAACAGACCAAGGCTAAACTCACAGCAGTTCAGGAAGGCTGCTTGGTGACCAGCTCTGCCAAAGAACCAAAGATAGCAAATACTCTGTCCTTGAGGTACAGTTTGCCATCTGCCGTGGAGACAAGGCTGTGAGCCAAACCAACTCGTGAACAAGGTCCAAAAGAATTCCAGTAAATGACTCAAGTGCAATGGCAGCATGTGGGAGTCAAAGCAGGAGGCCCTTCAGCTTTAGGCCAGACTGGGCTACATAGAAATTTCACCTCAAACAAGAACCCGTTTATAGACCATGTTGGTTTATGCCTGTTATCCCAACTCTCGGGAGCCTGAGGAAGGAGGGGTACTGCTAGTTTGAGACCAGCCCAGGGCTACAGGGTGAGAGTTTAACTCTCAAAACAAAAGAGAGCCCGTCAAGATGACTTAGTGGATATAGACACCTGCCTGTCTGCCAAGCCTGAGACCATGAGTAGTTTGATCCAATGGATCCACATGGGGGAAGGAAAGAACCAGCTCTCTCTCTCTCTCTCTCTCTTATTTATTTATTTATTTATTTATTTATTTATTTATTTATTTTTTGGTTTTTTGAGACAGGGTTTCTCTATGGCTTTGGAGGCTGTCCTGGAACTAGCTCTTGTAGACCAGGCTGGCCTCGAACTCACAGAGATCCACCTGCCTCTGCCTCCCAAGTGCGGGGATTAAAGGCGTGCGCCACCAATGCCCGGCTCTCTCTCTCTCTTATTAAAAATCTTGTTTTGTTTTGTTTTTGAGACAGGGTCTTTCCATGTAGCCTTGGCTGTCCTGGAACTCGATCTGTAGGCCAGGCTGGCCTCAAATTCACAGAAATCCACCTGCCTCTGCCTTCTGAGTGCTGGGATTAAAGGCATGCACCACCAACGCCTGGTGAGAAACCATGTCTTTTTTTTTTTTTTTTTTTTTTTTTGGCTTTTCGAGACAGGGTTTCTCTGTGGCTTTGGAGGCTGTCCTGGAACTCACTTTGTAGACCAGGCTGGACTCGAACTCACAGAGATCCGCCTGCCTCTGCCTCCCGAGTGCTGGGATTAAAGGCGTGAGCCACCAAAACCCGGCGAGAAACCATGTCTTGAAAAACCAAAAAAAAAAAAAAGAAGAATGTGTCACCACACCTGACAGAAACAACTCTTACAAGTTGTTCCCTCACCTCCACTCTAGTGAAGTGTATGTGCATCCACCCAAATATTTACACAGGTGGTGCACCCCTGTAAATAAACAACACACCCAAAACAATACTAATAAAAAATAAAGACAAGAATTCAAATGTGTGGTGTACTTCATTGGCTATGTAGTCAATCAATCTATCTACCCATCTGTCTATCTTAGTTACTTTTGTATTACTGTGATAAAACACCATGGCCAAGGCATTTTATAATAGGAAGAATTTTGGGGGGCTTAAGTTTCCAGAGGGTTGAGTCCATGACCTGTTGGGAATGGTGGCACACATCCTTTAATCTCAGAATCTGGGATGCGGAGGCAGATTTCTGTGAATTTGACAATCAATAATTCCGGGACAGTCAGAACTATATAGTGAGATCCTGTAAGAGAAAGAAAGAGTCCATGCCTTGAGTTTGATGTCATTTATCAAAACATGGAATTGTGGCAGGCATAATGACTGACTGGGGCAACAAGCAGAGAGCTCATATCTTAAAATCAAGTGGGAGTCGAGTAGGGGTGGCTCATACCTTTAATTCCAGCACTCTGGAGGCAGAAGCAAGGGGAAATCTTTGTGGGTTCAAGGCTAGCCTGGTCTACAGAGCTATTTCCAGGACAGTCAAGCTATACAGAGAAACCCTGTGTCAAAAAAAAAAAAAAAAACTAAAAAGATTAGGAATGGCACATGGCTTTTGAAACCTCAAAGCCCACCTCCACTGACATATCTCACTGATGTACACCTCCCAAACCTCCAGCTGGAGGCCAAGTATTCAAACACCTTTGCCTATGAGGACACTCTAATCCAAGTCACCACACTGTCTGCCATCTGTCTCTGCTGTGGATGGAACCCAGGGCGCCAGCCAGGCTCTGAAACCATCTCCAGCCACGTTTGTGACTCCCTAATGAATGAGCTCACAGCCGCTGAGTGTGCACACTGATGCTGGTACAGCTAGCCTAGCAGTTGGTCCTGGTGTAATCTGGGGAGAAGGCTTCTTTCCCATCAAATACTCCCCAACGCTGTTCTTCAAGTCAGTTTACTGAGCGGCCCTTGTGTGCCAGGCACAGAACAAGAGGAACAAGAGGCTCTTCCCCTCCTCCTCCTGACCCAGCGGTCCTTAAGGGCCAATCTCCATTCTCACCGAACACATTTAAGGTGTTTTTTTTTGTTTTGTTTTGTTGTTGTTTTGTTTTTTTTTGTTTTTCGAGACAGGGTTTCTCTGTGGCTTTGGAGGCTGTCCTGGAACTCACTCTGTAGACCAGGCTGGCCTCGAACTCACAGAGACCCGCCTGCCTCTGCCTCCCGAGTGCTGGGATTAAAGGCGTGCGCCACCAACGCCCGGCCCACATTTAAATTTTACAGTGTATTCATTTGCACAAAATTTGTAGTAAGATCACCGGGCGTTGGTGGTGCACGCCTTTAATCCCAGCACTCGGGAGGCAGAGGCAGGCAGATCTCTATGAGTTCGATACCAGCCTGGTCTACAGAGTGAGTTCCAGGACAGCCTCCAAAACAATACAGAGAAACCCTGTCTCGAAAAACAAAAAAACAAAACAACAACAACAACAAAAAAAGTTGTGAAGGAAGTAGGGGCTGAAAGCCAGATTTCAGGACTGCACTGCAATACTGGAGATTAAAAGGTGGCTCTGGGTTGCTTGGTGATTCCCTCAAAATGGGAAATAACGTGTCCAATAAAGAGGAAGCATTTCCTGTACAATCTCCCTTCCGGAACTAACATTCAGGCTTGTGTCTCACCGTGGTCTCTGTCACTCAGCTTTGCCTGTTTGGTTCTGGACAAGCAGAGTGCTAAACTGCCTTGCAGGTGTGTCGTCCTGTCCCCCTTCCCCCATCTGACTGTTCTGACTCCTTCTTATGGGACTGTACACCAATGACCCTGTTTCAAGAGTCAGCATAATAAGCCAGAGATGCAATTTTGTTGGTAGCATGCTTATCCAGCATGCACTAAGGCCAGGGTTAATCTCCAATGATTCATGGGAACTCTGGGTCTCCTGTTGGGGTTACTAGTCTTATTAATAAAAGAATTTAAGAATGAGCCAGGCAGTGGTGGCGCACACCTTTAATCCCAGCACTCGGGAGTCAGAGACAGGCGGATCTCTGTGAGTTCAGGACCAACAAGAGTGAGTTCCAGGACAGCTTCCAAAGCTACAGAGAAACAACCCCCCCCCAAAAAAAAGAATGAACACAAACAGCAGTTCAAGGACAAAGAATAGACTCTAACAGAAGCTCAAGCACAATTTTATTAGCGTTTAAAAGAAAACTCCAGGGCAGGCAACCTATAAATCTCAGCAGCTGCCCAGAGGAGAATGGAGGAGAGAATGAAAACACGAAACAAAACTCTGCCATTTAAGCTGGCATGGCAGACAAACAGCCACACGGTGCAGGAATGCTTCAGAAAGAGCTGAAAAAGTCCAAATATCGGGGAAACCAAAAGTGTTGAGCAAAGCATGCTCAAGGAAGAGTGGAAAGAAGAAAAGGAGAAATTATGGCCTTCTGAATAATTAAGAAAAGCAGGCATATTATGAAGCGGTATGGTGATGGCCTGGTAAGCCGCTGTGCTAGGGAGGGATTCTGGGAATAAAAGTACAGTATCTGATTGAAGGACTAATTATTCTGCCCATCTGCTTATCATGGCTTAGGAGTCCAGCTTCTTAGGTGGTCCCTGGAGTCAACCCAACTGGAATGTTCATACTCTGCCCAGGCAAAAGACTCTGTTCTCTGGACCAGGAGTTTTCTCTTAACAGGGTTTTACTGTTCACAGAAGCACTTGGGAAATGGAAGCAGCAAGATAAAAAGTTCAACATCATCTTCAGCTACGGAGTTCCAGGCCAGTCTGGGGTACCTGAGACCCCGCCTTAGCTACTTTTAGGAGGCCAAGGTAAAAATTGCAGGTTCAAGGTCTGCCTGGGATACAGAGTGAGTTCAAGGCCAGCCTGGCAATTTAGTGGGATGCTGTCCATCTCAAAGGAAAAAGGAAAAAGAAAGCTGGTATATATAGCTCAGTGGTAGAGTACTTGTATAGGGCATGTGAGGCCTTGGGTACAATCCCCAGTACTATAAATAAACAAACAAACAAGCAAACAAGTCATCATAGCAGTTGCTGGCTCTGACAGACTTCCCATCATCTTCCCTAGGAGTTGACAGGCTGGTCTAGTGCTGAACCTGCCCCCTCCTCTATGGTGCTCTTTGACTTAGCCCAGTTAGGAGCGTCCAACAAATGTTTGCTGCCCATGTGCTTATGTTGCATCGAATGAGGTGCCAAGCACCAAGCTATCTGTTGTACCCACATCGTCGTACTTCATTCTTACAGTAACTGGGTTGCTGTCACTGTGACTACTTTGCAGATGGAGGAACTGAGATGAATTGACCCGGTAACACCCAAGGGCTCCTTGAGAGAAGCCAGCAATCAGCACCCGCTCTGTCAGCCTCTGGAGCTAGTGGCGATGATCAGACACTTTTCTTTTCCATTTTACTGGATTGTGAGTCCTTGACGGGAAGGGAGAAAGGTCTTTCTTTTATGTGTATGTGTGTAGTGAGCATTATGTAGTGTGCATGTATATGTGCTTACATGTGTGTGGGTGCATGAGCACATGTGGGTGCCTGTGTGTGGGTGCATGAGCACATGTGGGTGCCTGTGTGTGGGTGCATGAGCACATGTGGGTGCCTGTGTGTGGAGCCCTTTAGGAATCTTCTTTGGTTGCTTTCTACTCCGTTTACCAAGGCTGTGTCCCCTGCTTGTACAGTGTAGTTTTCCCCGCCAGTTGCCTGAGCCCTGCCATGCTGTCTGAACCCCCAAATAACACACAGGACACTATATTAATTATAAAGCTGTTGGCCGTTTTCTTGGTTTCTTACTGGCTATCTCTGATTCAAGTATTTAACCCATAATTGTTAATCTAAGTATTTCTCTTACTGGAGAAAAGGGTCTGGACCTCTTACTCTGGCGGTCTACATGGTGTCTGACTCTGCCTCTCTTTCCCAGAATCTTCCTTGACTCCTAGTCTCACCTATCTTGCTTCTCTATTAGCCAACAGTGCTTTATTCAACAACCAATATAGAGACAGATTTACAGAATGATATCTCCCATCACTTGCTGGACTTGGAGAGTACTGATCTGGTTAGTTTACCTAGCTTGCTGGCCCTTGAGGTCCCTTGTCTCTGCCTCCCTAGCACTGGGATCACAGGCAGGACACCATAGCCACCTAGATTTTAAAGGGTTCTGGGTATCCAAACTTTTGGCCTTCATACATGGCTTTATCCAATAAAAATGGGTGAATGGGTGGCGCTTACTGCAAGTGCATTTTCTAGGGTTTCATCCTAGTCCTACCAGAGGGAGATAGAGGGAGAGGGGAGGAAGGGAGAGAAAGGAAGGGGAGGGGAAACAAGAGAGGGTGTGAACTTGCATCTGGACCTTAGAACTCATCTGCTCCAACATTCCATGTTCCATAGCTGGAGAGACAATTGCAGTAGGACTAAGCCACTGGTCTCAAGGTCAAGGTCATAGCTCTCATTCCAATCAAGCAAGGCCAAGAACAGATCCGAGACTAGCTACTTGGAATCATTTTTCCAATCCATCTAAAAAAACCTACCTCTACAGAGACAGAAAGTCTAGAACTGAAGCTCTTCCACCAAGACAGCACCCTCTAGTGGCAGGCAGATGTGATTGCTATCAGCCTCTGCTGTCCAATCAACCTGCCCTAACAACAGGCCTGGTGTCCTGGCTAATTTTTTTCTTTTTATCAACTTGACCAAACTAGAGTCATTTGGGAAGAGGGACTCTCAGTTGAGAAAATCCCTCCATCAGACTGGCCTATAGCTGTTGGCTTTTTTTTTTTTTTGGATTGATGATTTATAAGGGAATATGGGACGATCAAGGCCACTATGGGCAGTGTCACCCCTAGGCAGAGTGGTTCACGGCTCCTGAGCAAGCCGTGAGGAGCAAGCCAGTAAGCAACACTTTTCTATGGCCTCTGCATCAGCTCCTTCTTCCAGGTTCCTGCCCTAATTTCCCTTCATGATGCACTACACACCAAAAGCTGAGATAAACTTTTTCCTCCCCAAGTTGCTTTTGGTCATAATGTTTCCTCACAGCTGTAGAAATCTAAGACACTTGATCTCTATCTTTCCTGGTCTCCATCCATTTTATGTATGTATTCGTTTATTTACATGTTCATTATTTATGCATTTATGTTGGGAATGGAACCCAAGGCCTCTTTCATGTTAACCATATGCACATACCCAATTCCCTCTCTCATTTAGAAGAAAAGTACTGGAGCATGCCAACCTTTCTATTGTGTAGTGGCATCCTGCTTTGAACACAGCCTTGGTTTCAACTCCTCAGAGGGGGGTAGCTTTTGCTGTACAGTGGTTCTTCAGCAGGGCCTGATAAGGCAGGCCTGTAATTCCAGCTACTAAGGAAATCTAGGAAGACTGGCCTGATTTCCGAGGTGAGTTCAAGGCCAGCCTGGGCAATTTAGTGTGATCCTACCTCAAAACAAAAAGGTAAACTGGGTAGTGGTGACACACACCTTTAATCCCAACACTTGGGAGGCAGAAGCCAGCCTGGTCTGCAGATCTAGTTCCAGGACAGGCTCCAAACCTACCGAGAAACCCTGTCTCGAAAAATAAAAAAACCAAAACAACAAGTAAACTGTATCTTAGCCCAAGAATTGTAGTTTATGTATATTTACTTTGCCTTCTTACTTAATTTTACCTGAAAAATGAAGACTAGCTGGGGAGCTGGAGAGATGGCAGAGCAGTTAAGAATACTGTTCTTGCAGGGAACCTGGGTTTGGTTCCCAATACAACATGATGTCTTACAACCTTCCATTGTAACTCCAGTTCTCTAGTTCTAGAGGATCCAATTCCCTCTTCTGAGCTCAGTGGGCACTAGGCAAGTATGTAGTGCAGACATAAATATAGGCAAAACACTCATAACATGTTTTAAAAAATAGCTAGGCACTCGGGCTCAAAAGCAGGAGGATTTCTGTGTGTTTAGTTTAAGGCTAGCCTGGTCTGTAGGGAGAGTTGCAAGCCAGCCTAGTGAAAAACCCTGTCTAAAAAAAAAAAAAGCTCAGCAGTGGTGATGCATGACCTTTAATCCCAGCACTTGGGAGAGAGGTAGGTGGATCTTTGAGTTACAGGCCAGCCTGGTCTACAGAGTGAGTTCTAAGACAGCTAAGGCTACACAGAGAAACCCTGCCAAAAACAAATATACAACAAAAGGACTATCTAAATTGTGAAATTGTGAGGGAGATCCTTTTTGCTTTTTTTTTTTAATTATTTATTTATTACGTACACAGTAGTCTACTTGCATGTATGTCTGCATGCCAGAAGAGGGAACCAGATTTCATTATAGATGGCTGTGAGCCACCATGTGGTTGCTGGAATTTGAACTCAGGACCTTTGGAAGAGCAAGCAGTGCTCTTAACCGCTGAGCCATCTCTCCAGCCCTTTTTTTGGTTTTTCGAGACAGGGTTTCTCTGTAGCTTTTGGAGGCTGTCCTGGAACCCACTTTGTAACCAGGGTGGCCTCGAACTCACAGAGATCCGCCTGCCTCTGCCTCCCGTCCTTTTTGCTTTTAAGAATGTTTTTTATTAATCAGTTAACTAGTCAATTAATTGCTCCCATGAGTGTGTGCATGTGCGGTGGCCAGCACCTTTACCCCTGTTTGCAGCTTACCAATGAGAAATCCAAGGCCGAGAAAGCTGAAGCCACTTCTTCAAGGTCGTGAAGCTGTAACTCTTGTGCAAGTCAGCCTTGTACGGTGTAGATGATCTTTTTGTTATTTTCCCCAACAACAGCCTTGGGTTGCGCATTCAAACACCAAAGACTTGAAGGCTGGAGGTGGAGGTGGAGCTCGGTGGTGGGGTTTTTGCTCTGCACATACAGTGCAAGGCCCTGGCTTCGACTTCCAACACTAGGGCAAGGGAGGGCGTGGACAAATGAAAGGCATGCTTATTCTGTTCAACCGTATAGCCCTTTTGCATAAACTGTAAACCAGGGAGGCAGGGTAAAGGGTGTTGGGGATGTTGGGGTGTTGGGGGTGCTGGGGGTGGGGTGTGAAAGCAGACAGTGGTGCACCAAGTTCTATCAACTTAACCTCACACTTCAGGTGGCCGGCAGTGCAGGTTCAAGCTTTGAATTGCCCTCAAAGACTCTAGGGGGCCTCCCAGTCAGGGCACACACCCACGCCCTGGGAGAGGCACTCCAAAGGAGCTCCTCTCCTGTGTCCTCAACCAATGGAACCTGCTGTTAATGCCTGCCACTGGCGCTGGGGACCTATTAAACACACTAACTCAGGGTTTCTGACTACCAAACCCAAGGTGTGTTGTCACAAGGTTCCTCTTCATAATAAGGGCACACCATATATAACAAGAGATGTAATGTATACAACATATGTAATATATATTAAGAATAAGAGCATGCCCTATATAACAAGATATAGCACGTAATAATAAGAGCATACCACATATACGATCTCTGCCCTGCATTGTGAAACACCACACTGAGGTGACCTTTCTTCAGGGTTTCAAGTGGGCCTTGGCCTCCTGGCCTCATGAAGTTTCCAGAGCCCCTGCCCTCCAGCCCAGAGCCTGCCTTCCCAGCAGTCTGGAATGGAGCTGGGCCCCTCAGGGCTCCTCTGTACAGATTAACCCTTCTTTCCACTCCTCCTTGCCTGGCAAAGGACTCTGGGCCAAGTGGCCAGACACTGACTCCAGGGCTGGCGGATGCCATAAACCTGCTTTCCTTGGGGACTCCGGAGATCCATGCCTGATCCAAGCGCAAACGTTTTGTTTGAAATGGCCTCGGGAGGAGAGAGCACAGGGCTTCAGACACATGTTCCTCATTTGCCATTGGTGGAGCTCAAGGGCTGGGAGCAGCGCCAGCAGGAGAAAGGGCAGGCTGCAGCAGCTGCTGCTGCCACCAAGCCACCAGGGAGTGTGGCTTCAGGGGGAAATGGAGGGAGAGAGCCAGAGGAAGAAGGGGTGGGACTTGGGGACGAGGGCGGTGTCACTGGGGAGGAGGGAGCAGGTGGTGGCTTGTTTATCTGCTCAGCTGTTTTGTACCTCTGAGCCTGAGTGCCTGAGTCTGGGACCAGAGCAGCTGGGAGAAAAAGCAGGGCAGCCAGGGGCCCTAGTGGTCCTTTGCCTTAGTTACAGGTCCCGAAACCAAAGCAGAGTCACAGGAGGGAGAGGCATGTGGGTGCTGCCCTCCCTCCCCAGTCTGCAGGGCTGCTAGCTGCCCATATGCTCACTTCTGCCATGCAGACACCCTGGCAATGCCCTCCTGCATAGTGCAAAGGTTTTCACTGGGTAGTCACCCCCTGGGCTGACATTGGCACAAACACAATGTAAATATCCCCGGGTCTCACTGGCGCAGTCTCATACGTTAATTGGCATGGTCCTGGGGGTGAGCGAGCCAGCCTTCTTAGCTCCTAGCCTTGGTAAAAGCCCAGCCTGTACCAGTGAAAACCAGGCTAGTACCCCGGCCTCTGCCCAGTGTGCCCCAGCACCTTCCTCCGAGGGGTGGGATCTCCCTTCTCCTATATATAGACCAAGAAGAAGGGGTTACTTGCCAGTCCCCTTTACACCTCAGTGCCCCCATCTCATTTACATGCTAAATTGTTCAGCGGCAAAGCTGGCTCCAGCTTAATTTGCCCTGATGCCGTCTTTTGACCAGGTTAATAAACTCACCACCCTCAGTGCTGGAGATTTTGGGAGGGAGGGTGCCTTAATTACCCTGTGGCTCGAGAGTTCACTTCCTCCATGGGTCTTCCTCCAGCTTATCACTTTGTTCTTGGTTGTTTAAATGAGAACATTCTGGAGGACTCTGGTGACTGAGTCCCTCCCCTCCCCATGAGGATTGCCAGAAGTCTCTGTCTGCCTTCCTGATGGTGCACAAAGCCAGGGCTCTGTTGACAAAGGGTCTGCTCCCCTGGCACTGGGCCTAGGGGTTAGGACAGGGTAGGAAATGCAGATGCCTTTTGCAGACTTTTGCAGATGCCTGCTGGGCTCTTTTAAGTCGCCAGTTTAAGGACTCTCTCTCTCTCTCTCTGAATATGCAGGGTTTCTCTCACACACACATTCTGAATATTATGCAGGGTCTCACACACACTTTGGATAAGCAGCCTCTCTCTCTCCCTCTCTCTCTCTCTTTCTCTCTCTCTCTCTCTCACACACACACACACACACCCACCCACACACACACACACACACACACACACCAAGTCTGAGCACTGCTCCTCTGACCTCCCTCACCTGTGTGCAGTGGGGGAGGAGGGCAGGCCAGGGAGGAAGCCTGTTTAGTCCACGGATCTGTGCAGCTAGGGACTTGGTCCTGGGGTACACCGACTGGTGGAGAACAGGGGTGTGGACTCTCTGCTGCTAACTCTGTGCTTACAGCTTATGTGTTTTGGACTTCCATTACCCGGGTCTGGATCTTGCTGTGTAAAAAGCAGGACTGGGCCTCCAACCACAGCCTTTCCCACTGGGCCTCCAACCACAGCCTTTCCCACTTTACAGATTCACAGGCTTGTAGAATGTGGGTTTCTTTGTCTATAGCCCATTTCTCTCTTCAGACACAGGCAATCGAGTAAAATTCACACAGCTAGCTAACTTGTTTTGCTGCTCTTCAACCCACAAGCTCTTGCTTCATCCCATATAAAATTGGCACCAGAAGATGGTATTCAAGTTGACCTGATGCTGCTAGGGCCTCCAAACAGAAAAATGGCTACCCTACTATCTTCTGGCCAATGACCACCCCCTACCTAGCAAATTCTCTGAGCTTTATTTATAACAGGTCAGAGATCTTAGCTCCAGCAACTCAATGGACCAGTTTGTTTTTCAGTGCTGGGGATGGGACCCACAACCTCCCCACGCTAAGTAAATTCTCTGCTACCGAGCTATCCTCAGTCCTTGCCAATTTTGTTGATTTGAGACAAAGTCTCTTGTATCACAGGCTGTCCTTGGGCTTGATATGTAGAGTAGAGTAGGCTGGCCTTAAATTTGTGGCAGTCTGACTCACCCTACTGAATGCTGGGATCATAGGCATGCACCCCACAACCTACCCCTAAAATCTTCATTCTTAGGTAAGGAAAACGGTCAAGAAGTTGAACCCAGGGTCTCAGATCCAAGCCTATTCTACCACTATGCCAGGATCTAAATAAACTACAAACAGGAGGCTTTCCCTCATTCAAATCCATCTTTGCAAGTAAGTAAAAATATTATCTTTTATCTTCCTACTACCGTTTCCATTAGCCTCTGGGTTTTTAAATTTTAATTTAAAAATACTTTATATTTTTATGTCTGTTCTGCCTGCATGTATGTCTGTGTACCATGTACATGCAGTGCCATTAGGAGCCAGGAGAGGGCGCTTCATTCCCTGGAACTGGTGTTGATGCTTCTGAGCTTGCCGTGTCGGTGCTGTGATTTGAACTCCAGTCCTCTAGAAAAGCAATCAGTGCATAAGTGCTCCTAACTGCTGAGCAATCTCTCCAGCCCCTACTTTACCACTATCATCACCATCACTACCTATCACGGCAGACACACACACACACACACACACACACACACACAGGAAGAGGAGAAGCACCTACTATATGATCTCTAGGTAGTTAGGAAATGGAGTTACTCCTTTGGCCACATACATGTAAATCTACAAGAAGAGTGATCAAGGCATTGTTCAAAAAGGAAAGCCTCACAGGTATTACTATGACAAAACTAGAAGTGTCTGTGATGTCATTCAGAATGCCTTGGGCATCCTTATAAACAAGCAAGTTAAGGTCAAGATCCCTGCCAAGAGAATTAATGTGCAGACTGAGCATATGGAACACTCTAGGAGCCGAGACAACATCCCCAAACGGGTGAAGACAACAAAGGAAGCCAAAGAGAGAGTCACTGGGCTCAGCTGACGCCAGACTGCCCCGTCTAGAGAAGGATGCTTCTTTGTGAGGACAGATGACAAGGCTGGAGCCTGTTCCCTGTGAGTTCATGGCTTAATGTACAAAGAGAGATAACAGGCCTAGGTTATACAGTGTTTTTTTTTTTTTTAGTTTTCTAGAATAAATATGTGAAGCAAAATAATTTTCAAACTAGAATAATGTATTTGTTATTGTATGACATTGTGCATAACTGGGGGTGGCGTGAGCTCAAGGGCCATGGCTCCTGTGTCGAGGTCAGAGGACAATTCTGTGAGGCATTGCATCCTATGCTTTTTCCTTACATGCTTCCATCCATGTAAACCCAGGTCCAGGCTTGCCCAGCAAGTGTCCTTAATTGCTGAGCCATCTCATCAGCCTTGTGCTTTTTCTTAAATCTTGTTTTGTTTCGTTGTTTTTTTGTTTTTGTTTTTTTTTTGATACGTATTCTCTCTACATAGCTGGAACTGTCCTGGAACACATTATGTAGACTAGGGGCTGACTTGGATCTCACAGAGATCTGCCTGCCTATGAGTGCTGGGATTGAAGGCGTGCACCACACCTGGCTCCCCCCCCAGATCTAATCTATGATAATCTCTTCACTTTTTATTTGGGGAGGGGTTACTGAGACTCGAGTCAAGGTTTTATGTAGTCCATGCTCGATTCCTGTATAGCTGGGGCTAGCCTTGAACACTTTGACTTCCTGCCTCTACAGCTTGAGTGTGAGGTGTGTGCCATCATGCCAAATTCTCTTAAAGAGGTAGACCCACCATTTTCTATAAGATTCTAGATTATGAATGTGTCTAATTATCTAATTAGTTCCTTGTTGTATTATCTAACTCATCCTTTCATATGCATATTCTCTATAAATCTAAAAAGCCTGCTATTGCTTTCCTGGGCAAGGGTGGCTTTGGGAGGCTGCCACTCCAGGGTGGAGGACAGGATAGCAGGAGATTTTCCCTGGTGATTGCTGTAACAAATCTTAGGATGTGTGCCAGGTCTGGTCTCACTTCGCCAGAGGGGGAGGGGCGTCCCCAGTAGGATTCTGAACTCCATCCCCAGAACATACTTGCCAAGAGAGCCGTGAGCTGCAGCCTAAGGCCCCAGGGTGTGGGGCAACTCTGGCCTTCTGCCTGTGGAACGGAGCAGCAGTGCAGCAGCCCGGGTCAAGGAAAGGGACCAAGTATGGAGCCAGCCAGACTGGCCTCTATAGCTTGCCAGCTTTGGGGTGTCTGGGTAGGTCATACAATGCTGAGCATCTGTTTCCCTGCCTGTGACACGGAACTATATAAAGCTCCTTCATAGGGTCATTGGAGATTGGTACTAGTAGACAGGGGACAGAATGCCTGCTTCGAGGGTCAGTGGGCAGAAGCTGGTGCTTACGCCTAAGTCAAGTTCTAGGTGTAGTAAAGGCAGGTGACTGACGACAATGGAGGTGAATGAGCGCTCTTCCCCGGGTGCTGGGGTAGGGAGAGCACTGTCATAGTCACTCCTGTCTGTCTTCCTGACTGGGTGTGGCTCAGTGGTAGAATACTTGCCTAGTATATGGAGGACCTGGGATCAATACCAGTTCTAGTACAACAAAATGTAGAAAATTACACTTCCCATTCCCACTTTCTTCCTTTTTAAAAAAATTTAAATTAGAAACAATCTTATTTTATATATCAATCCCAGTTCCCTCTCCCTCCCATCCTCCCATGCCCCCCACAAACCTCCTATCCTATCCCTCTTCTGCTCCATAGAAAGGGTGAGGCCTTCCATGGGGTATCATCAAAGTCTGTCACATCATTTGGGGCAGGGCCTAGGTCCTCCCCCATTTGTCTAGGCTGAGAGAGTATCCCTCTGTGGGGAATGGGTTCCCAAAGCCCATTCATGCACTAGGGATAAATACTGTTCCACTGCCAGAGGTCCCATTGACTACCGAGGCCTCCAAACTGACACCCAAGTTCAGAGGGCCTGGTTTTGTCCTATGCTGGTTTCCCAGCTATCAGTCTGGGGTCCATGAGCTCTGCCTTGCTCAGGTCAGCTGTTTCTGTGGGTTTCAAAGCCTGGTCTTGACCCCTTTACTTACCAGTCCTCCCTCTATGCAACTGGATTTCAGGAATTCGGCTCAGTGCTTAGCTGCGGGTCTCTGCTTCTGCTTCCATCAGCTACTGGATGAAGGCTCTAGGATGACATATAAGGTAGTCATCAATTTCATTTTTGGAAAAAGGCATTTAAGGTAGCCTCTCCACTATTGCTTAGATTCTTAGTTGGGGTCATCTTTGTATATCTCTGGATACTTCCCTAGTGACAGATTTCTCTTTACACCTATAATGGCTCCTACTATTAAGGTATATGTCTACTTTCTTGCTCTCCTCTATTCTTCCCCTGACTCACTCTTCCTGCTCCCTCATGTCCTCCCCTCCCCTCCTCTTCTCCTCTTCTCTGTCTCCTAATTCCCTCTCCCCTTCCCCCATGTTCCCAATTTGCTCAGGAAATCTTGTCCTTTCCCCTTTTCCAGGAACCACATGTGTCTCTCTTAAGGTCCCCCTTGTTTCCTAGCTTCTCTGGAGGTGTGGATTGTAGGCTGGTAATTCTTTACTCTATGTCTAATATCAGTACATAAATGAGTGCATACCACATTTATCTTTTTGTGACTGGGTTACCTCACTCAGGATGGTTTCTTCCAGTTTCATTCATTTGCCTGGGAATTTCAAGATTCCATAAATGGTACCCCACAGAATGAAAAAAGATCTTGACCAACCCCACATCTGACAGAGGACTGATTTCAAAAAATGTGCAAAGAACTAAAAAAGCTAGTCACTAAAACACCAAATAATCCAATTAAAAAGTGGGGTACAGAACTAAGTAGAGAATTCTCAACAGAGGAATCTAAAATGACTAAAAGACACTTAAGAAAGTGTTCGGCCGGGCGTTGGTGGCGCACGCCTTTAATCCCAGCACTCGGGAGGCAGAGGCAGGCAGATCTCTGTGAGTTCGAGGCCAGCCTGGTCTACAAAGTGAGTTCCAGGACAGCCTCCAAAGCCACAGAGAAACCCTGTCTCGAAAAATCAAAACAAAAAACAAAACAAAAAAAACCAAAAACAAAAACAAAGAAATGTGGTATGTTTACACAATGGAGTATTACTCAGTGGAGAAAAACAATGGAATCCTCCATTCTTGTGACCTCAAACTTGTGATCCTCATCCCTCAGCCTCCCCAGAAAATAAGATGTGCTGGAATAAACCTGTAGCATTAACATTCAGGAGGTAGAGGCAACAGAATTTCAAGTTCAAGGTAACCTTGAGATACATAGCAAGACTCTGTTTCAAAAAATAAAAAGACAGCTGGACATTGGTGGCACAAGCCTTTATTTAATCCTAGCACTTGGGAGGCAGAGGTAGGCAGATCTCTGTGAGTTTGAGAATAGCCTGGTCTACAAGAGCTAGTTCTAGGACAGCCTCCAAAGCCACAGAGAAACCCTGTCTTGAAAACCAAAAAATAAATAAATAAATAAATAAAAAGACAAGGCTGGAGTACATTTGTGACTTTCACAGAGAATTGGGGTTCAGTTCCCAGCACCCACATGGTGGCTCACGACTGTCTATAGCTCCATTTCCAGGGGATTTAATGTCCTCTTCTGGACTCTGTGAGCACTACACTCACATTTTGCATATACATATATGTAGACAAAACACTCATACATGTAAATAAAGATGGTGGAGATGGTGGGGCTTGGGGGCACCCACCTTTAATCCCAGCAACTCAGGAGGCAAAGCCAGGCAGGTCATTGTGAATTCAAAACCAGCTTGGTCTTTATAGCAAGTTCCAGGCTAATTGAGGCTACACAGTGATACCAAGTCTCAAAAATAAATAAAATGAATGAATGAATAATCAGGACTCAGCCACCATAGAACTTCTAGAACTGACAGACACTTTCAACAAACAGCAGGGTGCAAAATCAACATACAAAAATCAGTAGCTTTTCTGTGTATCAATAGCAAACATTGAGAAGGAAGTTGGGAGGAAATAACACTCATAATACCTTTAAAAATTAAACAGCAATAAGGGACTAGGATGTAACTATGATGATACAATGCTTGCCTAGACTAAACCAGGCATGGTGGTGTACACCTGTAACGCCAGCACTCAGGAGGTGGAGACAGGATGATCAGAAGTTTGAGGTCATCCTAGGCTACATAAGGAGTTCAAGAACAGCATGAGACGGGAAAGCACCAGTCTCGAAGCAAAGGAAGCAAGAAAATGAGGTAGGTGGTACTGTGGTTACCACCCCACTGCAGGGACTTAGTAAACTTTTATTTCTAAATAAATAAAACAAGATATTTTTGAGTAAGTCCAACCAAGGAAGAGAAAGACTTCTACAAGAAGAACTTTAATAACAAGAAATTAGACACCAGAAGATGGGAAGACCTCCTGAGCTCATTGACTGACTGGCAGAATTAATGGCTTTAATACAAAACTGTCCTCATCCAAATCCCTATGATATTCTTCATAAAACTATTTCTAGTTTTAAAATTTTTAAATTCAGGTAGCAGGGAGCTGGAGAGAGAGCCAGATCAGTAAAGAGCTTGCAGTAGGACTGGAGTTTGAGAGCCAGAACCTGCTTTCCAAACCCTGCTATCGTGGCATACATTTTTTTTTGTTTTGTTTTGTTTTTTTGGTATTTCGAGACAAGGTTTCTGTATTGTTTTGGAGCCTCTCCTGGAACTCTCTCAGTAAACCAGGCTGGCCTCGAACTCAAAGATCCGCCTGCCTTGCCTTCCTTGATTCCGGGGAGATGGTGGATCCTTCAGGCTCAATGGTTAGTCAGCCCTGCCTTCTTTGTGAGTTCCAGGCCTGTGAGAGATCCTAACTGAAGAAAATGAAATGAAAGCTGTGGACAGGACACGGGAACAACACCCAAGGTTATATTATGAGTTCTGTGTGCGCACACAAGCACAAGCGTGGTCCCTGTGAAGGATGAGAGGCTGTAACATCCAGAGCAGCCGAAGCAGGCACAGCAGTGCTGGAGGCTGCACAATGCCTGCTCTTGAACTATACTACAGAGCTACAGTAACAAAAACAGCAGGGTGCTAGCTCAGAAACAGACATACAGATGAATGGGACAAAAAGGATCCAGAAATAAATCCACAAAGCTACAGAACCTAACTTCTTACAAATGTGTAAAAAGCATATGTTGGAGCTGGTCTACAAATCTGATGCTTTGGAGGTGGAGGCAGAAGGATCAGGAGCTTAAGGCCAAACTTACCTACATAGTTAATTCATAGCCAGCCTGGAATACCAGAGACCCTGCCTCACAAAACAGACAAACAAGGAAAAATAAATTAACTGTGACATCATTTGTGAGCTGGCGGTCCAAAGAAAAATCTGACTAAATATGGCATCCAACATGAAGGCTTGAATATCCAAGCATACAGCCTGAGAAAGCTAAGAAAAGTTCTGGATAAGAAGCCAAATATGAGCCGGGCGGTGGTGGCGCACGCCTTTAATCCCAGCACTCAGGAGGCAGAGGCAGGCGGATCTCTGTGAGTTCGAGACCAGCCTGGACTACCAATCGAGTTCCAGGACAGCCTCCAAAACCACAGAGAAACCCTGTCTCGAAAAACCAAAAAAAAAAAAAAAAAAAAAAAAAAGAAGCCAAATATGGCTTCCTAGTCCGGCAGTCTCTCAGGTGGGCTGGTGCTTGGCTAACGTCGAGCCAGCCACCAGAGCAGAACCATGCAGTGAACCGACTGGCCCTTTAAGGTTTGGCTCTAGCAGTCAGAGAAAGCTGCAGACCCACAGAAAGCTAGGTCCAGACACAGAAAAGTTTTTTTCTTTTTAAGTTATTTATTTTTATTTTATATACACAGGTGTTTTGCTTGCATGTGTATATGTGTAAAGATATTGGAACTCCTGGAGCTTGAGTTACAGACAGTTGTGAGTCACCATGTGGGGAATTGAACCCAGGACCTCTGGAAGAGCAGCCAGTGCTCTTAGTCATCGAGCTCTTTCTCCAGCCCTAGAAAACTTGTAAAAAGATACAGTATGCCTAAAAAAAGTGCTTAGGTGCTAAAGGAAAAAATGGGTGAAGATAGTCATAAAAATATAAATAGTTTAAAATTAATAGTTTTTAAAGAAAGGGTATATGAAGCCATGTAAGGATGGGAAATACACAGGGCATCTAAATCCTATGTGGAGTTTTGTTAAACCCATCTACACAGTTTAAGAATGTCTTTTTTTTTTTTTTCAAGACAGGGTTTCTCTGTATTGTTTTGGAGGCTCTCCTGGAACTCGCTCTGTAGACCAGGCTAGCCTTGAACTCACAGAGATCCGCCTGCCTCTACCTCCCAAGTGATAGGATTAAAGGCATGAGCCACCAACGCCCAGCATACATGTTACCTTTAAAAGTTTGTATGTTTTAACTGGGCCACAGTTTTAATTCTAGCACTTGGGAGGCAGAATCTCTGTGAGTTCAAGGCCAGTCTGGTCTACAGATGGAGTTCCAGGACAGCCAGGGCTATTACACAGAGAAACCCTGTCTTGAAAAACAAACAACAACAACAAAAAAAAAGTTTGTGTATTTTCAGAAAAAAAGGACCAGACACCAATGAAAACAAGTAGCCAGGTGATCCAGCCTCTCAGAATGCCTCTGTTGTAGTTTCCTCAAAATTCTGCATCCAGAACACTTTCAAAACTGCTAGCTAAAATGGTCCAGTGTCACAGACTACTCCAGCCAGGACTTCAAATATGCTCTATACTTTCTCATCACACCGAAACTAAACAGAGACTTGACCATTATCCCAATGTTCTCATGGTTCCCTAAAGATGCCTTTGCGGGAGCAGTCTAGAGAACATTACACCCATATTCCCAAGAGGTGGGATGGGTGGTTTCTAGCTGTTTGGTAGATGTCCGTCATTGTTTAGGAGGGTTAGTTACAAATTGCTACTGGTCATGATCAAGGAGAAAACTAAACAAAGTAGGTTAGATTCAGGGATCTCTTTCAAAAGAGAAGAGGGGCTATATGAATGGTAAGATAAAAGGGTAGATTATTGAATCTACTTTAAACTAAACAGAAACTATTAACCTCAAACATTTTACATTGTTATGGATTTTTGTATATTTTTAAGGTTATTTTTGTCAGAAAATACTCTATATATGGTTTTGTATATTGAAGGCCTAGCAGTGGTGGCATAGGCCTTTAATCCTAGCACTTGGGAGACAGAGGCAGGTGAATCTTTGTGAGTTTGAAGCCAGCCTGGCCTACAGAGCTATTTCCAGGACAGCTAGGACCGTTACACAGAGAACTCTGTCTTGAAAAAAAAAAAACAAAAACAATGAAAAAGGTATTTTTTATACTGATACAAATTTAGCCAAGCATGGGGCACACCTTTAATTCCAGCACTTGGGAGGCAGAGGCAGGCGGATCTCTGTGAGTTCGAGTCCAGCCTGGTCTACAGACAGCCTCCAAAACAATACAGAGAAACCTTGCCTCAAAAAACCAAAAAGAAAGAAAGGAAGAAAGAAAGAAAGAAATACAGGTTAGAAGTTAATCATTTATAGTGATCAAACTTGTAGTAATCTTAGGTATGTTTCCAAGTTTAAGTAGAGATATATAAACACTTCAGAGACCTACAGAATATGGCATTTAAGATATTTTAATAACATGAGTCTTTTATGACAATGAGACACATCTGCTCCTGGCAACAGCAATTTCTTCACAAAAGGATGATGGGCATCAAGGAACCTCCATATGGAGTTTGCTTTTAATGTGGCAAAGTTAGCCACTGAGCAAGAAATTGCTTTTGAGCCAGGTTTTGGTGGTGCATGCCTTTAATCCCAGCACTCAGGAGGCAGAGGCAGGCGGATCTCTGTGAGTTCCAGGACAGCCTGGTCTACAGAATGAGTTCCAGGACAGCCTCCAAAACAATACAGAGAAACCCTGTCTCAAAAAAACCAAAAAGAAAAAGAAAAAAGAAACTACCTTTGCCTCAATTGCTGACAGTATGCTGTCTAAACTGGGCAAACAGAACAAAAAAGAGGGTGATTTCTGAACTTTGCCAAGACAAGGTATGACAGTCCTTCAAAATTCTTGCTTCACAGAAATGTCTGTCAGATATGCTAGGCCTGTAGGCTGAAGATGGATGCCCCAATATTACAGAGGAACCTTGGGTGACTGTCCAGGCAGCCAGCTGTCATTTCTGTAGTTTTGGAAGTTGCTTGCTCTGCATTTCTTATTTACTCAGGTAATATATCCTTCTTGGGACTCTGATGGAGTTGAAGACTAGATAGTCATAGTTACAGTTTTCCTTGCTACCAAATTCAGAAAACAAACTTATGTAAGAGATGTAAAGTTTATAAAGTTGAGAAACACAAAAGCTTAAATTGTTTATCTAAAGAGATGTCCTAAAAGATATTTTTAGGATGGTAATGCAAGTTTTGATAAAAAATGATGTAGGTATAAAACTTTGGACTCACTAAATAGGATAACTAATACAGACATTTTTCCCTTGCTGAGCTTAAGGATGGCTTTCATGAGGAATGACTCGACAGGGCTAGGGAGATGGCTATGTAAAGTGTCTGCCGCACAAGCATGAGGACCGAGTTTGGATCCCCAGCCCCCACATAAAAGCCAGGTACATCTTGGGAGGCTATGACTCCAGTGCTGGAGGGACAGAGCCAGGTGAATCCCAGGCAATGCCCGGTCAGGCTACATGAAATGGTGAGCCCTGGGTTTAATGAGTGACTCTGCCTCATAAAAATGAAGCAGAGGGGAGCTGGAGAGATGGCTCAGCGATTAAGAGCACTGGCTGCTCTTCCAGAGGTCCTGAGTTCAATTCCCAGCAGCCACATGGTGACTCACAACCATCTGTAATGAGATCTGGGGTCCTCTTCTGGCATTCAGGCAGACACTGTCTACATAATAAATAAATCTTAAAAATAAATGAAACAGAGGAGCAACTGAGGGAAAACACCCCAATATCAAATCTCTGGCCTCCACATGTGACTGCATGGGAAAGTACACTCCCTACTCACGTGAATATCGCACCTTCCACGCAAGCACGCACAGAGTTTTCAATAACTTTATTATTGTTGTGTATGTGTGGAAGGGGCACATGTGTACTGCCGTGCATGTACGGAGGGGGTCAGTCTTCTCCTTCTTTCTTCATGTGGGCTCTAGGGCTCAAACTCAATCATAAGGTTTGTGTGGCCGGGGCCTTTATCCACTGAGCCATCTTACTGCCCCTCTAACCACAAATTAAAAACAAACAAAAAACAAAAAAACTTCACGGAGATCCGCCTGCCTCTGCCTCCTGAGTGCTGGAATTAAAGGCGTGTGCCACCAACGCCCGGCCAGTTTTAACTTTTGAACAAGTGTTCAGAGACATTGAGGACAACCCTATGAGAAAACATGCCCTCCATCTTTTCTGCAATGATCATCTTAAATAGAGCATGCTAGTTCCAGCTCAGCTAAGACTACAATGTGAGAGAGACCCTGTAGGGGCCGGGGGAAGATAGACCCAGAAAGCTGTCAAGTATGTGAAGGTTTGTGTTGGTGCCGTAAAGGGTGTGCTGATTGGTAGTAACAAAAAGATGGGAGGCAATTGGCTCAGGCTTGACACTATGGCCACCTCAACATTTCACTGAGATGGACAAGAAACACATAACCCAGGCTTGTAAACTTGCCTCCAAGGCTGGTGTGTGGTAATACAGGCTGAGCACTGAGTGGCTATAGGAGGCACCATTCACCATGCTGATGTTTAGGGAGCCCTGCTTGTACTAACAGACACTCAGAAGTTCCTTTCCACCTCACTGCCACTATGCCTGTCCCTCTGCAGGCGGTATCTCTAGGTGTCCACTGTCAGAAGTCACGGAGTAGGCCTGAGGGCATAGTAGTAAGCAACAGCTCAGAGGCCTCAAGCAGCCTTCATCCCGAGGTTGGCGTGTACTAAAGGGATAGCGGTCAGGAGGGATGTGACCCAGTTAACGCAGCTCTTGCCTAGCATACCTGAAGTCCTGGGTTCAATCCCTGGGGGAATAAGCCTGTAATCCCAGTACTCAGAAGGTGGAGTTATCTGGAAACTCAAGGGCATCCTCACTACAATCAGGTTTTGCTTTTTTAATTGTTTCGTTTTGTTTGTTTGTTTGTTTGTTTGAAACAGGGTCACACTATGCAGCTCTGTCTGTTGTTTCTGAAACTCACTGTATGCCAGACTGGCTTTGAACTCATAGAAACCCACCTACCTCTGCCTTCCAAGTGCTGGGAATTAAAATTTTTTTTAACTTTTTTTCTGTGAATGGGTGTTTTGTCTGAACGTATGGGCATTGCATCCCCTGGAACTGGAGTTACAGATGGTTGTGAGCCACCACGTGGGTGCTGGGAATTGAGCCTGTGTCCTCTAGAAAAGCAGCCAGTGCTTAGCCTCCGAGCCTTTGTTCCAGCCCTGTAATTGTGTTTTTAAGGAAGTTTCCAGAGTCATGAAGACATTTTAGAGTGCCTTTCCACATTGCTTGTCTGGAACTGTTTTGAACCATGGAAGACACAGTACGAACAAATCCATGAACATATATGTACACAAGCACACATATTCCTCTCCTCAAACATATAAACCCATATGCAGCTCACAAATGTATCTAACTCTCTCCACAAACATACATACAAGTCTCCACTTAAATGCACACGTGAATGCAGCAGCTCACATTGACATGCCCAAGTATGCAATGCACACATAGACACTACTACCCTGCACAAAGACAGAAAAAACCATGCAGACACAAGAAGGCAAGAGAATCTACAGAGGCCCCTCCTGGCTGCCTGGGCTCTCAGAGGTCTCTTGGTTTGCTTGTGTTCAGAGGCCTGGGTGACCAGCTAGCAGGCTAGCAGGAAGTGAAACCCACTGTGACAGGAAGTGAAACCGCTCAGGGCATTTCTGGTACATCTGACAGCTGTTGAGACATTAAGCAAACAGCTCTAGTTTCTGGGGCTGCCCTGCCTAACGGCCAAGGAATGCTGTTTGAGTGGAGCCCAGCTGTGCTAGGAAGTGGCCCTGGGCTTGATTTCCACCCAGGGGACAGGTGGGAGGCCCAGTGGGAGAGAGATGTCCACAAGGAATCTCTCGCAGCCACAGATGTGCCAGGCTGTATCTTCCTTCTTAGTTTGCAAGGTGCTGTCTAGAGGTTTCATGTGCCCTCTCGCAGGGTAGAAGGAAAACTCAGGGCCAGAGACGGAGGAGTACAGCAAGAAGCATGGGTAGGATTCCCCCTCAGTTGGTCAGTCTGGTTTTAATATAAGATGTCTGTTAAGCAAAAACAGTGCCCAGGTGCTAGGACACAAGTGCTTTCCCGATCCATCTTCAAGGTTTTGAAAGTTTGGTGGCCTGTGTTCTGTCCAGCCTCATCTTAACAATATTTGTATCAATCTTTTGTTTAAAATTCAGCAAAAACAAAATAGCCATGGCTCATGGCTAATACACATTTTAAAACTACCTATCAGTCGGGTGTTGGTGGCGCACGCCTTTAATCCCAGCACTCAGGAGGCAGGGGCAGGTGAATCTCTGAGAGTTCAAGGCCAGCCTGGTCTACAGAGCGAGTGCCAGGACAGCCTCCAAAGCCATAGAGAAACAGTATCTCAAAGCCAAACAAACAAACAAACAAAACAAAACATCTCACTGGGCATGGTGGCACAAGTCTTTAATGCCAGCCCTTGGGAAGCAGAGGATTTGTGTCTACAGAGAATTCCAGGGCAGACAGAGCTATATAGAGAGGACCTGTCTCACAAACAAAACAACAAATAAGAACTATCTTTCTTGGCTAGGGTGTAGTTCAGAGGCAGGATATCTTTCCATATGTGTGAAACCCTGTCTTCATTTCCCACACTGAGTACAAACATATGTTGTATGAATATGTATTTTTATTTTAGTGGGAGTTTTGCTTTCTTTCTTTTCTTTCTTTCTTTTTTCCCCTGAAACACAATTTCCCTGGCTATTCTGAAATTCACCCAGTAGACCAGGCTGGTCTTGAACTCACAGAGATCCTCCTGCCTCATCCTCTTTTTTTTTTTTTTTTTTTTTTTTTTTTTTTTGGTTTTTCAAGACAGGGTTTCTCTGTATTGTTTTGGAGGCTGTCCTGGAACTAGTTCTTGTAGCACAGGCTGGTCTCGAACTCACAGAGATCCGCCTGCCTCTGCCTCCCAAGTGCTGGGATTAAAGGCATGTACCACCAACGCCCAGCCTGCTTCTTCCTCTTGAGTGCTGGGACTAAAAGGCATCAGCCACCATTGCCCAGCCTTGTTCTGGTTTCTTTCTTTCTTTCTTTCCTTCTCTCTCTCTCTCTCTCTTTCTCTCTCTCTCTCTTTCTCTTTCCCCTCTCTTTCTTCCTTTCTTTCTAATTCATTTTATTTATTTATTATCTATTTATTTTACAAAAGTTTATTATAATGTACCCCAGGCTCCAGGATGACACTTCATTCTAGGTGTAGGTGGCGAAGATGTTATGGCATGGAATCCAGATGTTTAAATGAGAATGGAAGAGGGTCACCATCATCTCAGATATGAGGAACAGTTACTTTTTGCCAGATTTCTTAATTCTACCTATGGCCAGGGGTCCCTTCCCCATGGCCTTGGCTTTTAGCTCCAGGAGTTTCTTCTGCTCCTCTTTTTGTTTCTGCTTGGAAGCCTCATCTTCCTCGTCTGTCTCCTTGGTTTCCTTCTTGGACTGTTTCAGGGGCTCTTTGCCACCTTTGTGGCCGACGTGGCGCCCACAGACAGCCCCTGCCCAGACATTGTTCTGGTTTCTTTCTCATGATCTTCTCCAGGTCTTTTTGCTTCTCAGCTTACATTAGGTCTTTGTTTGAGCTTTTTTTTTAAAGCTTCATTATGGCTGACCTAATGGCTCAGGCTTGTAATTCCAGCCACAAGGGTCGCTGAGTCAGTAGGAATACAAGTTCAGCACAGCCTGGGCCATTTAGTGGAGAAACTGTCTCAAACATTGCTGTAGAGACTTCCCAGTGGTTAGAGCACTAGATCTTCTTCCAGAGGATCCAGGTTGAATTCTCAGTACCTGCATGGGCTCACAACCCACATGTCACTCCAGTTCAGGGAATCAGAGACCCTTTTGGGGCCTCTGAGGGCACTGCATGAACATGGTGTACATACAAACATGCAAAGAAAACATATACATACACATTAGATAAATAAATAAATAGATAGCAGAAGATATTACCTAAAAATTTTAATCAAAATGGGAGGGAGCTTGGGCTTAGAAATTGAGTACTTCTACAGTATTCCAAAGTCATGAGTTCAAATCCTAATACTTGAAAAGATGTACACTATAAAGGTAACCTTTATTTGGGAGACCCCTACAGACATACCTTTACTTGGAGGCCTTTTCTCTTGAGTCTCAGGGGGGAATCCTTCAATAATACACCAATGGGTAATCAGAACTCAGCTTTGGCTACTTCCCCTGTTGCTGTCACAGAATGTTCTGAGAGAAGAAACTAGAAGGGTTGGGTATGTTTGGGTTCAGTCTGAGGGTAGTGGGAAGTCAGAGTTGTAATGAACTTGAGGTAGACATCCCACTGCCTCAGTCAGGAGGAAGAGACTGAGGAAGGCTCAGTGCTCAGCCGTCTTCCTCCTTTTCACGCTGTCCAGGCTCTTAGGGTAGGCCTTCCCGCTTCACTTAGCCGAATCAAGACACTAGCTCACAAGAGTACCTGCAGGTTTGTCTCCTAGATGATCCCTGCCAAGTTGGCCTTCCATGCTAATCATCCGTGCTGAGGATGGGGACAGAAGCTTGGCCTTGCTCATAGGCATTTAGATCTGTGGACTCCAATTTACTCCTTCCTTACAGCCTGGTGAGTCTCCAACTGAGCAGTCTGTCTCCCAGGCATCCCCATGAGCCAAATCAGCCAACTCTGTTCTCACAGCTTTGGGTCATTCAGTGCCCTACATCAGCTCTAGGATCTGCACAGATGAGGCATGGACTCTCCGCCTGGTGGGAGCGAAGTATTTGTAGCGTGGGTTACTAGTGAGGGTGACAGACCCAGAGAAGGCCAATAGGAACATTATGGCCATTGAAAAACTGAGATCATTGCTGTCAGGGAAATTCATTAGTCTCTGCCCAGATCCTCTTCCTCCAAGCCAAGCATTTCAGGGTCTTGCTATGTAGCTCTGGCTAGACTGGAACTCACAATGTAGACCAAGCTAGCCCCAAGCTTGTGGTGTTCCTCCTGCCTCAGTCCCCTGAATGTTAGGATTACAGGTGAAGACATCTGTCCTGGCTAGTTTTTTTTTTTTTTTTTTCGAGACAGGGTTTCTCTGTATTGTTTTGGAGGCTGTCCTGGAACTCACTCTGTAGACCAGGCTGGCCTCGAACTCACAGAGATCCGCCTGCCTCTGCCTCCCGAGTGCTGGGATTAAAGGCGTGCGCCACCAACGCCCCGCTGTCCTGGCTAGTTTTATGTCAACATGAAACAAGCTAAAGTCATATGAGAAGAGGGAGCCTCAACTAAGAAAATGCCTCCATAAATCAGGTTGAAGGCAGGCCTGTAAGGCATTTTCTTAATTAATGATTGCCTGACCATTGTGGGTGGGGTTACCCTGGAGCTGGTGGTCCTGGGCTTTACTAGAAAGCAGGCTGAGCAAGCCACGAGGTATAAACCAGTAAACAGAACTCCTTCATGGCCTCTGGGTCAGCTCCTGCTCCAGGTTCCTGAGCTGTGTGAATTCCTGCCCTCACTGCTCATGATAATGAACTGTTATATGGAACTATAAGCAACATAAACCCTTTCCTCCCTGAAAGGGGTAAACTAAACTCAAGGGCTTCACTTCTAATAATTTAGAAATAAAGGGACCAGACCCTCACTCAGCCCCCTGCTTTAGCAGCCATGACAGGCTACAGAAAAGACACGTAGGCCTCTGACACAAGGAAACTCCAGATCCTCTGGTCTCCTAGAGTCTAGGGCCAAAACTGAACACAAAGAAACTCCAGACCACCCCCCTCCCACTCTCCTAGATGCTTGGTTCCTGGGAACTGTTTGGCCACAAAAGAAATTCCAGTCAGGCGGTGGTGGTGCATGCCTTTAATCCCAGCACTCAGGAGGCAGAGGCAGGCGGATCTCTGTGAGTTTGAGACCAAGCCTGGTCTACCGAGTGAGTTCCAGGACAGGCTCCAAACAATACAGAGAAACCCTGTCTCAAAAAACCAAAAAAAAAAAAAACCCACAAAAAATTATGTCAGGTTCCTTTTATTTTTTTGAGACAGGTTTCTGCTAATTTCCCAGGGTAGCCTTGAATTTTGTCCTCCTGCCTCGGCTCCCCAGTAGTTGATATTTCAGTCTTCACCATCGTGTTTGACACTTCTCTTAACTTTTTTTATTTACTGATTTATTTGAAACAGTCTCTTTTTGTTATTCACTTATTTATTGTTTTTTGAGACATGTCTCACTGTGTAGCTCTAGTTGCCTTGGAACTCACTCTGTAGACAAGGCCAGCCTTGAACTCACAGAGATCCCCCTGTCTCTACCTCCGGAGTGCTGGGATCATGATATGTGTCTCCAAGTCCAGCAGAGACAGTCTCACTTTGTAGCCCTGGCTGACCTGGGACTTCTTAGGTAGTCCAGGCTAGCCTTGAACTCATAGCAATCCTCTTGCTTTTCCCTCTCAAGTGCTGGAATTCTGAGGCGACCCTGCCCTTCTTTTTCCCAGAGTTCTCTCTGTCCCTGGAAGTCCCTCCTAATCTCTTCCTGCCTACCCATTGGCCATTCATCTCTTTATTAAACCCCATCATAGGGCTACATCTTCACACAGTGTGCAAATATGCCACAACGCTAAAGGGTCTTTTTTTTTTTTTTTTTTTTGGTTTTTCGAGACAGGGTTTCTCTGTATTGTTTTGGAGGCTGTCCTGGAACTTGCTTTGTAGACCAGGATGGCCTCGAACTCACGGAGATCCGACTGCTTCTGCCTTCCAAGTGCTGGGATTAAAGGTGTGCGCCACCACCGCCCGGCTGCTAAAGGGTCTTTTACCTTATTAGTCTCAGGCGTTTTGTCACAGTCAGGAGAAAACTAATTCATTGACAAATTGAGACAAAACATTGAGAGCCAGGCATGGACACACACACACACACCACACCACACACACACACACACACACACACACACACACACACACACACACACACACACATTTGTAATTGCAGCACTTGGGAGGCAGATATAGGAGAGTCAGGGTTTTGAGGTTGTGCTTAGCTTCATAGAAAGTTTGAGGCCAGTCTGGGCTACATGAGAACCCCATCTCAACAAAACAAAGCAAAACAACAATAAAGAACAAAAGCATTGAGCTCTGAGAAACTGTGATCCAGGGACTAGAAAACTGGATTATTTCTTTGTAACTTCCTCAAGACTCTTTCTCCTGGGTCTCACCCCAGTAGAATGCCATTGTGTATTGTTGTTTGTTTCTATAGCTAGACAATTGCTGTCCTACCTTGCTTTGTTCTGATTAACCAGTCTTGTCAGATTGAAACTGAGCTTCCACGGATGGGGTAAGACATAGCTACCAACTACTTCAGAGATTAAAATATGTTGTCACCATTTTGGTATAGGGGTTTGCTAGCCAGGTTTGGGTTCTGGTTCACTCTTTATGCCCTGTTGAACCACTTTTGTTTTGTCCACATGTGCCTTGTGTGACACGGAATTACTCATTTCCAGCATATACGATGGAATGCCCTGAAGCAGAACAGCTGTTTCTAGAATGTCTCATAATTATAATCCCGGGCGTCTAAATGGTCACTTGCTGGGTTGCAGGTGTAGTCAGTCTACTTAGTACCTGGATGCCATTCCCAGTGCCCCAAGTAAATAAATTCATTAAGTTTAAATATAAGTGCAGCTTCAAAGGAATTTTTTGAATATATATTTATTTCTTTATGGGAGATGGGGGCTTGTCTGTCAATCAGAGGACAGTTTCAGGGAGTCGATTCTTACCTTCTACCATGTGTGTTTTTCAGGGGTTGAATTCAAGCATCTTTGTCTCCCAAGCCATTTCACTGGCCCTACTGTGACTTTTTCCTTTTTTTTCTTTTCTTTTCTTTTTTTTTTTTTTTTTTGGTTTTACGAGACAGGGTTTCTCTGTATCGTTTTAGAGGCTGTCGGTCCAGCCCGGCCTCGAACTCACAGAGATCCGTCTGCCTCTGCCTCCCAAGTGCTGGGATTAAAGGCGTGTGCCACCACCACCCGGCTTTTTCTTTTCTTTTTAGACAGGGTATCACTGTATAGCTGTAGCTAGCCTGGAACTGCTATACAGACCTTGAATTGACAGAGGTCCACCTGCTGCTGCCCCCTGGTTACTATGATTAAAGGCATGGGCTGTCATGCCCAGCACCCCCTTACCTTTTAAAATGTGATAAAGAGAATAAAATAAAAACTGGAGGCTGGGTGGTTGTGGCACACGCCTTTAACCTCAGCACTCAGGGGGCAGAGGCAGGAGGATCTCTGTGAGTTTGAGGCCAGCCTGGTGGCCAGGGTAGATACACAGAAAAAACTTGTGTGGAGAAAAACAAAAACCCTAGAGGCCCAGCCTAAAAAATGGTGTTGTCCCCATTCAAGGTAGATGGTCCCCCTCACCCCACCATAGTTAACAATTAAAATGCCACCCCAGGGACATACCACAGGCCATCCTCATCTAGACAGTTTCTCATTAGGAATCTTCCCGGGTGATTCTAGGCTTTGTCAGGGTGACAAATGAAATAAACCCAGTCCCTTCTCCTGTACCCCAGATCTTGCTATTATCTGGACTGATTTCTCCTTAGGTCTCCCGGGATACCAAGGACACATGCTCCTTTTAGAGCCTTGCCTGCAGTGATTTGGTCGTTGAGGCCGCTCCTGGTGTGGCACGTTCATGCTTTCTGCCTTCTCCTCTGCCTTCCCGGTTGGTTGGCCCCTCCTGTGACAGTCACTTGGAAGGGTCATTCCAACACAGTCGACTTCTCTGTTCACTGGCCTTTCTGCTGACCTGCTTCCTACCTGGGCCCTCGAGCCAAAGGGACCTCCACGCACCCTCGTTTTCCTTCATTAGCACAGCCAGCTGGCACCACGGTGTCACTGCCCTGAGCCAGAAGCAGCCATACCCCAGCTGGGGTGACCACAGGACCCTGTTTTCAACCCAGGCTATCCCTGGCACTTTTAAGAGCTTATGTGAGCTGTTGCGACCTGTCTCGTTTCCCAGGAAGTTCCCTCAGACATCCAGCACTCCCCACTTCCTGCCCCTCAGGCCCAGTGGATGTGCCCACCTCACACTCTGTAGAAACAGAGGGGAAGCCCCTCCAATTGTTCCAACCTCCACACCCATCCTCATGTACTCTCCTTCACCTCAGAGAATCTTCTTTGACTCGAGGACATCCTCACTTATTAGGTGCTGGGGTGATCACTTCTGCCCCAAGTATTACCACACTATCTCCTTGTCTTCTGGATCTTTCATTTTGTTATTTATTTGATCATTTTTGCTGTGGAAGATTAGCTATTAAAATTAATTGGGCCTTCACTGGACCAGGAGTCTGCTATGTTTAATTGGAGCCCTCCTCGTTGTGCTACCAAGGCAGAGGGGACGTCCTCAAAGCTTTGCTCTATCATTAATAATTTAGATGCTATTACATTATCAGCCTAGTTCTCCTCAGCCCTCCCAGTACATGGGATGCCAGTCTCCAATGGGGCATCCGTGATCCCACTTTGTATCCTTAGGGTCTTTCTGTCACCCTGTGGTGGTCATGGTCTGAGCCAGATGTTCCTAGGTTCTTGGCCCACACAGATTTGTCAAATGGCAAGGAAGTTTTATTCAAAAGTGAAGCAATAGTACAGGGAAGGTGAATATTAAGCCACACCACGTATACAGGGCAGGGAAGTCGTACGATACTTTATTTGGGACAAGTCGCTTACTTGAGAAGCGGAGAGCCTGAGCTCAGCATTCTGCTGGTCCCCGAAACTCCACAGGCACACAGGAGGCCCTTTCGTCTTCCTCCTCCCTCTTTATCTCCCTGCCCTCTCCCCTGCACCTGTGGCCTCACCCAACGGGCATGGTTAGGGCTACTGTGATCTCTCCCTAATACAGATCAGAAATACGCTGTCAAGTGTTGACAATGGGGCAGGAGAGAGAGAGAGCACTCAGGAGTCAGAGAGAGAGAGAGCACTCAGGAGTCAGAGAGAGAGAGAGCACTCAGGAGTCAGAGAGAGAGCACTCAGGAGTCAGAGAGAGAGAGCACTCAGGAGTCAGAGAGAGAGAGCACTCAGGAGTCAGAGAGAGAGAGCACTCAGGAGTCAGAGAGAGAGAGCACTCAGGAGTCAGAGAGAGAGAACACTCAGGAGTCAGAGTGAGAGAGCACTCAGGAGTCAGAGTGAGAGAGCACTCAGAGACCAGAGAGAGAGAGCACTCAGAGACCAGAGAGAGAGAGCACTCAGGAGTCAGAGTGAGAGAGCACTCAGGAGTCAGAGAGAGCACTCAGGAGTCAGAGAGAGCACTCAGGAGTCAGAGTGAGAGAGCACTCAGGAGTCAGAGAGAGCACTCAGGAGTCAGAGTGAGAGAGCACTCAGGAGTCAGAGTGAGAGAGCACTCAGGAGTCAGAGAGAGCACTCAGGAGTCAGAGTGAGAGAGCACTCAGGAGTCAGAGAGAGAGAGCACTCAGGAGTCAGAGAGAGAGAGCACTCAGGAGTCAGAGAGAGAGCACTCAGGAGTCAGAGAGAGAGAGCACTCAGGAGTCAGAGAGAGAGCATTCAGGAGTCAGAGAGAGAGAGCACTCAGGAGTCAGAGAGAGAGCACTCAGGAGTCAGAGAGAGAGAGAGCACTCAGGAGTCAGAGAGAGAGCACTCAGGAGTCAGAGAGAGAGAGCACTCAGAGACCAGAGAGAGAGAGCACTCAGGATTCAGAGTGAGAGAGCACTCAGGAGTCAGAGTGAGAGAGCACTCAGGAGTCAGAGTGAGAGAGCACTCAGGAGTCAGAGAGAGAGCACTCAGGAGTCAGAGAGAGAGAGCACTCAGGAGTCAGAGTGAGAGAGCACTCAGAGACCAGAGAGAGAGAGAGCACTCAGGGTTCAGAGAGAGAGAGCACTCAGGAGTCAGAGTGAGAGAGCACTCAGGAGTCAGAGTGAGAGAGCACTCAGGAGTCAGAGTGAGAGAGCACTCAGGAGTCAGAGAGAGAGAGCACTCAGGAGTCAGAGTGAGAGAGCACTCAGGAGTCAGAGAGAGAGAGCACTCAGAGACCAGAGAGAGAGAGCACTCAGGATTCAGAGTGAGAGAGCACTCAGGAGTCAGAGAGAGAGAGCACTCAGGAGTCAGAGAGAGAGAGCACTCAGGAGTCAGAGAGAGAGCACTCAGGAGTCAGAGTGAGAGAGCACTCAGGAGTCAGAGAGAGAGAGCACTCAGGAGTCAGAGAGAGAGCACTCAGGAGTCAGAGAGAGAGAGCACTCAGGAGTCAGAGAGAGAGAGCACTCAGGAGTCAGAGAGAGAGAGCACTCAGGAGTCAGAGAGAGAGAGCACTCAGGAGTCAGAGAGAGAGAGAGAGCACTCAGGAATCAGAGAGAGAGAGCACTCAGGAGTCAGAGAGAGAGAGCACTCAGGAGTCAGAGAGAGAGAGCACTCAGGAGTCAGAGAGAGAGAGCACTCAGGAGTCAGAGTGAGAGAGCACTCAGAGACCAGAGAGAGAGAGAGCACTCAGGGTTCAGAGAGAGAGAGCACTCAGGAGTCAGAGTGAGAGAGCACTCAGAGACCAGAGAGAGAGAGAGCACTCAGGGTTCAGAGAGAGAGCACTCAGGAGTCAGAGAGAGAGAGCACTCAGGAGTCAGAGAGAGAGAGAGAGCACTCAGGAGTCAGAGAGAGAGAGCACTCAGGAGTCAGAGAGAGAGAGAGAGCACTCAGGAGTCAGAGAGAGAGAGCACTCAGGAGTCAGAGAGAGAGCACTCAGGAGTCAGAGAGAGAGAGCACTCAGGAGTCAGAGAGAGAGAGAGAGCACTCAGGAATCAGAGAGAGAGCACTCAGGAGTCAGAGAGAGAGAGCACTCAGGAGTCAGAGAGAGAGAGCACTCAGGAGTCAGAGAGAGAGAGCACTCAGGAGTCAGAGAGAGAGCACTCAGGAGTCAGAGAGAGAGAGCACTCAGGAATCAGAGAGAGAGAGCACTCAGGAGTCAGAGAGAGAGAGCACTCAGGAGTCAGAGAGAGAGAGCACTCAGGAGTCAGAGAGAGAGAGCACTCAGAGACCAGAGAGAGAGAGCACTCAGGATTCAGAGTGAGAGAGCACTCAGGAGTCAGAGTGAGAGAGCACTCAGGAGTCAGAGTGAGAGAGCACTCAGGAGTCAGAGAGAGAGAGCACTCAGGAGTCAGAGAGAGAGAGCACTCAGGAGTCAAAGAGAGAGAGCACTCAGAGACCAGAGAGAGAGAGCACTCAGGAGTCAGAGAGAGAGAGAGCACTCAGGAGTCAGAGTGAGAGAGCATTCAGGAGTCAGAGTGAGAGAGCACTCAGGAGTCAGAGAGAGCACTCAGGAGTCAGAGTGAGAGAGCACTCAGGAGTCAGAGAGAGAGAGCACTCAGGAGTCAGAGTGAGAGAGCACTCAGGAGTCAGAGAGAGAGAGCACTCAGGAGTCAGAGTGAGAGAGCACTCAGAGACCAGAGAGAGAGAGAGAGAGCACTCAGGAGTCAAAGAGAGAGAGCACTCAGGAGTCAGAGTGAGAGAGCACTCAGGGTTCAGAGAGAGAGAGAGCACTCAGGAGTCAGAGAGAGAGAGCACTCAGAGACCAGAGAGAGAGAGAGCACTCAGGAGTCAGAGTGAGAGAGCACTCAGGAGTCAGAGAGAGAGAGCACTCAGGAGTCAGAGTGAGAGAGCACTCAGAGACCAGAGAGAGAGAGAGCACTCAGGAGTCAGAGTGAGAGAGCACTCAGGGTTCAGAGAGAGAGAGCACTCAGGAGTCAGAGTGAGAGAGCACTCAGGGTTCAGAGTGAGAGAGCACTCAGGAGTCAGAGTGAGAGAGCACTCAGGGTTCAGAGAGAGAGAGCACTCAGGAGTCAGAGTGAGAGAGCACTCAGGAGTCAGAGAGAGAGAGCACTCAGGAGTCAGAGTGAGAGAGCACTCAGAGACCAGAGTGAGAGAGCACTCAGGAGTCAGAGTGAGAGAGCACTCAGGGTTCAGAGAGAGAGAGAGCACTCAGGAGTCAGAGAGAGAGAGCACTCAGAGACCAGAGAGAGAGAGAGAGCACTCAGGAGTCAGAGAGAGAGAGCACTCAGGAGTCAGAGTGAGAGAGCACTCAGGGTTCAGAGAGAGAGAGAGCACTCAGGAGTCAGAGAGAGAGAGCACTCAGAGACCAGAGAGAGAGAGAGAGCACTCAGGAGTCAAAGAGAGAGAGCACTCAGGAGTCAGAGTGAGAGAGCACTCAGGAGTCAGAGAGAGAGAGCACTCAGGAGTCAGAGTGAGAGAGCACTCAGGAGTCAGAGTGAGAGAGCACTCAGAGACCAGAGTGAGAGAGCACTCAGGAGTCAGAGTGAGAGAGCACTCAGGGTTCAGAGAGAGAGAGCACTCAGGAGTCAGAGAGAGAGAGCACTCAGGAGTCAGAGAGAGAGAGCACTCAGGAGTCAGAGTGAGAGAGCACTCAGAGACCAGAGTGAGAGAGCACTCTGGAGCCAGAGAGAGCACTCTGGGGAAGACCTTCCTGACTATGGTTTGTGGTTTCTTCCCATAGCGTTTGTGAGAAGCAGGAGTTTGGCTATTGGCAGTGTAATCTGTGTGGTTCTCTATTATAATTGACAATTTTCAAGTCATACAATCTTTTCATTGTGGAGATATTTTGTTTATGATCTAACAAATAAAGCTTGCCTGAAGATCAGAGTGCAAAGCTAGCCACACTAGTTAGTCATAGAGGCCAGGCAGTGGTGGCACACACCTTTAATTCCAGCACTTGGGAGATAGAGGCAGATGGATCTCTGTTAGTTCAAGGCCATCCTGAGCTACACAAAATTGATCCAGTCTAAAAGAGAAGCAGAGTTCACACAAAGGTGATCTCAGCACTTGGGATCGTAAGCCTTTGATTCCAGCACTGGGGAGGAATATAAGGTGAGAGGAGACAGGAGCTCAGTGCAGTCTGAGGTTTGGTGGAGACAGATGCAGTCTGAAGATGCAGTCTGAGGACAGGATCTCCCCTTTGGTCTGAGCATTGGTGGAGGTGAGAACTCTGTGGTGGCTGGCCGCTCTGTTTCACTGATCTTCAGCCTTAACCCCAGTATCTGTCCCTGAGTTTTTATTATTGAGAACAATTAGGATTCATGCTACATTTCACTGCTGAGATTATCTCTTCCCATGATGCATTTTATTTTAATCATATGCATGCCGGGCTATGCATAAACATGAGATAAGTTATGCATAATCATAATTATAAGATTATAAACGGGGGGGAGGTTCCCTAAAAGTTAATTCCAAGGATACAGCTTGTCTTACTGTGCATATGTCCTAAACAGTTCATGATGTTATCTGCCCATTGCTCCTAGACATGTTCCAGGGTGTGTTTGAATAGACGGGGGCGTTATCCAGGGGTCACTAAGAAGAGTAACTCATTTCCATTGTTTAAAGCAGGTACACGGTTCAACTTGATGTAGATGGTATTCCCGGGTTGCCAACAGGTTGCTAAGTGCATTGTTAGGAGCTGGTATGTTCATAGCCCAAGCCAAGGATAGTGCCAGGTTGCTAAGATATTCCCTATGCTTGCTCATCTCAGACCCAGTGGGAAAGCTTCCCCTTGGAGTTCATTCAGCTCATGTGTGAAGCTATGTGACATAAAAATGTTCATCCCCAAAGAGCTCAGTCTCCTGTAAGTCTGCCTCTTTGACCCAGGAAGAGTCTCATTAAAAAGAAATCAGTATTGGTCTTTGCTGGCTAGATCAAACTCCTGGGTTCAGTTATGAACTGCATCAGTACCAGTCAGAACTGTGTGAGAACTTGGTGTTTCTTCCTTTAGCTGTATAAGGTATTCTAGGGAGAAGGGGACCAGAGTTTTGATGAAGCCAGATTCTGCATCTCCTGCAGAGGGAGAGATAACACTGGAGTGCATTTGGTTTGGGGTCCATTAGAGGAATGAGCAACCAGGGAAATGGGTGGCTATGAAGAAAAGGATTTCTCAGGGGAGGTGCAGAGGGGCTTCTGTCTGCTGTCTATGGGGAGAGGTCTGGCTCTGGTGGCCGGGGTTACTTTTGTTGGCTAAGACAGCTGGTAGAGCTGCGTCAACTTTTTACTCTGAGAAGTTTAGGGTCATCTTACAGGGAAAAGGCCTGTCCTTATAGGCCTTGGGCCTATAAGGTAGAACAGATCTACTTTGGATAGAGTTACTACTTCTTTTGGGGGCCAGGTCTCTCATTCTAGCTTGTAGCCAGACCAGACTGGAACAGAAAATATTAAGCACTTTTCCTTCAACATCTGAAGAGCAAAGGAACTCAGTGTCCCACAGTGAACTTCAGAAAGGACACACGGAAGGTGGACAACAGTTATCCATCTGAAAAGAGAAAGAAAATGTGTTTCCAGCTTTTTTATCTTTTCTCTTTGAGTTCAGGGTGCTCGTGTGTGTGTGTGTGTGTGTGTGTGTGTGTGTGTGTGTGTGTGTGTGTATCGGGGAGTCAGGCTGTGGAACCAAAGATGTTTGCTTGTCCCTGACAAGACAGGGTTTCTCTGTGTAACAGCCCTGGTTGTACTGAAACTTACTTTGTGGACCAGACCAGACTCGAACTCAAAGAAATCAGTCTATCTCTACCTCCCGAGCGCTGGGACTAAAGGCGTGCACCACCACTGCCCAGTTAGCTCCGTGAAGTCTTAAGGTCATTTTTGCTTGGCAGCTGGGACTCAAGCAAGAAGGATCAGACTGACAGGGGTGGCTGCCTCTGGGAACCGAACGTGAGACAGGTCCTGCTCTACCTCCTTGTCTTCCCTCTGGCACAGCAGCTCTCAGCCTTCTCACGCTGCAGCTCTAATGCAGTTCCTCTGTTGTGATGACCCCAACCATAACATTTGTCCATTGCTGTCATAACTGTAAGTTTGCTACTGTTATAAATTGTAATGTAAATAGCTGATACGCAGGGTATCTGATAGTGACCCCTATAAAAGGGTCACTTTACCCCCAAAGGGTCACAAACCACAGGTTGTGAACCACTGCTCTAGATCAAACTTAAGTTAGGTTGCTCTGTTTAGACAGCTCAGTGCCTATGGTTTGTCCTTAAGATTACTGGTGAGATTAATGTTTATTTTCTTTAGGTTTATGTTTCCTTCCTTCCTGCCTTTCTTTCTTTCCTTCCTTCTTTTTTAAGACAGGGTTTCTCTGTGTAACAGCCCTAGCTGTCCTGGAACTCACTTTGTAGACCAGGCTGGCCTCGAATCACAGAGATCTGCCTGCCTCTGCCCTCCAAGTACTGGAATTAAAGCTTTGCACCGCCAAAACCCATTAAATGTTTATTTTCATCTGACAGATTCTGTACTAACCTGGGAGATGACCACTGGACACACCTATGAGGGTTTATTTAGATTAAAGCTAGCCTCTGAGAATGTCTGTGAGGGATTATCTTGACTATGTTAACTGAACTACTCATTTTACTTTAGGACCAAAAAAAATCTTATTTTATCACACTGAAATTCTTCTTTGTCAAAAATGCATGCCTAGGCTTACACCCTTCTTAATATTTTTCCTAAATTTAGTAGTTCCTGTTCACTTTATTTCCTACACACACACACACACACACACACACACACACACACGCTCTTCCCATAGCAGCCAACTCCAGCGACGACTGTCCTTCACACTCTCCTCCCCTCTATCACTGCTATGCCACCAAGAAGGATCCCTTAAAGCAAGTCCCCTCCCCCACTCCCCACCTGGCCTCTCCCCATTCTTACTATGCACACCCCCATTTTCTTCATTCCTCATTGGGGTTAGAAGTCAGGCCAAGCAGGCCCACACCCATCTGCAGCTGTGTCTCTGCATCCTCACAGTTGACTCTGCATACAGGCCCCAGGCTAAGGGACTCCGAATTCCTGGGGGTTACAGGAACACACCCCACATGATGGATGCACATTAATTAAAGTCTTTCCCTGCCCGTGTCCCTGGAATGCAAGACACCCCCAGTGCTGCCTGTTAGTTGGAGGCAACCTAATTACAAGCATGTACTATGGGATACTCATCTACCACGTGATGCAGACCTCCTGTATCTTTGGAAATGGGTCCCTCTCTGCCACCTGAACCTGAACTGTCTTCAGAGCCCTTGTTATTCTGTTTTCTGTCTGTCTGCAGCATTGATAACCCATGATATCTTTCCCAAAAGGACAATCTGCCTCAGTGTTCCCTTTCAATGCTACGGGAAAACTTCCAGTTGGCCCCACCTATATAACACCTGTGTTCTATATTTAAATTTTCTTACAAGGGGCCCACTTTTTCTAGCACTTCCTTCTACTTCTAGTCTCCTTTAGACCTAGAGGAAACACTGCTAAGACTCACACACCCAGTCCTGGAGTAGGTAAAGATGATTCTGTGTTTTCTATACCCCATGCTCTAATTTGATTGTACTGTGTACCTGGGTCCACACTTCCTACTGTCTCTATAATCAAGACACCTGTGATTAATTTTTCATTTATCAAGCAATTTAAACTGTATGTTCCTGGACAGTGGCCCCACTGGGCCACACCTAAAGCCTGGGCTGAGTAGGCATCTCATGGGGCAGCCTGTTGGGGGAGGGGAGAATAAAATGAGCTAATTGTCACCTCCCAGTGTCTCCATCTGATGGCTCTTGATCAGGGCAGAACAGAACATCGAGAGGAACTCGTTGGTCTGCTGAGGGAGATGAAACAGACATTGTGGGGCTACGCCCTAGCTTGCTTTGTGTTGCTGTGATAGACACTGTGACCAAAAATAACCTAGGGAAGGACAGGATTTATTTTGGCAGAAGGGAGAGCCAGAAAGCGAAGTTCTGGTCAGATGCTTTTTAAATATTTATTTATTTATTTATTTATTTATTTATTTATTTATTTATGTCTTTAAGACAGGATTTCTCTGTTTGGCCCTGGCTGTCCTCGAACTCAGAGATCTGCCTGCCTCTGCATCCCGAGTGCTGGGATTAAAGGTGTGCGCCACCACTACCCTGCTCCAGATGCTATTCTGAGAGAAAGACAGAACACAACTGAGAGGGTGGAGTGCAGACCTTTGCCCAGTCTGTGGTCAAGAACCAGTTTCGTCAGGGACCCCCAGCTCATACATGGTGTTGGCCCTGCCAGAAATGCCAGCTACTCCAAGACCTTGCAAAGCACATACTTCTGAGAGCAAAACCAAACCCACAGTCCCAGCACCAAGGGCAAAGGGAGCTGATTGAGTTCATCTCAGCAAATGTGCTCTGAGTACTAAGATCACAGCCATGCTAGATGTTTTTTGTTTTGTTTGTTTTTAATAGACTTGTTTATTACGTAGACAGTGTTCTGTTTGCATGTATGCCTACGGGCCAGAAGAGGGCACCAGATCTCATTACAGATGTTGTGAGCCATCATGTGGTTGCTGGGAATTGAACTCAGGTCCTCTGGAAGAGCAGTCAATGCCCTGAACCTCTGAGCCATCTCTCATCTCTCCAGCCCCATGCTAGATGTTTTTGCCTGAGTGGCCAAGTCGGGGTGTTATTGCTTGAGTGTTGTGGAATATTCCCTTATAGTGTATGAAGGTATGTCACTGTGATTGTTTTAGTAAAAAGCTGAATGGCCAATAGCTAGACAGGATTTCCAGGTGCAGAGGATGCTGGGAAGAAGGCAGAGTCACCAGTCAGATGCAGAGGAAGCATGACATGTAGGAGATGAGGTAACAAGCCATGAGCCAGCACATAGATGAATAGAAATGGGATAATTTGTTAAACGAGCTAGTTAGAAATAAGCCTAAACTATCAGCTGAACTTTCATAACTCATAATAAGTCTCCGTGTGGCCCAGAAGAAAAGTCCATCTATACCTGAGTGTTACGGTGGTGCATGGACCCAAAACAGCATCAGGGGAGAGTTGGTTTTACTCACCCTTTCCAGGAAGTTTGACTTCCTGGCCAAAGTAAAAACTGACACAGCAGATTCCCTACCTGTTCTCTGGATCCTAGTCTTAACACCGTGTAAATTCAAGTGGGTGGATTCCAAAGGGGACGGAGGTAAGAAGTACCAACTGACACAGCAGATTCCCTACCTGTTCTCTGGATCCTAGTCTTAACACCGTGTAAATTCAAGTGGGTGGATTCCAAAGGGGACGGAGGTAAGAAGGAACCCCCTTCTGTAAGAGTGACAGCCCAGAGGCGGGCACACGCCTTTAATCCCAGCACTCGGGAGGCAGAGGCAGGCAGACCTCTGTGAGTTCGAGGCCAGCCTGGTCTACAGAGCAAGTTCCAGGACAGCCTCCAAAACAATACAGAGAAACCCTGTCTCGAAAAACCAAAATAAATAAATAAATAAGAGTGACAGCCCAAACATCAGCAGAGAGCATGATGCCAGCTGTGTGGCCATTGCCAGGTCTAGGACAGAGACCCAGGGAAAAACAGGATTTGGTTGCTGGAGCAACAGTTTCATCATAACAGAAGTCCTTGATCTCTCAACAGCAAAGCCAAGTAAAGAACACCAGTGGACCTTAAGGTGACTGTGTTTTAGCAATGCGTCTCTCAGACTTCATGGACAGCCATATTAACACAGTTCTGTTTTCACAGTTGTTCACGTAGATGCTGATGTCTCTTCTATAACATCTCATTTGATCAAAGTCCCCTATAGGGTTTGGTCCAGGGAAAAGTTGGTCTATGCAGATGAATGTATTTGCAGATTCAACCCCCCTTTATTCCTTTTTGTTATAGCTATAAGAAAACACCTGCCAAAGGCCAGTAGTAGTAATGTATACAATCACTTGTCCATTATTTCTCTCCTATTTAGGATGGGTTTTTAGTCTGTTCTATATTTGTTCCTATTGAACACTTCTGTGATTTTTCCTTTTTCTAGAAGGAAGCTTGGGGACAATTTTATTAGCAACTTATAGAAGAGTTTATTTGGGCTCAAGGTTTCAGAGGGTTACAGCCCCTCATGGCTGAGCAGAATGAACAGGCGTGGTGACTAGAACAGCAAGCTAAGAACACCTGTCTTGAATAGCAAGCAGGAAGCAGAGAGCGGGAAATCAAAAGGGTATGGATCTTTAACTCCTAAAGCCTACCTCTGGGGACACATTTCCTCCAACAAGGCCTCACTTCCTAGGCCTCGCCAAATGATGCTACTGACTGGGGACCAAATATTCAAATGCCAGAGCCTGTGGGGACATTCCCATCCAAACTCGTACACCTACCTCTCACTTCGTGGAAATAAACATCCTATAACTTCTTCCTTGTGGATTTAAGCTGATTTTTTATAATTTGGTATATCTTCTGCTTCTAAAAGACGTCATCTTCTTTCGCTTAGTAGTTACTGGCCATAAAGAAATAGTCCATAGGGTTGGGGGCTCAGGGCATAAAGAACTTGTCACATATGCATGATGATCTGAATTTAGATCCCAGAACCCACATGAAACCAGGCATAGCAGTGCATGTCTACAATCTCAAGTCTCCTAAGATGAGACGTGCTGTGGAAACAGAATCTGTGGAAGCTCCTGGGTCAGCTAGTTTGGCTTATGCAGCAGTGAACAAGAGTCTCTGTAAGATTGTCTCCTGACATCCACCTGTGCCATGACACGCCTATACCCAACACCCTAGGTTGTCTTCAGACCTCCAATGTGTACCACGGCACACCTACACTCATATACATGAACTTGCATACACACCTACAAATAAATAAAATTCAAAAAGAATTCATTAAACATTTTATTTATTATTTATTTTTTATCACTTTTTATTTTATCATGAAACATTTTAAAATCATGCCTGACATTGGGTTATCCCAGCCCTCAGGAGGTTGCCCATCAGTTGAAGGTCAATTTGCACTACAGTGAGTTTCAAGCCAGCAGAATAAGATTGTGTCTAAAAATGAATAAACAAATAAAATTCATCAGGCTGATGAGGTGGGTCAGTGGGTGAAGAGCTTGTTGTGCAGGCCCGGGGATCCGAGCTTGGTCCATGGAGTGTGGCCAGTAATTCGTGGAAAGCCCAGACTGCAGCTCTGGGCATGGCCAATTGCTCAACTGGCTGGAGTCTCTTCTCAGTATTTGTTACTGCTCATATAACCTGGGGAAGGACCTTGTGAATTCTATACTTTCCACTTATGAGTTGTATAATTTCTGAACCTTCGATTTCATTTATTTTCTGAGTTTTAATGAACATTCCTTTAGGATGGAATGCTTCATGGAGGAAATTGCTGCACAACAATGTCTTACTTACCTTCTGGGGCTCAGGAAGTGGCTCAATGTGCAAGACATTCACTATGCAAGCATGAGGACCTGTGTTCAAATCCAAATTCACATAAGGCCAGATGTGGTGGTGTACATCTACAATCCTAGCACATGGGAGACAGAGACAGGAGAATCACTGGGAGCTTGCAGGCCAGCTTTACTGAAAAAGCAAACAACAATAGTTTAGATAATGCGTTGGCAACTATTCTACTTCTGCCTTATGGCATCTCTCATCGTCTCACACTAATTATATATATGGTCTTTTGCAAATTAGAACTGAATTCCCTCAGCGAATTTCATGTGCTCACTAACTGACAAATAGTATGCATTTGTCATAATAAATGTTATAAATAATTTTTTAAAAACTGTGAGAATAGCCGGGCGGTGGTGGCGCACGCCTTTAATCCCAGCACTCGGGAGGCAGAGGCAGGTGGATCTCTGTGAGTTCGAGGACAGCCTGGTCTACAAAGTGAGTTCCAGGACAGCATCCAAAGCCACAGAGAAACCCTGTCTCGAAAAACCAAAAAAAAAAAAAAAAAAACTGTGAGAATAGGGCTGGGGATGTAGCTCAGTGAGGAGAGTGCGTGTCTAGGTCACATGAAGCCCTGGGTTCGATCCCCAGCATGCCATAAGCAGGTGTAGTGGTACATGGAAAATAACTTCAGCATGGAGGGAGCTGGAAGAAGGGTGTAAGTATTGACTCTTAGAGGGGATTTTCTTTGGGCGGGGGAGTGTCAAAGTTGAGTGTAGCATTTATGGTGGTGTCATTGGTCAGGTGCTGAAGTCCCCAAACTAGTTCCAAAGTAGCCCAGAAAAACTGCACTAATAAGCAGAAAATAGTGCATTTTTATTATTTATTTATTTGTGTTTTGAGAAAGAGTCCTGGCTGTCCTGGATCTCTATATGTAGGCCAGGCCAGTCTCAAACTCAGATCTGCCTGCCTCTGTCTCCTTGGTGCTGAGATTATAGGCGTGTAACATTATGCCAACCTCATTTTAAAAAAAAATGCATGTAGAGGTCACAGAACAGCATCCAACTCTTTGGAGACAGGCTCTTTCATTGACCTGAAGCTCACTTGTTAGGCTAGACTCACTATTCAATGAGAGCCTTCCTCCCCAGCCCCGGGATCACAGGGATGCTATGTGTATCTCTAACCAATGTCCCACGGTCGGTGTTTTTTAGCAAACAAGTCATCAAGGATGTCATGGAGCTATGGGTCAGGACTCTGCATCTGTGTCATGTCAGCACTATGTCTCCTTCACTCTTTGATTCAGCTTCCAGATGTCCCAACCAAACTAGAGGTCTCTGTATTGTTTTGGGATCTCCCCGTGTTGACAGACTTTCTATCCTGAGAAGTGTCCCTCACCCAAGGAGATCTGAACACTTGCCCAGGTGGATTTGAAATCCCAGAAAACACCCAAATTGTTTGAAAAATCTTGATGTTCCACAAAGGAACACACAAACAAAATAAAAATAATTCTGCAAGGCAATTTTGCAAAAAAAAAAAAAAAAAAAGGTGCACCAGAACCCAAACAGAACTTGCAAACACGTTTATCAAAATGGCAGCTGTCTTTATCTCTGATAGAGGTGGTCACTTCATTTCCTCTTCACAGTCTGAAGCAATCAGCTAACCATCTGCTGGAGGAAGGGGAAAGGCCCTTGTTGGGCTAATTATCTTTGATAGAAAAGTAAGTTTCTCACCGAAGAAGAGGGCTCGACCAAAGTCACAGGGTCATGGGGTGTTCACATTAGAGGTGGGGTTTCCAAACCTCACGCTTCTCTCCACAGGAGCCACACACATTTCAAAGATACTCTGAGGGCTGGCTTCCCTCTACTTCTGAAAGGAATCAACATTCCCATGGATGAAGTGGCTCACCTCAAATGGAGGTGGCCACTGGCGATTTTGGGCAACTCCAACAGCATCTCTCCTCTCCTTTGTTCTTTGGATTTTTGAGGCAGGGTCCCTATGTGGCCCTTGGCTGTCCTAGAACTTGTAGACAAAGCTGGTCTCCAACTCACAGAGATCTTCCTGCCTCTGCCTCCAGAGTGCTCAGACTAAAGGCTCTTGCTTTGGTTTTCTGATTAGGCAGCTGAGACTGGCCTTAGACCTTGTTGCCACAGCCTCCCTAAGGTAAGGGTCATGAGCATCACCAGTCACAAGGCAGCAACAGCTTTCTTGGTGTCTCTGACTCTTGCAGAACCTGAAGGAAGCAGAGGGAGGGAGGGAGGAGGGGAGGGAGGGAAGGAGGGAGGGAGGAAGGGAGGGAGGGAGGGAGGGAGGGAGGGAGGGAGGGAGGGAGGAAGGGAGAGAGGAAGGGAGGGAGGGATGGAATGGCATCAGAGTATGGGGGTCTTGGGAGGTTGAGACCAGTGGCTTTCCTTCTGAGCATGGAGGAGAAGTTACGGGAAGTGGATTGGGAGAAATGTAGGCAGCCAGGTTTCCTGGCCTACTTTCCCCTGCACGGAACGTTTTCTCCACCCTGGGTTTCAGGTTTCGATACCTGGGTGTGTGTCTGGCTCTTGTCCTCTCTGTGTCCACCCCAGCAGTTCCCAAAAGCTTTTCCTGAAGGTGGAGAGTTGCTGGATTCTAGCTTCAGTTGAAGCCAAAGGGGCTGGGATTCAGCCATTTGCTCTGACCTGACCCACAAACAAAGGCCTCTCTCACAGAGTCCAGGTTTTCATGCCCCCTATTAGCCTGAGCAAGGCCTTCAATGCATTAACAACCACAACTGTCTGCAGTGGAATTTTTTTTTCCTGAGCCCAACACCTCCCCCTGCAAGGTCCTGGGCTACCCCAGGGCTGGGATGATGTTGATGGACTGTCCTGGCTGCTGGGCCTCCTATTGTGTTCTAACTGTTCCTCAGCAAAGGCCTCTAGCAACTGTTGCTAGGAAGGCCTTATCTCCTGGGCTCCAGCCCTGCCCCCACTGCCAGAGTCTGAGATGCAGATTGGATCCTATAGAGTTCTTATAATTAAGACCCTGGAGGATTTCCAACAGCAATGGACCTGCTGGCCTTTCTTGACAGGAGGCCTTGTGAGAGATATGCATTATGGAGCCAGAGATTCCATGGTGATCACTCTCAGATAATTTCTTGGATGCCAAGACTTTGTTTTGTTTTTTTGAAGTGGGGTATTATTTTTGAGACAGGGTCTCATTATGTAGTTCTGGCTAGCCTGGAACTTGCTATGTAGTAGACCAGGCTGGCCTCAAACTTGTGATGGTCCTGCTGCCTCAGTGCTAGATTTATAGGCATGTGCCACAAGGCCTGGTTGTCAGCCCTACCCCCAACTCACCCCATTTTCCCACCTAACCAAACACCACCCATCACCACCACCTGCCCCTGCTTTTTTTGGACTCTTACCAGTCTTTTTCCTTGAAAAAGCTCTCACCTGGCTTTTTTTTTTCCGAGACAGGGTTTCTCTGTAGCTTTGGAGGCTGTCCTGGAACTCACTTTGTAGACCAGGCTGTCCTCGAACTCACAGAGATCCGCCTGCCTCTGTCTCCTGAGTGCTGGGATTAAAGGCGTGCGCCACCAACGCCTGGCTCTCACCTGACTTTTTAGTGATGTTTTATATTATTAGTCTCATGATGCAAGCATGGTCACCAACTTAGCTGGCGGTTAGGGGGGTGGTGTGGTACAAGTCTATAATCCCAGCATTCTGGAAACTAAATCAAGAGGATCAAGAGTTCAAGATCAGCCTTTACTACAGGTTCAAGATCAACCTGGGTTATGCTGCACAGGGAGACTCAATCTCAGAAAGCACAAATCATCCCCTTAGCTATTATCGTCGCAGGGTTTTTATGTGTGTGGGTATTTTGGATGCCCTGGAACATGATTGTGAGCCACCATGTGTGTGCTGAGAATTGAACTTAGGTCTTCAGGAAGAGCAGAAAGTGGTCTTAACCACCTAGCCATTCTTAGCTATTCTTAGCTACTGCGCATGTCAGTAATTGTGTTTACTTTTCTGTGAGAGCCAATAGATGGTAGGTCACTAAAGAAGCTCAGACAAAAAGAAAGCTGAATGTGGTGGTGTGTGTCCTAATCCTGGCTGGCGCTCAGGAGGCTGAGGCAGGAGGACAGCTGGTACGGAGACGTCTCCACCATGCCCAGTTTAAACTTCACTGGGTTTTGCCCTGCCTGCCTTTCTTTTTCCAGCCCCACTTGGGGGGCAGGTGAGGGGTGTGGAGGGACAGAGGACAGAGTTGTAGCTCTAATTTGAGAGCCCGACCAAGTTTGGCAGGCGCTCTCCTAGCCGGACTCCCGAGTCGGGCAGCCTGTCTGTTTATTTTTTACCTGCTTTGCATGCCCTCTCCAGCCAATCAGAGCCCATCCAAGTCTACAATGCCTCCTGAGCCCACGTAGGGCCCATCTCAGCCCAAAGCTTTCACTTTCTTTCAGTAAATTGTCACTTCACTCAGACTTTGCTGTCCACACTCACCATTTTTTATGAGTAGGAGACAAGAACCCAGCAAAGACAAGCTGTAACATTATTAATGTTGTGTGTGTGTGTATAAGCATGTGCGTGTGTGGTGTGTGTGTATATGTGTGCATATGTGTGCGTGTAAGCATGTGTGTGATACAGTATGTGTATAAGTCAGAGGAAAACTGTTTTGTTCTCTCACTGTGGGATCTGAGATTGAACTCAGATCATCAGGTTTGCTCAGTAAGGGACTGACTGACAGGCAAAGAACCCTGACTTCCCAGGGGATTCACCTAAGCTTGGTGTCCACTGTTGATGCAGACTACTTCAAGTGCTGTCCGTCCGTCTATTCATCTGGACCTGCTCTTGTCCATCTGTTCCTAGTCCTGCCCGTTGCCTCTGCCTCTGCAGCTCAATTCTGACTTGTTGCAGCCTGATTCTATGTCTGCAGTGGCAGCGGCGGCGGTAACGGCCACCACCCCAGGAAAACTCCAGCCTGTGATCTTGTCACCGCAGAAACTCTTCGTCCAGCTCAGTTTTCCAGTTTTCACCACTCAGGCGTCTTCGAAACTCCCTGAATTCTGCTGTAGCCTCTTCAAGCCTTTACCACCATTTTGTGTCACAGACAGGTGATTTCTGTGTAATGTGTAATGTATAATCTGAGAGTTAATATTAGTAATTAAGATTAAAGAGTGGGTGGTGGTGGTGCTTTCCTTTAATCCCAGCACTTGGGAGGCGGAGGCAGGCGGATCTCTGTGAGTTCAGGGCCAGCCTGGTCTACAGAGGACGTTCCAGGACAGCCAGGGCTACACAGAAAGACCCTGTCTCAAAAAAGCAGAAACAAAAACAAAAGATTGGCATAGGAGCTGGCGGGGTGGCTCAGCAGGTAAAGTGGAATAAAAGTGTCACGTACCCCACAGCTTAGGGCCCGGGACCCTCACTAGGGCTGGCAAGGGAATGACGAAAGGACAGACATGTATTCATGTATTTGCACAGCAAGGCTGGGAGTGTGTCGTCGGATGGAGTGGTATCTTCCACCACCACCACCAAGCCGGAACCTCAGCTTCTGCTACTCTACTATGTACAGCCAGTCAGTCTTGGCAGGAGGTGTCTGAGGGCAGTAGTGTGAGGCTGGAGACTTGGAGGAAGAAGCTGCAATTGCTACTTTTTGTACACACTGGTACTCCTGAGGAAGGCTCTGCCATTCCTCTGAGGCTTAAGGCTTTGCCAACTTTCCATGGCGCTGAGGCATTAGATTCCTTGATATGACCGTGCTCATGTCAGCAAAACACACTCACTCAGGACGTCATTACTCAGGGCTTCCTCTGCTCCCTACAGTCTCGTTATGCACTGCAAGTTGTCCTTGGATAAGAAGTATCCCTGCCTCTGCCTCCTAAATTCTAGGATTATGGTTGTGAGCCACCATGCCTGTCAGACATGTGTCTTAGTTAGGATTTCTTTTTTTTTTTTTAAAGATTTATTTATTATGTATACAGTGTCCTGTCTGCATGTATCCCTGCAGGCAGAAGAGGGCACCAGATCTCCTTACAGATGGTTGTGAGCCACCATGTGGTTGCTGGAATTGAACTCAGGACCTCTGGAAGGGTAGTCAATGCTCTTAACCTCTGAGCCATCTCTCCAGACCCTTAGTTAGGATTTCTATTGCTGTGAAGACACCATTGACCACAGCAACTCTTATAAGGAAAACATTTAATGGGGTGGCTCACAGTTCAGAGGTTTAGTCCATTGTCATCATGGTAGGGAGCATGGTCGCTGGGAGTATGGCAGTGTACAGGCAGGCATGATGCTGGCTACATCTTGGCTTGCAAGCAACATGAAGTAGTCTGAGACACTGGGTGTGGCTTGAGCATGTATGAGACCTCAGAGCCCACCTAGACAGTGACATAATTCCTCCAACAAGGCCACACCCACTCCAACAAAGTCACACCTCCTAATAGGGCCACTCCCTTTGAGGGTCATTTTCTTTCAAATTACCACAACATTTTTCACACACACACACACACACACACACACACACACACACACACACACACACACACATACACACACACACCATTTTATTTTTTTGAGGCAGGTCTCGCTGTGTAGAACTAGCTGTCTTAGAACTCACTCTGAAGACCTGGTTGGCCTTGAACTCACAGAGATTCACCTGCCTCTGCCTGCTGAGTGATGGCATTAAAGATGTTTGCCACTATGCCTGGCCCCATTTAACTTTTAAAGCTCAGGATCACAGGAGTCTGTCACCTACCTCAACCACTTGTAACCCAAGCTCATGTAGAAGCCATGTCAGGCAAGGTGACAATCTAAGGAGACGTTTGTGTCCCTATTTGCTGTCAGAGTAGCCCTTCCATCATCCGCAAAGGCAAGGTGCTTAGCCAGCATGCAGGAGAGAGAACATCCAAAGGAGAGACATGGAGTTTATGCTCCTTACCAGAATGGGCCTATGTCCATCCTGTCTGAGCATTGGTAGAGGTGAGAGCCCTCTAGCGGCTGCTGTGCTTCTCTGATCTTCAGGCAAGCTTTATTTCTCAGATCATCAACAAAATATCACCACAGACCTAGGACGAAGAACTCTGCCAGGCTCAGGATGGATTAGGATTACATTTCAAAACGCTCCTGGGAGGAGTCTCCTCTTCCACAATGGGATTTTTTTTTTTTGGTAAGGTGTTATTTAATTGGGTGTGGTGGCACATGTCTTTTGTCTTGTTTTGTTTTTCAAGGCAGGGTTTCATTGTGTAGTTCTGGTTGTCTTGGAACTCATTCTGTAAAACATGCTGGCTTGAACTCAGAGATCCATCTGCTTCTGCCTTCTGAGTGCTGGGATTAAAGGCATGGGCCACCACTACCACCCGACCAGCACGTGTCTTTAGTCCCAGCACTCTGGAGGCAGAGGTGGGAAGATATCTGAAGCTTGAGACCAGCCTGGTCTATGTAATGGGTTCCAGGCTAGTAAGGGTTACACAGTGAGACCCTGTTCAAAACCAACAGATAAATAAACGCTACAACAAAATTCCTTATGTCTATGATAGAGAACAGAGGCAATGAAGGCAAACTTGGGGCCTGTCATGTCCAAGAGAAACTCAGGGCAAATGGCTGTGATGTCTATTAGTGTGCCAACATGTATGCTTGTCTCCAGGCTCCCTCAGTATCACAAGTACCTGCGGCAGAGTCCACGCTGGCATCCTGGCTCTTCTCAACTCTTCTTACCCCGCCCCTCCCCTCGGCGCTTCCCTCCCCCAGCTCCTTATTCCCTTATAACCCTGCTATTCTGACTAAGAGCCCCCTTGGTCCCTTTGTCTTGGTTATCTCTCTCTCTTATTTTCTCACTTCCCTGCCTCATTCCCCCCAGGGTCAAGTCTAGTCTGCTGCCCATGTTCAGTCTATTACTCTCTCTCTCTTCTCTGGACTCCTCCAAATGCCTCAGATCAGCAACAAAAACCTTCCCCTTAACCGTACCTTGAAGCCATTATGTCAGTTTATTCAGGGCCTAGTTCAATTCCATTCCAGGAAAAACAATCTGCTAACCTGAGTCAGTTAAATTAATTTTTGGTCTTGTTTTTGATTTGTGGATTAGATGGGAGAAAATTATAGTCCTGTTCTGTAGATGAAGACTTTTCTCTGTCTAGCCCAGGGCCCACTTGACTGGTTTGTTCTGCCACCCAGGTCACCACAGCCGCTTATAAGATAACTTCAAAGACTTAATATATATTTATAATTGTTTGGCCAATGGCTTAGGCTTATTACTGGCTAGCTCTCTCTCTTATGTGTGTACCAGCATGTGCTGTGGCTTACCAGTGATACCCTGGCATCCTGTCTCCCCAGAGGCTAGATGGCCTCTCTTGACTCTGCCTTCTCTCTCTCTATCTCTGTTCCGATTTCCTGCCTGGCTTCACTTTGCTAAGCCACTGGCCGAAACAGTTTTATTCATCAACCAATAAAAGCAACAACGTATTCACATCCTACAGAAGGACATCCCACACCACTGTTTCCCACCCACCTCACACCCTGCTGAACTTTTATCCTAATTGTAAGACTGCATTTCTTACTGGGCATGGTGGCTCACACCTTTAGTCCCATCACTCAGGAGGCAGAGGCGGGTAGATCACTGAGTTCAAGGCCAGCCTGTTCTACAGGGCCAGTTCCAGGAGAGCCAGGGCTACACAGAGAAACTCTGTCTCAAAAAACCAAAACCAAAACCAACCAATTAACCAGCAAACAAAATCGATTATTTCCTTTCCTGATTTGCTTGTAATTTCTTTGAGCGAGAGAGAACTGAGGTGATGGGTTTATCAGCTTAAGTAGCCCATAACACACAGTTTGGATTCTGTCTTAGGTTTACTATTGCTGTGATCAGTCACCGTGCCCAAAAGAAAACTGGGGAGGAAAGGGTTATTTGGCTCACACTTCCACACCGCAGCCCATCACTGAAGGAGAGCAGAACAGGAACTCAGGCAGGAACCTGGAGGCGGGAGCTGAAGCAGAGGCCATGGAGGGTGCTGCTCACTGGCTTGTTTCCTCCCGTTTGTTCTCAGAGAATCCTGAGACCACCAGCCCAGGGATGGCACTACCCACCCACAACGGGCTGGGCCCTCCCCCCCTCAATCACTAGTTACAACAATTCCCTACAGCCAGATCTTTTTTTGTTTGTTTGTTTGTTTTTCGAGACAGGATTTCTCTGTGGCTTTGGAGGCTGTCCTGGAACTCACTTTGTAGTCCAGGCTGGTCTCGAACTCACAGAGATCCGCCTGCCTCTGCCTCCCGAGAGCTGGGATTAAAGGCGTGCGCCACCAACGCCCGGCCCTACAGCCAGATCTTATGGAGGCATTTTTCTTATTAGAGGTTCCGCCCTCACACATGATTTTAGCTTGTGTCAAGTTGACATAAAATTCTCCAGCACAGACACCGTCTCCCAGGACCAGCTTTGGTTTGATGTAGGGTCTGGTTGCAGGACTCCCCACACCCTAGACAAGTGCTGTACCACTGAACCACACCACAGCCCATAAATACTATTTTCACAGGTATTACCTTGCTTAAAATAGCAGCCATCCTAAAAATACCCTGCCCTCCTCTGTCCTCCTCTGTGTGGGAAAGGCGAAAATAAAATGTTTGGCAGCTGGAAGGTTCTGAGGTGTCTGGAATGAGGTGAAAGGGCGATTTGAGGTTACCTTTGCCTCGAGAAACACCCAGGTCAGTCAACACCGGCCCACAGAGGTCAGGCTAGACCAGAGCCTCCAGGCTTTCCATTTTGTCCAGTCATCCAAATGAAGGAGCATGTCATTGTCTGGAGACTTCTTTAGGGAGTGGCCTATCCTTGCTCAGTTGACTTCTGGGAGAGTTATGTCAGCCCGATGCAGGGAAGTGGAGCATATCCAAATCTTAGAACCAGAGCTGTCAGGGTGGAGAAAGATCCTCCTATCTGACCTTTGTACTTTGATGTCTCCTGGGACTGCACAGTGGGTGACAAAAAACTGTTTTGTGGTTTGTTTTGTTTTGTTTTTGTTTTTTTGCTGTCTTTCTTCTTGGCTGAAGTGCTCTTCTGGGGTTCTCCAGAACCAGTTTCTCCATAAACCGGGTGGGGCAGGATAGATCTCTGCTCACACTGCCTGAGCCCTAGCCTGCCCTTTGGGAAGGCCACATACACCTCCCCTTGCCCAAGAAGCCAAAACCTTCAGTCCTAATAGGAGCAGCTATTTTTCTCCAGGGACAGCTGACCCCTACTCTGACCTCTGGCTCTCCTTTGACCACGTCCAAGCCCGGAAGCTTCCTGGACTTCCTGTCCCCTCCCTCACTATGGAGGAAGGTCCCTTGAAGCCCAGGCCCTCAGCCTGAGTCTTCCCTTTGTCCAGGTCCCCTGGGCAGAGTGCAGCCCAGAAACCTCCTCCAGTCCAGCCCCCTCCCACCGACCCCGGCTTGCAGACAGCTGTGGCCCTTGGCGGAAATGGCAAGCATGTGGACAGCAAATGGCGACTAGAGAGATCTGAGCACCGCAGGAGGGACCTGGGCGGAGGGAGTCTGCTCTCTGCTCGGGTCACCTGTGGCTGGCGGAAGGCGGCCTGCTGCTGCCCCCGTGTGGATAAGAGCGGGACCACAGGATTGCTGCCAATAAAGGAATATTTCAAAGAATTCTTATTTTCAGATGTTACGGATTCCACACAGGAGACTGTAAAGACTCCACCAGAACTCTTTAAGGACTGCTGATAAACACTATCGGTAAAGAGGCAGGGCATAAAACTAACGTATACAGGTCTGTAGCCTCCCTGTATATCTATAACAAACACTGGGAGAAGGAAACCAGGGAATCAAACCCTCTTAAAATTGCTTCAAGGGTCGGAAAGATGGCTCTTATCACTTAGCCTAAAGATCTGAATTTGGTTCCCAAAACCAAGACAGTGGACAGGCAGGACCAACTCGGGTAACTTGTCCTCTGACATATACACATACAGCACCACAGGCATGTGCCCTTCTACTCCAAATAAACAAGTGTAAAACTGTTAGATTGTCTAAAAAATTACTACATCTTGGAGTAAACCTAACTAAGAACTGAATGTCCTCTATATCTAGCTCCAAGTTATACAACAGAGACCTAGTAATAAAAACAGCACGGTAGTGCCACAAACAGACATAGAGACCAACGGGATGGAGTAGAAAGCCCAACAGAAACCTACATAGCTATGGCTGCCTGACTTTTGATCAAAATGCAAAGACATTCTTGTAGGTTTGACACTCTTCTATGACAAATGATGCTTCACAAATGGTTTTCCACTTGTAGAAGAATGGAACTAGATCCTTTTCATGCACCTTGCACAAAACCAACTCCAAATGGATCAAAGACCTTCACTGAAGACCTGGCTAGATGCCTCACCCGGTAACGGGGTTTGCCACTAAACCTATGACCTGAGTTCAATCCCCAGGACTCACATGGCAGGAGGGATCTGACCCCTAACCTCCAAACTTGCAAAGGGGCACATACTCTCTCCTGGCTCTCTCAACCTGAAACTGTGAAAATGCTAGAGAAAGGAGCAGAGAGTACCATTTCCAATTAGACATAGTAGTTTTTGAATAAAATACCAGTCAGGATGTAAGCCCAATTATTGACAAGGGGACCTCATGAAATTAAAAGTATCTATACAGGGATTTTTAAAAAGTATACAGCAAAAGAAATGGTTATTGAAGAGTAGAGACAAACTATAGAAAGGGAGAAATTTTTGTCAGTTGTAACTATGATATAAGGTTAATATCTAGAATATGGAGGCTGGAGAGATGGCTCAGTGGTTAGAGTACTGGCTGCTCCCGCAGAGGACCTGAGTTTTGTTCCCAGCACCACATGGTGGCTCACAACTGTCTGTAACCCCAGTTCCAGGGGATCTGATGCTCTATTATGACATCTTCAGGCACTAGGCGAGCAGATGGGGCAGATACATACATGTTGGCAAAACACTCACACACATAAAAATAAATTGACTTAATTTAAATTTTAAATATCTAAAATATGCAAAGACCTCATCCCTTTTTTTCTTTTCTTCTTCTTTTTTTTTTCGAGACAGGGTTTCTCTGTATTGTTTTGGAGGCTATCCTGGTGGTGGTGGTGCACACCTTTTTTTTTTTTTTTTTTTGGTTTTTCGAGACAGGGTTTCTCTGTGGTTTTGGAGGCTGTCCTGGAACTCGCTTGGTAGTCCAGGCTGGTCTCGAACTCACAGAGATTCGCCTGCCTCTGCCTCCCGAGTGGGTGGTGCACACCTTTAATCCCAGCATTTGAGAGGCAGAGGCAGGCGGATCTCTGTGAGTTTGAGATCAGCCTAGCCTACAGAGTGAGTTTCAGGTCAGCCAGGATTGCTACACAGAGAAACCCTGTCTCAAAAAATCAAAATCAAGTAATAATAATAAGACTGAGTCAAAGAGAGACAAATAGCTGCCAGAGAAGCAAACCACGAGCCTCGTGGTAAAATATAAACTAATAGAAATGGGTTAAATTGGCCGGGCAGTGGTGGCGCACGCCTTTAATCCCAGCACTCGGGAGGCAGAGGCAGGCGGATCTCTGTGAGTTCGAGGCCAGGCTGGACCGATAGCCTCCAAAACAATACAGAGAAACCCTGTCTCGTAAAAACCAAAAAAAAAAAAAAAAAAAAAAGAAAGAAAGAAAGAAATGGGTTAAATTAAATATAAGAGCTGGCCAGTAACAAGCCTGAGCCATTGGTCAGACAATTCTAATTAATATTAAGCCTCTGGATGATTATTTTATAAGTGATCATGGGACCAGGCGGGACACAGAAAAGCTCCAGCTCCAGCTGTGAGAGTACATCTCATCTCTGCCAGAATGGCTATCATTAAAAACCAAAAGTCAAAACAAAATGAAAAACCAACTGACAACAAATGGTGGAGAGGGTGTTATAGAAGAGAACAATTATTTAGTGCCATTTTTAATTCCTTCCCAACAGAATATTATGACACAAGCAGAGAAAAGAGGCCAGGGTTGTGAGAAGTCGGAGTGCCATGGGCTCAGTAAGGATGGCCAATTGTTTTTTCATTTAATAGTCAAAAAGAGAATGGGATACACAAGACCCTGTTTTAAAAAAGAAAGAGGGAGAAGAAGAAGAAGAAGAAGAAGAAGAAGAAGAAGAAGAAGAAGAAGAAGAAGAAGAAGAAGAAGAAGAAGAAGAAGAAGATTAAAGCTGAGCATGGTAGCACACACCTTGAAACCCAGCACTGGGGATGCAGAGGCAAGCATATCTCTGTGAGTTCAAGGCCAGCCTGGTGGACAAGTTTCAGGATAGCTAGGCTTTTACACAAAGAAACTCTGTCTTGGGAGGAAAAAAAAAAGCTAGTAAGAGTTGAATAAAACTCAGCAGAAGCTGGCCAAGATAACAGCACTTCTAATAACCTTGAACAGAGAATTATAAGAAATAAAGGCAGAAGAGAAAATCCAAAAAACTTTTTAATTAAAGAATACAATTGTTTATTTACTGTGTATACCAATGCATGTGTGGCACATATATGTGGGTATGCATGTTATGGCATATGTGTTGAGGTCAGAGGGCAACTTGCAGAAGTCAGTTCCCATGTGAGTCCTGGGGATGGGACTCAGGTCATCAGGAGAGCCAAAAATTTCACATGTTAACCCTCTCACTGAAGTTTTGGCTACTAAAGGTATTTGCTCCATCTTGAAGAGGAGGGGAGGTAATGAATAGTTCCTTTTTCCTGGGGGACCAAAGGAGGAAAATTCAGAGGCTCCCTGCCGAGTCCAGTGATGTCATGCTTCTTCATAACATGCATGTTGCATCTAAAATGCCTGATAGGTATAAATATAGGTAAAACATGTTGATAGTTTACAGACATTGATGAAAAATTTTCCTTACCTCCAAATTTAACTATTCATTAAAGAGTAAGGCATTGGTCTAAGACACACTTAGAAACTGTGTTTATTTGTTTTTTTTTTTTTATGTTCATTTACGGCTCAGTCATTATGAGCACTGACTGCTCTTCCAGAGGACCCAGGTTCAATTCCCAGTACCCACACAGCAGCTCACAGCTGTCTGTAACTCCACTTCCAGAGGATCTGACACCCTCAAACAGACATACATGCCATAAGATGCCTTTGCAAGCTTTTGATCTGGCTAAGCAAGTTCTAAAGTGATCATTTTTTCCCTTTAGTGTATTTCAAAAAGATTTTTTTTTTTTTTGGTTTTTCGAGACAGGGTTTCTCTGTGGCTTTGGAGGCTGTCCTGGAACTCACTTTGTAGATCAGGCTGGCCTCGAACTCACAGAGATCCACCTGCCTCTGCCTCCCGAGTGCTGGGATTAAAGGTGTGCGCCACCAATGCCCGGCTCAAAAAGATTTATTAATTATGTATATAGCACTCTGTCTGCCTGTGTGCGGGGAAAGCCAGAAGAGGACATCAGATCTCATTACAGATGGTTGTGAGCCACCATGTGGTTGCTGGGTTGCTGGGTATTGAACTCGGGACCTATGGAAGAGCAGTCAGTGCTCTTAACCTCTGAGCCACCTCTCCAGCCCCCCTTTAGTGTACTGATGCCAGATTTTTAAAACTTTATCATAAAAAGCATTGCAAAAAATATCAACACACTGAAATGAACCAGATCTAAAGACTATACAATTCAATAAATGTTCAGATTGTCAAGAGTAGCCATTCAAAACTAAAGCTGTGGTGTTTCAAATTGGGTTTTTTACTTTCACTTTCGAATATGCTTTTATGTGATTATTGACTTGGTTTCAGAGGCTCCCCATCATCAGCTGCAGCCCCCACCTGGGGTCGAGAACTAAGCTCTGAAGACTCCTATCTGGTGAAGGGTAACGTATTCTTTGTTAGATGCATGTTTTTATGGAGGAAGCTGTCACTAGAACAAGTGTGAACACATTTTAAAGCCTCCTAATTGCTAAATCAGTTTCTATTATTATTATGACAAGGTTTTGGACTAGGGGTGATCATCCTGCCATCCGCTCAAGCGCTGGTAGCAGGAGCCACCACCACACCCTCACCTACATGAATTCCTAAGTGGTTGAGTAACAGGAAGAGAGATAAAATCACCCCAAACTCGGACAGCCATATCTCCTGGCTGGGTTCATATGCTGTGTACTATGGTGGGTTTGACTAATGGCAACCCACTTCCAAGTTCTCATCAACAGCTGTTACTATGATTTATGATTTTGGCCTTCAAAGCAAAGCACACAACCGATGTGAGTTAGCGGAGTCCTCGTCCTTTCCTGAGCACCTCCTCCTTCTCGGGTGCTAAGCACACCGTAGGCTCACTCAGTTTTTCTATGATTATATCCAGGGACAGGTCAAAGAGTAAGGAAGGGAGCATCCTATCCTACACATTTCACGTAGTGGGGAGAGAGATTTCTTCCTGCAGCAGGTTCCCACTTCCCACCAAGGATGGTCAGACCCAGTTCTATTCTTTCCGCTCTCTGGACCAAAGTCCATTCTCCCCGCTGCCTGCTCAACTGTGTCCTTACATGTTTGCCGAATTCATTATCTGACTTCTCAAGATAATGATCGTTTTAGCTTTTTTTGTACACCTATCCCAGCCTGACCAAGTGTGAATCAAGGAGATCATTCACATGTGGCCTTCCAGGGTTTTAGGTCTGAGCCCTCAGGAAGTAGGACGTTTACAGAGTAAAGAATTGTAAAGAGTAGGAGCTAGCACGCCATCAACATTCTTGGTGTGGATGAGGCTCAGAGGACCTGGGCCTTAAAACAAAGGTCTTCTTCCCCAATCCCGAACTCAAGGTTACGCAGCCTTCTTCCACAGGGTCGCCACCAAGGTTTCTGGAATCCGGGCTTCGGCCGAGGCGCGCGCCCCCGGAAGTCAGCAGGTGCACAGACTGGTCAGGTGCGGGTCCCCCCAGCCCGCCGGCTGCGCATGCCCACTTGCTGACCCCAAGTCTTCCACCGGAGAAGCGAGGGACCCAGAGCCTCTCTATTTACCAGCGAACGCCGCCCTCGGGCTCCCGGATGGGCACACGGAACCGGAGCCCGACGCCGCCAGCTCGGACCACCTCCCCCGAGAGCCCCCGCGCCGGCGGCCGCTGATTGGCTGCTTGGCAGGAGCTTCGGATGGGAGGGGCGCGCAGTGTGCGCGTGCGCGCGGCGGGCGCAATGGCTGCGCTCAGCGGACTGGGCGCTCTCCGTGCCGGGTGCCGGGTGTGGAGGTTTCCTGCGCGCCTGTCTGCGGGGCTCCGGGGCTGCTGGCTCCAGAGAGGCTACGTCGTGGGCCGCACTGAGGTGAGAGGACGAGCGGGTTCGGCTCAGCGCGCAGGGCTGGCGGGCGGGAGCACCGTGCGGGTCACTGAGCATCCCGGCCTCGGGGACGCCCTCCCGGAGACTTGGAGCCGCTGAACCCTTCGTCCTTCCCGGAGCGCCTTCCGCCCGCTGGAAAAGTCCGTGTGCGGGGAGAACGACCCATACCAACCCCAGATCAGCCTCGGGTGGGTTCGCAGCTCCTTCCCGCGCGCTAGAAAAGTTTCTTAGCAGTTAATTCGTAGAAAACTGTTCGAGGAGCCCGCGGATTCCTATTCCGAAAAGGTAACTGCTTTGAATGTGACCAGTACACTCTGTCAGTCCCAGTTGTGCAGCCTTCGAGGCAAAAAGAGCCATTACTTTTATTATTATTACGATTATTACTGCTGTGTATGTGTGAGATGCATATGTGGGCACACGTGTTGGAGGTTAGAGAACAACTTTGGGGTTTTCGCCTTCCAGAGTGTGTTCTGCGGTTGCAACTCATGCCATGAGACTTGCACAGCAAGTTCTTTGAACAGCTTAACCATCTTGCTGACCCTTCATTTTCTTTTAAACTATGTGAGTTTCCAAAAATGAAAAGAACATGAGACTTATATTTTTTATCTTCCAAATAACCAGTCACTGTGTTTTGGTACACCTGCTTATCTTTCTCCGTTTGTGGCTGTAAGACTTTAAATCCCGGAGTTCTTATCATTTCAACCCTGAACTCTGCGTGGACCTCCAAAAAGGACGTGTTGAACTAAATCACAATGCTGTTATCATGCCTAACAAATTCCAACTTATTTTGAAATTATAAGTGAATGGATTTATTGTTTGTGTGAGATGCCTCCCTATGTTATCTGACTGACCTGAGCTGACCTCAAATCCTTGGTGATCCTCCTGCCTCTGCCTCCTCGGTGCTAGGATTTCAGGTATGTGCCACCAGGCCTGGTGTCAAGCAAACGGATTTTAAGCTTAAACTTTGTGAATGTTGTTGCACAGTGGGACAAAAGTGAACTTGAACTGTTGAAAGTGACAGATTTTCCTCCCAAGAGCCACCACCTCAAGGGAAAGGTCTGCTGTGTCTTTCCCCAGCCATCCTTGGGATCACTCAGCGGTTGTCACTGAACACCTGACGGGTCCTAAGCACAGTGCCAGTGTCATTCATGGCGAGTGCCTGGGGAAATCGTGTCCCCTCATCTGCTCACATCTATGTGCTGGTCCTCTCTGAGAAGAGTAAGATGATGAAATCAGAAAAGAACTATGGAGAAATAAAATGTCAGGGCTTTTATGGCCTCTCTTCCAAGAGTCCTAGTTGAGGACCCCATTAGGAATATGGAGCAGTAGGGAAGGGCTGCAGGGATCCTGAGGGCCACTGGGTATGAATGAAGTGCACTCGTTACAAGTGTCCAGGCAGACATCTCGGCTCCTCCTGGAACCGTTGTTTGCTTCCAGGAACTGCCCAAGGAGTGGGGGTAAGGGCCCTGGCTTTGCTGCTGGCTTATTTGACTTGGAATTGTGGACCCGGCACTTGGAAGCCAGGCCAGGGAGCCTTTGGCTCATTACCCTCAGCAGTTGGTTCTTTGATCAGGAGGAAGGAGCTGAGAAAAGAACCCAGGCCTTGTACAAGTTATGTTTGGTCACAGTCTTGTGACCTTTGTGGTACAGGTAATACCCCATTTTAAGATAGGCACCTCCTCACGGCTTGATGGGAAGAATAGGTAAAAGTGTTTGTTATGTATCTGGCGTGGAGCCCAGCATCCTCTGTCAGGAGAAGGTGCGAAGGGATCAGCCTTGGAGGCTTTTGGCTGTTTGTTCACATATTTTCCGCCTGCATGAGAGACTTGCTAAGTGTCTCTGGCTGCTGTTTTCTGGTGGTGAGAAGTGATGGTCTTACTGATTCATCTCCTTTTTTCCAGTTTTCCTGCCCACCTCCAACTTGGCTGATGGGCTAAGCATGGGAGGCTGTTGTAAGCTAGGTAAAGGAACCAAAGACCACTCCCCTGGGAGCTCATATCTGCTTAGTGGAAGGAAAATGGAGTCGTTACTTAGTCACTCTGCTGCCTAGTTTACCTGATACAGAAAGTCATCATTTCACTTCCTTGATTTTTACCCTCTTGTTTTCTCTTCTTACCTTGACTGCTGTTTCTCTGGTGTTTATGACTGACTTAAATGTGTTCCATCCTTAAATGGTGGTGTTCTTCTTAGTTCCCCAAGAACAGACTTTCAGAGAGAGAGAGAGAGAGTGTGTGTGTGTGTGTGTGTGTGTGTGTGTTGTGTAGATGTGTGTGTGTCTGCAGGTGTACCTGAGTGCACTTGCCTTCATAGACCAGAGGCATGGATCGCATCCCCTAGAGCTGAAGTTGTAGACTGTTGTAGGTGCTGTAAAGCAAACTTGAATCCTATGGAAGAGCAGCAAGTGCTCTTAACCACTGAACTGTCTCTCTGAGGTCCTGACTTGTCCACACCTGCCCTCACAGGTCCAAACAAGATGCATTGGTTATCCTTCCCCTGCCTGCCTGCTGCTCCTCTTTGGTTCACTTAGTGTAGTGTCAGCATCAATCATTGCCAGCTCAGAATTGTTTTTCAAGAACATAATTATCAAACTCAGAATGTTCAGGGCTGGCATATAGCTCAGTAGTAGGATGCTTGCCTATCATGCATGAAGTCCAAGGTGTTCTCTCTCTCTCTCTCTCTCTCTCTCTCTCTGTTTTAGTGGTATGTTTTCTATACTAGCTGCTTGTTCTGTCTTGTCAACTAAGGAATGGGGGACTAGAGCATTGTTCATCTGTGTTGGTGTTTTATTATTAAGACAGGTCTCACTGTATAGCCCTGGCTGGCCCCAACTTCCCAGTACTGGGACTAAAGGCCTGTGACACCACGCCTCTTCCTGTTGTGGTTTGGATTGATTACCACTGATTGGGCTTTATGTGTGTTCTAAGGGTGACTTGATCTAGTTGGCACCAACAAAAGAGAAATGGAAGACGGGTTAGGTTAGTTCATTTGTTTTGATAATTGAGAAATATCTCTTATATTAATAGGCAGCTTATAAACTAAGACATTAAATACGTTTTCAAAAGAGATTAGAGATTTGGGAAGTAGAAATTGAACCTTATGTCAGGGTGATAGAACCTTGGGCCTCATACAAAAACACTACCATTGAGTTGTGTCTCCAGCCTTGAACATTTTGTAAATATATGTTAATAAAGTTTAGTAATTATGTATATTACAAGGATAAAATACAGTGCCAGTGGCCATGTAGGTTGACATGTGTTTTCCAAAAACAGTTTGTTGATATAAGTTGTGTATTTATAATGCTTATGTTCTTTGGCTTATTCCCCTGTTTTTTAAGAAGCTAAGTAAGGCTTGCCACAACCCCATCATTTGTTAAGTAGAAGCAGGAAGATTAGAAATTCAAAGGAATTGAGCTACATTATTATTATTATTATTATCGTCATCATCATCATCATCATCATTTTGATGATGTTGGGTCAACTTCCCGTGGCTTTTGTCTTTTGTGTTGGTTTTTGAGACAGGGTCTTAACGTCGCTGAAGCTGGCTTGAACTCTTGATCCTCCTGCCTCACCTCCTGAGTGCTGGGAATATATAGGTCTGTGCCACTACCCCTGTTACACCCCCATCATAGCAAAATGAGGAAAAACTTAACTTTCTACATTTATTTGGTTATTTTGTTTGTTGGTTGGTTTGTTTTGTTTTGTTTTTTGAGGTAGGGTTTCTCTGTAGCTTTGGAGGCTGTCCTGGAAATCATGGAGATATGCCACCAACACCTGGCTTTTATTTACCTATTATTGGAGGGGCATGCACCACAGCACATGTGTGGTAGAGGACAAACTGGGAAACTTAATTCTCTCCTTCCATCATTTGTGTTCTGGGAACAAAACTCAGAGTGTCAGACAAGTGCTTTACCTGCTGAGCCGTTTCACTGGCCCAAATTTATACCCTCTTGTTTTCCCATCTTACTTTTTTTTAAGGCAGGGTCTCACTGTATATCCCTGGCTGGTCTGGAACTCATTCTGTAGACCAGGCTGGCCTCAAATTTAGAGGTCTGCCTGCCTCTGCCTCCCAAGTGCTGGGATTAGGCACTACCACTTCCTGGCTGGCTTAAAATGATTTTTAAAAAATGATTCTGGGAATTAAACTTGTGTTCTCAAGCATACTTGGCAAGTACACTTACCACTGAGGTATATTCCCAACCTCTAAAACAAACTCTTAAAAAGATGGCTATAGTGTCAGGCAGTGGTGGCACACGCCTTGATCTCTGTGAGTTCCAGTCCAGCCTGGACTACAGAGCAAGTTTCAGGACAGGCTCCAAAGCTACACAGAGAAACCTTGTCTTGAAAAACTAAAAAAAAAAAAAAAAAAAAAGGGAAGAAATCCCATGCCTTGGTGTAGCTGAGTGGTAGAGTTCTCAGCATCCCTGTGCAGTTAGATTTCTAGCACTGCCAGATGGGAAAAGGAGAGAAAGCAGGACATGCTCTCCTCTCTTATTCTCTGTGACGATACCCTTTAAATGCTCTGTCTCTCACGCAGTGCCAATTCTCTTCCCCTCTGTGCAGAGCCCCCCCACCTTTGGCTTACTATTTGACATTGATGGAGTGCTGGTTCGAGGCCACAGAGTGATCCCAGCTGCTCTGGAAGCATTCAGCAAGATGTTAAACTCCCATGGGCAGCTGCGGGTACCTGTGGTTTTTGTCACAAATGCTGGGAACATCTTACAACATAGCAAAGCCCAGGAGCTGTCAGGTCTGCTGGGATGCAAGGTAAGAGGCAGCCAGGGCAGAGAAATCCAAAGACAGGTTCCTGCTGAACCTCCAGCCCTACATCCCCTTCCTTAGGTTGTGGTTTGACTGTGGCAGTGGGAGTCTTAAAAGTTCCAGCCTCCGCTTGTGATGACACACATGGTTGAGTGAGCACAGAAATCCTGCCCTTGGGACTGAGGGTGTAGTTCAGTGGATAAAATTTGTACCTAGCATGCATGAAGGCCTAGAGGCAGGATCCCAGTATGGCATTACTGGCTATGGTGATGCACTCTTATTACAGTCCTTTTCAAAACTAGGCTAGGCTACACTACATGACTCCCTATTTCAGGGAGGTGGGGAGAGGACAGGCACCTGCCCTTTATGTCTTAGTGTTTGGTTTTGAGACAGTGACCTGTGTATCTGTAGTAGTAGTTGATGACTATGGGCGTCTGGCTCCTCTTGACTAATTCCCGGATCACAGCTGTGCACTGCCATACGTGGTGTATGTGCTGGGGATTAAACCCTGGGCTTCACGCATGCTAGGCAAGCACTCTGTCAGCTGAGCTGAATTGCCATCCCAGCAGTTTAGTGTTTTGTCTTCTTGACTCTTCTAGAAGTTTGGCCCCAGAAAGCAAAGATCACATTTGTTCAGCATTCCACAGTACAGATGGGGCTGTGCAATAATGACTCTTGTTGACAAATGATAGTAAGAGTAAGCTGATGACAGGTGCCTGAGAAGCTGAGGAAGAAGGATTATGAGTTGCAGGTGGGCTGCATAGTGAGACCTTGTGTCAGAGAAATAACAAAAATCCCACCCATCCACACAGCCAGCGGCTGTGTAGCTCCGTGAGTGCTGTCCTCCAAAAGCCTAGCATCTTGGCCCCTTTGCAATTCCCCGCTGTATCCAAGATGGGTACCTGCTTGGTAAGGGTGAACTGAGTTTTGAGAAGGGTTCTTTGTAATCAAGAGAGTCAATAAAGGCTGATTGGTTAGGTAGAGCTGACTGAGGTTGAATCTACGGTAGAGGAATGAAGTTGGTACCTTGAAACTCTTTCCATTTCCATAAGGGCCACAAAAGCACTCTGATAATGCTTCACTTGTTTTGTATGTTGAGAATTAATTTAGGTATACCCCCCAACCTCCTCCCAGGGACTGAACCCATGCTGTCATGCATGCTGGGTTAGCACTCTGTCACTGGGCTGTATTCCCAGTCCAAGATAAGTTCTCATTCCTATTTATCTAAGTCTTAGAAAGTGTCATGTGCTAGGAAAAGCTTTCCAACTTTGTAAACAGTGCCCCCCACCACCAGTGACAGAACTCATTTGCCTGTCACCCTGATACTTTCTCTAACTCTATATCATCCCTTACCTTCCTGTTTCTTGGTTGTTTCTGTAGGTGGATCCAGACCAAGTCATTCTCTCTCACAGCCCCATGAAGCTCTTCTTGCAGTATCACAACAAGCGGATGCTAGTGTCTGGACAGGGGCCCCTGCTGGAAAACGCCCGAGCGTATCCTTTTTGTTCTGGATGGAGAGGAGGGTGCAGGCTTGGGAGCCAGAGATATGATGTGGGCTCTTGGGAACAGGATAGGTCCTTTGTGTGGTTGGTCCTTATGCCTGGTGGTGCCAGGTCACATGCCACCACTTCAGAGCCGTCTGCAGAGGTTAATATACAGGGTCCTGTGTCTTGACCCTGAACAGTCTTGATCTGTTAAAAACTCAGGAATCTCTAAGTGAACAAACACCTCCTGGGGTGACTACATGTGGGAGTTTTGCTCCAGCCTGCATTCTTTTCAGCTCCCTTTCAGTCACATGAACTCAGAAAGCAAAGGACATGATCTCTGTTCTCAGGCAGCTTGTTCATGTACCTTGGATGCTTCCTAGGTACCATGCTGGGCTGTAATCTAAGGCAGGTCAGGGACCCAGGTATGATCATTGGGAGTGTGACTTAATCGGGAAATTCATACTTGAGAAGGGAAGAATATACCCACAACCAGTAAAAGAATGTTTAAGCTAGCAGGTGTTATTGGATTCTCTAGAGGGACAGAACTAATAGAACGAACATATATTATAAATGGAGATTTATTAGCTTGACTTACACAGTGGAAGCTGAGTAGTTCAGTAGTGGCTACCTCCTGGTAGAGAGCCTGTAGCTTGCCTAGTCCGCAACACTTGATCCTCAGCAGTCCCAGGCTGGCACTGTTCCTGGAGAGAGACTCAGTACAAGCTGGAATTCCTCAGACCTTGTATCTGGACCACCTCCAAAAGGGGCCCCTACTCTGAGGAGCCCCCCCATTAATTTTTCCTGATTCATGTTTCTTAGTTGAATGTAGGTCCAGTCAAGATGAGAGTCATCGAGGCCTGGGAAGCTGGCTCAGCTATGAGGGCATTGGCACCGCCTCACAAAGGGCCCTGCGTGTGCAGATCAGGACCCATACAGTAGAAGCAGGGAACTGACTTCATGGATTGTTCTCTAGCTTCCATAATCCCCCACAAATAAATGTAATTTTAGAAAATATTAACTGTTTCAGCATGAGGGCAGGGATGAAACTCAGTTGTGGAGTATCTGTCTGTCATGCATGAGGCCTTGGTTTGAATCCCAAGTCCTACAAGGAAGAGCGGCTGGCATGGGGCCAAGGAGATGCTCAGCAGGTAGAAGCACTTGCCTCTAAGCTTAACCAGTTGAGTAAGGAGAAGACTGACATCCACACATGCCCCCTCCCCAACTACATGAATGTATATTTAAAATTGAAAAGATGGATGCATCTGAAGGCTGCAAAGAATGAGGTAGGTTGTAGGTTCTAAGTGTCCAAGTGTAGAGGGGAACTACCCCTGCAGCAGGAGTGGCCTGGTTTGGTGGTGTCCTGGGAGATGGTTAAGACTTCCCAGGAAGTCAAGGTAGGCAGTTGGAGTTGGGCATTGGAGAGCAGAAGGGTTAGGGCTGAAAAAGTCTAGGTTAAACTCAGAGCAGTGTTGAGCCAATTCAGGCTCCATTGCTGCGGGGAGGAGCTGTTAGAATAATCATCTGGGGAGATTGTTTTGAACCGTCTGAAAAACTATGTCTAGTTAAGATTGTGGGATAGAATTAGGGACAGAAAGATGGCAGCAGATCTTAGAGGAGAGCAGGTTGGAGTCAGCTTGGTCTTGCGCATGACAACCCCTTCCTTGCTGAATGGGGTTTGACTGTCTGTTACAGGGAACTAATTCTTTGTGGCTGTTGTATGACCTTTAGTCCAGTGGCTTAATGAACCAGGCAGTTCACTGGGGTTACCTACAGGAGTGTGGGTGAGAGGTAGCCACTTCACTCAAAGGCTCACCCAAGGAGCCTAGGGTAGCATGACTGGTGATGCCTCATCCCTGAGCTCTCTGCACAGCTTGCAGGCAGTGAGGCTGGTGGGTGTCTCAGAATACTTACATAACCTCACAGGGGAGGGAAGTGTGAGGGGAAGGGGAGGGAGCTTGTGGCTCTGGTAACTTTCAGGGATTGCCACCTCCCTCCAGGAGAGTGTTTCAATTCAGAGGAAATAGCTGTTCACCAGTTACTTGACTTTGCACAGCTCCCAGCCACAGAGGAATCTCCTTTCAGCCCAGTACTTAGGGCTGCAGCACTCATGGAGCACCAGTTTGAATAGGCTCTGAGCGAGCCACAAGCTCCTGGAGTATGCAGTGGGGTTTTGGCCTCTGTTCTCTGGATCTTGCTGGTGTAGGATCTGGTACTTGGAATGTGCCCTAGTGGAGACAGACGGGATTGCACTGGTATGGCATGCAACCTGCTCTGCTTATGCAGTCACAGCCTGCCACTCTGTTCCTGTAGGATTTATGATAGCTCCCTGCCTGCCTGCCGTGGTCAGGACTGGGTCTGGTTCTGCTCACTTGTGACCTGATGTGTCTATAAAAGCATCTTCCTCAGAACAATGTGGATTTGCTTCCCTGATCTTACTCCAGACTAGGCTTCCAGAATGTGGTGACAGTAGATGAGCTGCGGCTAACCTTCCCAGAGCTGGACATGGTAGACCTTGAGCGGCGGCCGAAGAAGAACACGGTAATAAGGACAGGGTGGGTCACTTCACCCTCCACGGTATTCCTGGGGTCTTTGTGTGGTTGTCTTCCTATTCCCTGTGTTGGTTCTACACGTTGATCTTGCTACTCTTATGCTTGGAGCTACGTTTTGTTTTACGGGTGTCTTTGCACTGGTCTTCTTGGAGAGGTGTGTCTGACCAAGGATTGTGTTCTCTGAGTAGATAAGAACGGGCCCCACACCTTTAATCCCAACACTTGGGAGGCAGAGGCCGGTGGATCTTAGTGAGTTTGAGGCCAGCCTGGTCTACAGAGAGAGAGTTCTAGGACAGCCAGGACTGTTACACAGAGAAACCCTATATTGAAAAAACAAAAATTAAAAAAATAAAAATGGCGGAGAGAAGCAGCGAGCCCCACACCCTTGCCTTCTGCTTTTTTGTTATGTTTCCTCCAGTTAGCAGTGCTGTTAGTGGTAGCTTTCCCAGGTTTTCTTCAGGGAACCAGCAACCTTTGTACTTTACTCACTGCTGTTCCTTTACCCTGAAGCACAATCCAAAGAGGCTGCCTTGTGAGGAAAAAACACTGACGAGTCTGTGTCTTCCCACTGCCCTCATCTGAAAAAAAGGAGTTTGATTTCTTTTTGCAGTTCTGGTGGTCAAACCCAGGGCTGTACCTGCTTGAGAAGTATGTCGATAAGCCATAGTTTCTTGTTTCTTGAGATTGTCAGTCCCAGGCCACTCATTAACCCTTTGGAGTATTACTTTTTTTTTTTCCAAGAGAGTTCCTCTGTGTAGCTCTTGTAGACCAGACTGGCCTTGAACTCACAGTGATCCGCCTGCCTCTGCCTCCCAAGTGCTGGGTTTAAAGGTGTGCACCACCACCACCCGGCTTGGAGTATGACTCTTGAAGTGCCCCTTGACCCATTCCTTTTGAAAATTTATATATAATAGCTTATGTCAGCAATTTAGGATTTGCTGTAATACAATTATAGACAAATAAGTTTATTTAATAGAAAATAGTTCTCCCTCCAGAATTTTCTAGTTGTCAAACAGATCCTCTGAGGGCTTTCTCTTGAGTCACTAAATTCCAAGAAGGACCATACTGTAGCATGGGAACGTCTCGCAATAGCTCCAAGCACACAGGAGAGGTGACTCACCTCAGGGCCAAGACTGCAATGGCTCAGGGAAGAATGGGCCCAAGGCTGACAGAGAGAAACCCTCTAGAGCTGACATAAACATAAGAGAGCCCCTTTCTCAGGCCACTTCCTCCTTCGGCACCCTGATTCTAGAGGTTCCTGCTTGAGCAGGACCTTGTTTTCTGTGCTGGCTGGAGAAGCACAGCTGACCACTGCCCTCCGCCCAGCTTCCCTCAGCCTGCTGAGCCCAGTCTGGGCCTTGCCTTTCCCTTTGCTCATCTCCTTCCTAAGTTCTCTCTGCTTCTCGGCCTCAGCTGGTCCTTGGGTGGTCTCTGACCTGTGTGGAACCTGTCTGTCCTGCTACTCCACTCTAGAGACTGGATACTTACTCCAGGAGTGGAAAGCGACTAGCATTGATGGGCCTTCTTCTTGTCTTTTGGCAGTGCCCGAGGAATGACTTCTCTGCCGTTGAAGGTAAACAAGGCGTGTGCCCGGGTAGACGTGGGTTCCTTGTTTTCCCTCTCTGCTCTCAGATTCTTAGGCAGATAGTGTTGAGGGCGGCACCGCACATCAAGGCCTGGTTCACCTGGGTGCTAGCCCTGCCTGTCCACTCAGTACTCTGAGAAGTGTATTGGCAATTTTGCCTGTCTCCACAATGCTTACGTTATTGTGCTGGAGAACTGTAAGCTCAGCAGCTCCAGAGTAGATAAGTACTGACAGTCTAGTCCAGCGTTGCTTAGCTCTCCCCTTGGACAACAAAGACATTGAACATCTTGTTGCCGTCCTGATGTAAAATAGCTTTCCCATGATCCATATCAGAAAGTAATCAATGGCCCATGGGGTGGTGTGTATTTGTAGTCTCCTACTTTTGGGGGCTGAGTTGAAGGATTTGAGTTCAGGGCTAGTCTGGGCTTCATAGTGAGACTCTTATCTCAAAACCAAACAAAGTATTTAGTGTGGGATAATGCCCTCAAAGCGTGGGAGGAAGATTGCAGATGTTTCAGTGTGTTATAGTTACCTGAGAAGTGAAATGATTGCTGTAAGCAGAGTGAGCTGACATGTCCCAGCAATAGATACAGACTGTGTTTACAGGGGCAGAGTCGCCATTGGTGGATTGTTTTCTCCAATGGAGAACAGTTCTTGGTGATTTTTTGTTTGCTTTTGTTTTTCGAGACAGGGTTTCTCTGTGTAGTCCTGGCTGTCCTGGAACTCACTCTGTAGACCAGGCTGATCTCAAACTCAGAGATCCAACTGTTGTCTCTGCCTCCTGAGTACTAGGATTAAAGGCATGCGCCACCACTGTAAATGTTTAAGAAATATTAGGAGTCTCTTAATTATATGATCATTTTAAAAAATTGTTAAACTGGGGCTGGAGAGATGGCTCAGAGGTTAAGAGCACTGGCTGCTCTTCCAGAGGTCCTGAGTTCAATTCCCAGCAACCACATGGTGGCTCACAGCCTTCCATAATGAGATCTGGTGCCCTCTTCTGACGTGCAGACATACATGAGGCAAGATGTTGTATTCATAATAAATAAATAAATCTTTAAAAAAATTGTTAAACTGTACAAAAATATTTGTAAGGCTGGAGAGATGCCTTAGCGATTAAGAACATTTGATGTTCTTGCAGACTTAGGTTTGAGTCCCAGTACCTACATGGTAGCTCACAACCATCTGTAAATCCAATTCCAGGGCATCTAATGCCCTCTTCAGATGACCACAGACTTGTACCAGGTATGCACATGTATGCACATGAATACATGCCAGCAAAACACTCATACACATAAAATTAAAAATGATAATTGAAATACCTTTTGATTAGATAGATATTAGATGGAGTTGCTGGCCAGGCAGTGGTGGCCCATACCTTTAGTCCTAGCACATGGAAGGCAGAGACTGGTGATATACAGAGCCAGTTCCAGGACAGTGAGGGTTACACAGAAAAACCCTATCTTAAAAAAGAACAACAAAAGCCGGGCATTGGTGGCGCACGCCTTTAATCCCAGCACTCGGGAAGCAGAGGCAGGTGGATCTCTGTGAGTTCGAGGCCGGGCTGGACCGACAGCCTCCTAAACAATACAGAGAAACCCTGTCTCGTAAAAACCAAAAAAAAAAAAAAAAAACAAAACAAAAGATGGAGCTGCTCTAACAGTTATGGAAGTGCTAGTCCTCTCCATGAATGTCGGGAGGGACCTCAGATACTGCTAGAATAGGACAATTTTTGCCTGTCCTCACCTGCTGAGTGTTCATTCGTGACAATCAAAATATGTCTTCTATCTTTCAATTTTAACTTGATTCTTTTTTTAAAAATATTTTATTTATTATGTATACAATCTTCTGCATGCCAGCAGAGGGCACCAGATCTCATTCAAGGTGGGAGTGAGTCACCATGTGGTTGCCAGGAATTGAACTCAGGACCTCTGGAAGAACAGTCAGTGCTCTTAACCTCTGAGCTGTCTCTCCAGCCCTTAACTTTATTCTTTAAACATTTGTTTGTTTTTCGTACAGGGTCTTTCTACATAGCCCTGGTTGTCCTAGAACTCACTCTGTAGACCAGGCCAGCCTCAAACTCAGAGAGTCACCTCCCTCTGCCTCCTAAATGCTAGAATTAAAGGGGTGCGCCCAGCTCTCATTTTCATTTTTATTTATATATGTGTCTGCGCATATACCACATGCTTTGGAGGCTAAAAGAGGGTATTGGATCCTTGGTGGTGGAGTCACAGGTGGCTGTGACCATTGGACATGGGAGCTGGGGGTTGAATTTAGGTCCTCTGCAAGAACAGCAAGTATTTCAACCACTGTGCCTTAATTTGTTTTGTTTTGAGACAGAGTTCTATCCCTCTGTAGGCTAGACTGGCCTCAGCTCTGCAGTCTTCCTGCTTCAGCTTTCTAAATGCTGGGATTACTGTTGTGAGCTGACATGCCTGGCTTGAAACTTACACTTTTTTTTGGGAGAAAAGATCTCATGTAGTAACTACTGGCCTCTGATTTGTGGGTAGCTGAGGGTGACTAAGCTATTTATCATCCTGTCTCCGCCTCCTGAGTAATAGTGCTGTAGTTATGTGTTACCATGCCAGGACTTTGTTTTTATGTATTTTTTATTGCTAGGGCCAGGATTTAGGGCCTTGTTCATGCTAGGCAAGCACTTGATTCCTGAGCCATAGATACTGCCAGGAACCGTGTTCCTTTTCATTGAATCAACTGAGGTTTATCAGTGAGTGACTGCCACAGTCCCACAGAAAACTTGGCTGAGTTAGGATTAGAGCTCAGGGCTCCCCTCACTCCCAGTTCTGCTCGGCTATTAGGTTCAGAGATGTGACAGAGAGAGCCAGCCCCTGGTGAGAACAGCGGTACTCGTGAGAACTGAGGTGTGGTGGGTAGAGTTCCATTAGCAGAAACAGCAGCGTGGGATCTGCTGCTTCTGTGAAACAGCAGGGACAGGAAGGAAAACCTTGGGGTGCTCCTTGCTGGGCCCTAACTTTGGTGTACTGGGCCGTGGCTTGGTCAGGGCTGCTCAGGGAACCATACTCTTGCCCAGATGTACACCTCAGTGAAGGCCTCTGGCTCTGGGTGGGTATTGCTAGCTGGCCTCTGTTGTCTCTGCAGGGCTTCCACCTGCCCACTGCAAAGGGCAGGCCAAGTGCACTGTTCCCTCATCCCTGTGCGCTTGATTTTTAGGGGTTCTCCTCCTTGGGGAGCCAGTCCGCTGGGAGACAAGCCTACAGCTGATTATGGATGTCCTTCTTAGCAATGGAAACCCTGGGGCTGGTCTGGTGGCAGCTCCATATCCCCACCTCCCTGTCCTGGCTAGCAACATGGATCTCCTGTGGATGGCTGAAGCCAAGATGCCCAGGTGAGGACACAGTATCCCTGACTTTTCCCTCACAAGCCCTGCAGGTACCACACTGACCTGGCCTCTGAGAGTAGGGGCTTTCAAGAGTTACTTCATGTCAATTATTAAATTAAAACTACAGATTACTGAGCATGAAGATGTGTTGAGTGATTTTTAATATGTGCGCTTATACCCTGCTCATTTCAGAACACATCCATCAAACAGTTATATCAGTGGGTATGTGTTCAAGATTCTTCCTTCTGGTACTGGTTCTTTAGCGTCTCTGTTTGCTTTCATATATGAGCTCTAGGATGGGAAAGCTGGGATTGTAAACCAGGCTTATTCCCATGGTGTAGATCCAAGAACTGAGACCCAGCTGTGTGGCACCAGTGTCCTGCCCTTTCCTGGGGCTGAGCCTCTTTTGTGGCCCTCAGGGTGCCTTGCTGTGAAGCCTGCTGATGGCTGCTCTGTGACTGTGAGTCCAGAATCCAGTCTTCTCACTCTTCCAGAGGCTGTGCATGGTCAGAAAAGGGTTCTAGACCCAAAACAGCCTCAAAGAGGCCAGGCTTCCTTCCCGTCGTGATGTGCTCTTCTTTCTGTGAGCTGGGCTCCAGTTGACTCAGCTCATTGTCTTCCTGCCTCAGCTTCCCCCTAGTTCCCGGCACAGGTAAAGTGTGTTCTGTAGCGTGAGGTTTGGTGTTCTCGCTTTCTCTTTCTCCCTCTCTCCCTCCCTCCCTCTTCTTCCGGGGCACCAGATCCCATTACAGATGGTTGTGAGCCACCATGTTGTTGCTGGGAATTGAACTCAGAACCTCTGGAAGAGCAATCAGTGCTTCTAACCTCTGAGCCATCTCTCCAGTCTGGTGTTTTCTCTGTTATTTCATAAAGTTAGGACATGTTGATTCTAGATGGGGATCAGGTGGGAGTTGGGTATGTAGCAATGAATTGAAAAGCAAGGGGGAAACCAGTTTATAGACCAGATTTGAGATGAGTTTCCCATTCAAAGAAGACATGTTTGAGATGTTTTTCACACATTTTGTTTTTGTTTGTTTTTTCGAGACAGGGTTTCTCTGTATTGTTTTGGAGGCTGTTCTGGAACTTGCTCTGTAGACCAGGCTGGCCTTGAACTCACAGAGATCCGCCTGCCTCTGCCTCCTGAGTGCTAGGATTAAAGGCAGGCACTACCTGTTGCTGGTCTTCTTTCTCACCAGGTTCTGCAGCCCTTCGGCCCTGAATAAACACATGGAAGCTATATTAATTATGAAACTGTTGACTGATGGCTTGGGCTTCTTATTGGCTTGCTCTCTAAATTATTAACCCATATCTGTTAATCTATGTATTGCCACCAGACTGTGGCTTACCTGTAACCCAGCATGTTACTCCTTCAGCAGCATGGCATCTCTACTGCAGCTCTCTCCCCGAATTCTTCTCGTCCCCAGCCCTGCCTATCTTTCTGCCTGGCCAACCAGTGTTTTAGCCATCAGCCGATAAGAGAAACATATATAGAGAAGAATGTCTCTATTAGCCACCACCGCCTGGCATCACATAATTATTTCTGTATCATTGGAGACAGGGTGTCTGTAGTTGGACTTGTCTGTGACTCATTATAGCCTTGAACTCATAGTTACCCTCTGCCCACCTCCTGGGTGCTGGGATTGCAGGTGTGTGCCACCACTCCTGACTCTGTTTACTCAGAATCTCAACTTTAGCTGGGCACAGTCGTTCACAGCGGCTACTCTGACACTGAGAAGGCTGAGGCAGGAGAACCACACATGTAACACCAGCCTCAGACCAGCCTGAAATACAGCAAAACCCTGCTTCACAAAATAAAAACAAGAAACCAAAAGAAAATGGAATTCTTTTGTTGTTGTTTTGTTTGGGATAGGGTCTTACTGTTTGGCCTTGCTTGTCCTGGAACTCCCTGTATAAGCCAGGCTGAACTCACATAGATCTGTCTGTCTCTCGGCTTCCCAAGTACCAGGCTTAAAGGTGTGCACCACCACACCCAGCCAGAAGATGCAATTTGTTTTGTTTTGTTTTGTTTTGTTTTGTGTTTTTTTTTTGGTTTTTTGAGACAGGGTTTCTCTGGCTTTGGAGGCTGTCCTGGAACTCGCTCTGTAGACCAGGCTGGCCTTGAACTCACAGAGATCCGCCTGCCTCTGCCTCCTGAGTGCTGGGATTAAAGGCGTGCGCCACCAACGCCCGGCTAGAAGATGCAATTTGTATGTAAATGAGTGATCCTGAATGTAACACCAAGCACAGTGACTATTAGGTTTTGCCTTAGCACTGAGGATGGTAGACAAAAATACTTTACACAAGGTAGTTTATTGCTTTCTCATTAAAAGAAGTCAGATTGGCAGTGGGGCCTGCATTCAGTCTTCCTTTATTATGGACACACACGCCTTCCTGAAGCGTAATACTGAATCCTTTTGTGTAGAATCCAGAATGACTACCTAGGTATCAGCTACCATATTAGCATTTCAGGTGGCAGGAAGCAGTATGTAGGTAGGGCTGTTAGCTTGCAACACTGACAGAATGCCTGAGTAAATGACTTAAAAGGAGGAAGACTCATCGGCCCTGTTGATTTGGAGCCTGTGGTGACCAGCATCGTGATGGGTAGAACATCATGGTACAAAGAAACCCCTTCCCTTGTGATAGCTGTTGAGCAGAAGGGGAGAGAGACAGGCAGGTGCATGCTGCCAATGACTTTTTCCTATTAGGCTCCACTTTCTGAAGATTCCACCATCTCCCAGTGTGCCATCAACTAGGGACCAAGCCTTCTTGAGTTATGGGAACCATGTAAGATCCAAACCATGACAAGGACAGAGAGCAGCATGCCATCCTCCCTCCCTCCCTCGCTTGTTTTAAGGACACTGAGTCACAGCTAGCCCAGCACTCGTGCTTCTGTTGCCTGGTTAGTGAAGCTTCCTCATGTGGTTGGGACATGCCTAGCTTCAGGGGCACCAATGAGCACATTCTATACCTAGTAGCCAGAATGCTCCGCTGGAAATCGATGTTCACAACAACCGGAAGGGTGACAGGCGGTGGCTATAGAAACAACATCTAATCCCACTTAGGGTGTAGGGGTCTGGTGAGTGGTTAAATGCTGGCTACGAAGCCTGATGACCTGAGTTTGATCCTTGGAACCCATGTAAAGGTGGAATAAGAGAATTGATTCCATACAGTTGTCCTCTGAGACTCATAGCAGCACATGTACGTTAAGTAATAATAATAACTAAAAAAAACAAAACAAAGCCAACATCTAAATTGTAAAAGTGAAGCTGTCAGGGTTTTGACCCTAGTTTTACTACCTTGGGAAAATTGCTGGCTCTTGCCTCAGTTCCTCTTGAGTAATGGCTGCAGAGAGGGGAATTGTGGCTGAGTGCATGAAGACAGCTCGGAGATTGACAGGTGGCCTGCAGGCTGGATTGCTGAGATCTCTTCTTGGGCAGGTTTGGTCATGGCACATTTCTGCTGTGCCTGGAAACCATCTACCGGAAAGTAACAGGCAAGGAGCTGAAATACGAGGGCTTGATGGGCAAACCCAGCATCCTCACTTACCAGTACGCTGAGGACATAATCAGACAGCAGGCTGAGAGGCGGGGCTGGTCCGCCCCCATCAGGAGGCTCTATGCTATAGGGTAAGCCCACTTTCTCTTCATCTTTCATGGCTTCCTTTTCTGGTGCGCCCACACCACCCTGGCCTCCCTGCAGCTGAGTCACACCACCCCCAGGCTGATCTTTGCTCTGGTGGCTTTGCAACATTAAATTTGGGTTTTTCTCTTCTTTTCCGTATTGCTGTGCTATCAGTGATAACCCCGTGTCTGATGTCTTTGGTGCCAACCTGTTCAACCAGTACCTGCAAACGGCAAAGCGTGGAGAGAAGGAACCTGGGACAGGTGGACAGCAGAAGTCACGGCCCTCAACAATCCAGAGCTGTGCCTCCATCCTGGTATGCACCGGCATACACAGCTGTCAGGACTCAGCCCCCGAAGGGCCTACTTCTGGAGGGCCGGAGCTTCCGTTCCATGGGCACCGAGACTTCAGCTTCAGTCCAGAGCTCCTAGAGGCATCCCACGTCGTTCGTGACGTGAATGAAGCTGTGCAGCTGGTTTTCCAGCAGGAGGGCTGGGCATGATATAAGGAGATACAGCAAAGGGGCTGCTGGGGCCCTCGCCTCAGGGAATCCTGTGGGACAGGTCACAGGCATCAAGTCTCAGCCTGGCCCCCGCCACTACTTCCTGGAATGGAGAAGACCGCAGCTTCAGTAGCCATAGAGTGACCCTTGGGCGGCATTTCAGGAGGGGGTATGGATTTATGGCCCTTCCTGTGTCTGAAGTCTGACCTCATGCTGCTTCCTTTACTTCTGTGCCTCAGTGTCCTCTCGGTAAGGACTTCTTCCCACCCCCAAGACAGTGTCTCACTATTGTAGCCCTGGCTATCTTGGAACTCGCTTTGTAGACCAGGCTGCCCTTGAACTCAGAGAGAGCCGTCTGCGTCTGCCTCTGCCTCCTGAGTGCTGGGATCAAAAGTGTGTGCTACCTCCTGCCTCAGTGAAGACTTATAAAAGCCAGGACAGTGTAAAATTATGTGGAAACTTGCGGAGAGCCTTTACTCTCACGGAAGGCCCTCTCTCTGCATGCCAGTGAGGCATGTACTAATAACACTCTTGATAGTTTTCCCTGTCTTTTAGCGTATTGTCCACAGAGTTTGTGGGCTTTTTTTTTTTTTATTAAAAACTGTCCTAATATTTGTTACATTGTGTCTGTGAAGCTTTGTCTGGGGTGTACTAGAAGTCCTGGTGGCAGGGTACTCTCCCTGGAGGCAGAAAAATTTATGGCATTTCACTCCCTAAGTAGGACATACTGCTGGGCTCACTGTGGGAAAAGCCCTCAGCACGGACACGAACAGTGCCCCTTTTCTTTTCCACACCAAGTTGCTAAGCATAGGCCAAAACCAGGGTAATTCATTCCTAGACAGAGCCCCGCTTGGGTTGAGGGGAAGGATAGCAGTAAGGGAGGAGAGTACTATGTGGACCCCCGCTGGAGAGTGACAGAGCTGAGACTCATTCCAGGACGACCGGCGGCCTTCATCTCTGCCATACTCAAGGAAAAGGGGATCCTTACAGGTAAACATGCAGGGTCAGCAGGGACCACCTACCGAACATGTATCTGTAGACTGAATTCTGCCAGGGGCCAGCCATGCTTGTGTGGGGGCCACAACGATATAGCCCCAACCCATGGAGCTTCTATCTTAGCCGAATAAAATAAGCGAGTGTTACATTTAGGGCAAGGAGTGTAAGTACTATGAAAAAACTGGACAGGTAAAGGGTTGTGAACTACCATTGTGGGTGCTGGGAATTGAACCTGGGTCCTCTGGAAGAGCAGCCAATGCTCTTACCCACTAAACCAATTCTCCAGGCCTGAGAGAGCTTTCTTAGAGGAAGTCACAGAAGCCTATGCAGTGACCAGCCCACAGGCAGGGAAAAAACAAAAAGGAATGGCAAGGGTCAGAGGCAGACCAGGGGGGCAGAGGCCCTAGAGCGGGGCGTGCAGCGTGAAGGAGCGTGAAGGAGCCTGAAGCGGTGGGGGACACAGCAGGCAGGGTCTGAGGAAGGGGGCGGGAGGATGGAGAAGCGGCTGTGCTGTGCTAAGAGAGTATGGCCTTCACTCAATCAAAGAGGACGTTGCCGGAAGGTTTCAATGAGAGGACAGCGGGAGGGAAGTAAGGAGGGAGGAAAGAGACAAGAGACAGGTAGGGGCTGTTTGGGGAGTGGAGGAAGCCCTGAGTCCCTGTGTTGTTGACATTAGCTGGCCGTGTCAAGGACCCCTAGCCTCAGACCCATGGGAACAGTGTAACCCCATCCCCACCCCAGGAGAGGCTGAAGGGCAGCAAAGCTTCCCTCTGTTCACACAGCTGCAGAAAACGTCCACCATAGCTTTCTCCTCTGGGACACGTACAGTCTCAAGACTGCTCCTACCCAGAGCAGCTGAAGCTGCCTGCTTGTTGAGCTGCACACAGTAACTCTGCCTCTTTATCTGTATGCGATAACCCATCTCCTTGTTGAGCTGTATGCAATAACCCTCCTCTCTGCTCAACTATTCATAATAAGCACACTGTGCTTATCGAGGGCTGCAGTTTCCCCAAACAGAGCTCAGTTCACCAGCCCAAGTGTTTCCCTGTGTTCCTCTCTTCCTCATTTCATCCTGGACCACAAGAAGCTAGGGACCCCAGTAGGGGCAGGTGACGAAGGTGAGCAGCACTGCCACACTAGACACATCCAGAGCAAAGCTGATGTGGGAAACAGAGAAGAAAGTATGACTTCAAGCCTCTGGCCCTGGCAATGAGGAGCCTCGGGGAGACAGCAGAGGAAACTGGGTTATTTGTGAGGGGCCAGAGTGGGTGTATTTGTGCTTGGTTAAGGTCTGGTCCTCAGGGAGTGAGCATGCAACAACTTCATTCAGCCTCTAGGATGCCAGCTCTCCATTCTCCTATCTCCTGGTCACTCCCCTAACCACCGTTGCTCCCTCACCAATAAACAACAAAGCACCCAGAGGTGTCAAGAAGTTAGTCAGAGCCGGGCGTTGGTGGCGCACGCCTTTAATCCCAGCACTCGGGAGGCCAGCCTGGTCTACAGAGTGAGTTCCAGGACAGCCTCCAAAACAATACAGTGAAACCCTGTCTCGAAAAACCAAAAAACAAAACAAAACAAAAAAGAAGTTAGTCAGCTGTAGCCAACGGTATTTTAAGAAAATGAAAGCCGAGCATGGTGGCACAGCTCTGTAACCTCAGCGCCAGGGAGGTGAAAGCAGGCAGTGAGGCTTCAAGGCTAGGAAGGAAGACAGGGAGACAAGGATGAGAAGGGAGGGAGAGGAAGGCAGGGGACAGTCAGGAGTTTGTGTCCTATGCAAGCGACTACTGTAGTGAGACAGGTCCTTAGTCAGGGTTTTTTGTTTTGTTTTTAATTTTTACTTCCTGAGACAGTATTATGCTATGTGTCTTAAGTTGTCCTCAAACTCAAAATCCTCTTGCCTCAGCCTCCAAAATGCTAAGAATGCCATGTGTCACCAAATCTAATTCTTAGCATCATGCTGGGGTCTTTGAAAGGCAATCAATATTCAAAGTATAGCACCAAGAAAGTTGACAAATATCAAGGTCATGGAAGACACAAACAAGGCCAAATTGGAGTAGGGTTACTCTTTGGGAACAGAACACCATAGGCCTGGAGAACTGGTTCAGTGGGTAAGAGCATTGGCTGCTCTTCCAGAGAGGACCCAGGTTCAATTCCCAGCACCCACACAATGACAGTTCACAACCCTTTTACCTGTTCAGTTTTTTCATAGTACTTACACTCCTTGCCCTAAATGTAACACTCGCTTATTTTATTCTGCTAAGATAGAAGCTCCATGGGTTGGGGCTATATCGTTGTGACCCCCACACAAGCATGGCTGGCCCCTGGCAGAATTCAGTCTACAGATACATGTTCGGTAGGTGGTCCCTGCTGACCCTGCATGTTTACCTGTAAGGATCCCCTTTTCCTTGAGTATGGCAGAGATGACGACTGTGGGTGGTTCTGGGTGAGTCTCAGCTCTGCTACTCTCCAGCTGTATTACCCTGCGTCTTCTTCACTTCTTCAAACTTCACTGTTTCTCTCGGTGTGGGGTTTGTGTTCGCAGTGTCTGTCTTTGCTGCAGGCTTATGTCAGAAATAAGGGACTCTTTAGAGGGTCTGGCATGCACAAAGCCTGAGCTCACTCCCTAGCACCACAAACCTGGATGCACTGTAATCCCATCACTCAGGAGATAGAGGCAGGAGGATCTGAAGTTAAAGGTTATTTTGGACTACATTAATAAGTTTGAGGCCAGCCTGTATACACAAAATCCCGTCTCGAAAAACAAGAAGGAGCAGTTGAGCTTTTAAAGCACGGAATTTCTCATACAGAGCTATTTTTCTAGGCAGTTGGAGGTCCAGGCTCAGCATTTTGTGACTGCAAGAACAGCTCAGGGCTGTCCTTGAGGACTTGGGAGTTTGTCCCACCATCCTTGGTTCTGCGAATTCCACGGGGGGGGGGGACCTGCCCAGAAATTCCCAGGACCTGTTGTCTCATGACTACAGTGTGGTCACCTGGGTACCACTAACTTTAAGGGGCAGGGACAGAGTACAATAAAACTCAAGATTCAGGCTGTGGGGCCAGAGAGATGGCTCAGTGGGTAAAGGTGCTTGCTGCCAACATCCCGAGTTCCATCCCTGTGTGGGGGCCATGTGGTGAAAGGGGGTACTCCCTACCCTGCGGTCATGCCCCTCCCTCCCTTCAAAAAGTAATTGTAATCATTTTTCACATGTTAAAGAGTCGGGTTCTGCTTAGCAAGAATGATAGTGAAATGAAGCGTGTTGGGCCAGAACCAAGCAATGCAGCTACAGCACCTGGCACCTGGACAGCACTGAACTCTTACTGCTGATGTTTATTTTTCAGGGGAGGGGTCTGGCTGTGAATCCAACAATTCTTCTGTCTCAGCATGCCAAGTTCTAGGATTAGATGAATGTACTGTGATATCTGGACTGTGATTGTTTTCTGTGTGTGTATCTCTCTCTGTCTCCGTCTCTGTCTCTCTGTCTCTCTCTGTCTCTCTCCGTCTCTGTCTCTGTCTCTCTGTCTCTCTCTGTCTCTGTCTCTCTGTCTGTCTCTGTCTCTGTCTCTCTCTCTCTGTCTCGCTCTCTCTGTGGGGGAGGGGAGGTATAAATCTTGGGTGCACACCTGTATGCTCATGCGTTTAGAAGCCAGAGGTCAATGTCTGGTGTCTTCCTCAATCTCTCTCACCTTATTTTACTTTTATTTCATGTTTACATTTTATTTATGTGTGTGGTTGTTTTGCTTACAGCATATCTATGTACCACATACCATATTTGTGTTTGGTGCCTGTGGAGGCCAGATGATATCAGATTCCCCTGGGACTGGAATCACAGATGCTAATTGCCTTGCGGGTGCTGGGAGTCAAACCTGGCTCTTGACCTCTGAGCCACCTTATGTTGTAATATGGGGTCTCTTACTGAACTGGGAGCTCATGGACGTGGCTGGTCTGGCTGCCAGTGAGCCCTGGACTCCTGTCTGCGCCTTCCCGGTGCTGATATTATAGACAGAAGCCACCACCCTTGGCTCCAGATTTTGTGAAATTGTATTTACTGTGTGTGTGTGTAGTGCGTGTGCACTGGTGTGGGTGTGCAGGTCAGAAGACAGTTTCCCAGAGTCGGTTCTCTCCTATCTTCATGTAGGTTCTGGAGACTGGTTCTCTCCTATCTTCATGTAGGTTCTGGAGACTGGTTCTCTCCTATCTTCATGTAGGTTCTGGAGACTGGTTCTCTCCTATCTTCATGTAGGTTCTGGAGACTGGTTCTCTCCTATCTTCATGTAGGTTCTGGAGACTGGTTCTCTCCTATCTTCATGTAGGTTCTGGAGACTGGTTCTCTCCTATCTTCATGTAGGTTCTGGAGACTGGTTCTCTCCTATCTTCATGTAGGTTCTGGAGACTGAAATCAGGTTGCCAGGCTTGCATGGGAAACAGTGCCCTGCTGAGCCAGCCCAGTGTTTTTAAATGAGCATCAGTGGTTCATACGGTTTGGAGTCTCATAATCCCAGTAAAGGAGGCCATTTTTTCATTGTTTATGGCGGGGTGGGGAGGGTGGGGGGGTGTTTCGACACATGGTTTCTCTGTGTAAAGCTCTGGCTGTCCTGGAACTCTCTCTGTAGACCAGGCTGGCCTCAAACTCACAGAGGTCTGCCTGCCTCTGCCTCCAGAGACAGAGGCAATTCTTACCTATTCCATTTCTTACAAATAAGGTACAAAGGCAGAAGTCATTCCGTTATTCATTCCAGAAATGCAAGGCATGCTGTTTGGCCAGGCAACACTCGGCGTCATGGTCTTTCTCGGAGCAGTGCCCGGTGGAGCCACAGTTGGGGAGCTGCTGTCAGGTCCAGCAGATAGAGCTTGTATGGAGTGCAGCTGGGCTTTCAAGAGAGCAGAAGGGTAAAGCCAAGAGTTACCATGTGAGGGCACCAGGACTCCGGCTCAGATCCTCTGGAACAGTCAGGGGACTGTTGTAACGGTGGTCATTTCTTCTCTCTTACTTGCTTGTGATTAATGAAGACATCATGCATGATTCCTGGTTGGGTACAGAACCACAGCATGTGTACTGACATTGGGTATATGGATCTGTGGGGAAGACAGCACCACCACTCAGCAGCAGATTCAGTCCTGTCCCCAAGGGGCTTAGCCCAACAGGAAGTGGAGACGAGTCATAACCAACTGTCTTCATTTGCACAATATCAAACTAAATGAAAATGTAACCTGTACATGTTCTGATGAAGTGACAAAACAAAAGGTCTCTAGGACAGCCAGGTCTATTAAAAACCAGAAACAAACACAAACATCAACAAAATAAAGCAAAAAGGCCATATATCAATTTGAATAGCATGTAAGCCTTTTAAAAACCATTTTTGCATTGTTGAAAGTGGAACTCAGTCAGGGCTTGTACATGCTAGGCAAGGATTCCAGCACTTGTGTTTTGTTTTGTTTTTGTTGAGATCGGGTCTTGTATCCCAGGTTAGTTTCAAGGGAGGATGACCTTGAATTCCTGAGCTGCCTGCCTTCACCAATCAAGTGCAGGGATTGTGAGTATATATCACCACACCTTGCCCCCATGACCACCCCCCACCCCATCCCCCCACCTCACCCCCCATCCCTCCACCCCACCTCACCACCTTATTCCATCCCACCACCTGCTTCAGCTTTGGGATCACACCTAGAGAAGCATACATAGTAGGCAATGAGCCTGCAGTTTGCTTTCATTTTATTTGAGGGGATGGGTTTCAGTATGTTGTCTAGACTGGTCTTGAGCACCTAGACTCCTCTGCCTCTACCTACCCAGTGCTGGGACTACAAACTTGTGCCACCATGGTTGATGAGACTGTATTTTTGAAGAAATTATCAGTCTAGGACAAAGCTGCTGTCAGGATTCACAGTTAACAGATGTGATCCCTGAGGCACTCTGAGTGGTCCACTCATGGCAGACCCTCGAGCTGCTGAGGGACACCTCTGGACTGCCCAGCGCAGGTGCAGGGAGTACGCTGGTGATCAGGACACCCTACAGAGCCAGGGTTGCTGTAGCAACCGGATGCTGCTTGAGGGAGGAATTTTAAAATACACCGGCTAAAATAATTTTTGTGTTTTTTTTTAAAAACATCATTCTGTCATTTCGCAGTGCTTCCTGCTCTGCTGAGGTGGGTCATGTTAGGATGCTTGTTGTTCTGCCTGGGGCTCTTGGCAGCTTCTGGGGCCTGGAGGTGGGAAGATGTCACACAGTGTGAACCACTAGGAAGTTGGCAGAGGTTTGGCAGAACTGGCTTCCAGGTTCTTCAGCTCTTGCTTCCAAAGCCTGTAACACTTTCTCTTTGGAGGATAGGGGTCTAGCTTGATGCTCTCCCCCCCCCCACTCTGACTCCCAGCCCTTCCTGCACAGCCACAGTGTTCCTTGGGCCCTCTCTTTGGAGGGCAGGACATATTTCTTCTTCTGTGTCTGTTTCTTCTCCTGCTCCTTCATTTATCCACCCAGCAGATGCTGCAGGTTAGACAGCTAGTCGGTAGATAGATTGGAGGCTCATAAGCCAGCTAGCAAGTCAAGCTCCGTAGTAAATGGAATATTAAGCCTATGTTTGTTGTAGAAGCATCTGATTTTAGATGAATTTTCTGCCAAGCCCATCTTTATGTGCTCGCATTCAGTTGTGATGAGCCTGTGTAATGGCTGTTCTTGGTTATCAACTTGATTACATCTGGAATTAACTAAAACCCAAATAACTAGATACATCTATGAGGAATTTTTCTTAAATCATCTGAAGTGTGAAGACCCACCTTTAATCCTGATCTTTTGAGGTAGAAAGATCCACCTTTAATCGGGGCCACACCTGCTGGCAGCCTGTAAGGGACAGGGAAGAAGGAAGCTTGCTCTCAGCCTGCTTGCCCTCGCTCTCCCTGGCAAGTCCATTCCTCCACTGGCATTGGAGCCTCCTCCTCCTCTGGAATTCTGGCGTATCCGGAAGACCAGCTGAGACTCCAGCCTTGCGGACAGAACAGCTACAGGATTCTTGGACTTTCCATTGGTAGACAGCTATTGTTGGACTAGCTGGACCTGTAAGAAGTCACTCTAATAAATTCCGTGTGTGTGTGTGTGTGTGTGTGTGTGTGTGTGTGTGTGTGTGTGTGTGTGTGTGTGCATTCTATCAGTTCTATTCCTCTAGAACTGACTAATACTCTATGCATGTCAAGTTGGTGGAGGCCCTACGTGCTGAGCCCAAATCAACCTAATTGATGACAACAAGAAACCAGGGCAGTGAACAGGCCTCTGCAAATTTGGAGGAAGATGGAAACCCTGCAAAATGATTGCTTACAGTTGTGCACTGGCTAAGGGGCTAAGGATTATGGTGAAGAATCTCAGGCCAACGATCTCATTGAAGGAGACTTCAGATTCAAGAAATGAACAAATGAAAAATGGATTCGTTTTCTTTAAGAGAAGCAAGGAAGGGCAGGGCCTGGAAGCTCCCGGAGAATCACTGGTATTGAGTTCCCATCGTAAGGCCCAGAAGCTGGTGTGTGATGCCTGTGGGCCATGGCAGCAGTAAGAGACGAACTGACTCAGGAGGAGTGTAGCTTGCACACATCTGCCGGCTTCCTCTTACAACTTTTCCATTCACGACCCCAGCCCGCTGTTTGGTGCCATCTGCATTAGAGGCAAGCCCCCTCACTCTCAGTCACTGCCCAACAAATCGGTCCTCTCTGGAGATGCCACCACAGCCATATCTAGAGATCTTAAAGTTGACAGCTAAGACCAACCATCACACATGGCCTCTATGATGGCTCATGTTGTCCCCTTGACCAGATGCAGAACCACCCCATCATCAGCTAACCCTCGGGGCGTGTCCCGAAGGGGTTTTCTTGGCTAGGTTATTTAAAATTGGAAGGCCCACCCTAAATGTGGGTGTCACCTGCCAGTACTGGGCAGCACAAATCAAAGGGAGTCCACGGGGAACACTTGCTTTTTGACTGCCTGCCTTCGTATCTGCATCGTGAGTTTGATCGACACTGCTGCTGGTGCTGCCGCTGGTTTTACCAATAACAGAACCAATCCTCTCCCATCCCGTGTGAACTGGAGACTCTCCAGGAATCCTCCAGTCTTCTGTTCCAGGCTGACTGCTGAGGCATCCAGCTTCATGAACTGAGCAGATAGAGGTTCTCAGCCCCCGCAGTTTGAAGACATTCATTGTTGGACTCCCCAGACTGGACCATGCAAGCCAATCTAACAAACCCCCTTTCAATATGTATTCATCCTATCGATTCTGGTCCTCCAGACACCTACAGCTAATCGGTGTGGTAGAAGCAGGGTTTGAACCTAGGTGATCTGCCTTTAGAGTATACTCACTGTGATCAAATACCCCAACAGAAGCAACATATAGGAAAAAGGATTTTGCCTCCCAGTTTGAAGTTACGGTCCATCGTGGTATCTTATCACAGCAGTGAGAGGAACAGCCAGTACAGAAAATCAGTATAGACAGTGGGCTGCTGACCACACAGCAGCTCCTGACTCGCTGTAATTCCAGTCCAGAAGCCCTCTTCTGGTCTCTAGGGCGTAGTCACGCACATGGCACACAGACAAGCTGCAGGGAAGAGCTCGGGGGTAGAGTGCTTACTTGTCTAGCCTGTGTGAAGCCCTAGGGTTCTGTCTCCACAGAACACCACCAACAAAAAGAGCTAGGTGAGCTGGCTCACACTTTTAATCCCAGAACCTGGGACACAGAAGCAGGCAGATCTCTGTGAGCTAAAGACTGACCTGATCTACATAATGAGTTCTAGGATAGCCAGGGGTACAAGGTGAGACCCCATCTCAAAACAAATGCAAAATTGTCCCTTGCCTTCTCATTAGATTAACTATACATTAAAGTGTTGTTATATTGTGCCAGCAGTGATGGTGCAAACCTTTAATCCCAGCACTCGGGAGGCAGAGGCAGAACTTAGTCTACCATCCACACCTCCCGGTGCTTGGTAGCTTGCCTGCTTTCTCCTAAGAGGAACTTGCTTCCGCTTTTCAGAGAAAGTCTGTGAGACCTCAGCCGGGGCTGATGCATGGGGACGCTGTCCCTGTGGGTGGTGCCATCGCTGTGAGGCCTCCCCTGGGCAGCTCAGGGCACACCCAGACTCTGTAAGAGCTCTGCTTTGGAGGAGATGCAGTCTGTTCTCTGTCCTCATGAACTGAGTCCTCACGGGCTGGCTTCCTGCTTTGCTCTCTCCCCTGCTAGGTTCCCTCTTTCTGAGCACAGTGTATGCTAATTGTAACTGAGAACCAGTGAACTCCACTTGTCTTTCCACACAGGGGACCTCTGTGGGCTCCTCACATGCTTTGAACCCGACCTTTATTCTTGCTGCAAAGATGAGAGGCAGTGATGCCAGCAGAGAAAGAACCAGCTGGGAACAGGGCCCATGGTCAGTGCAAGTAAAGGGTGCCCCGCCCCGCTGACCCTCCCTCTACTGCTGAGCTGGACAAGGCCACTTTTTCCTGCTGCTTTGCCTCTCGTTCCTCAGGAAGGCCACGAGCCGTTGACTTTGTAGTTCAGAAGCACGGGTTTCAGGTTGCCAGAGGCACTTTGTCCAGTGTCTAGCTTGTGGAGAATGCTTAGAGAAAGGCTTTGACTGACCCCTTCCTCCCAGGCCTGTGAGCTGCTGACGCCTGGGTTTGTGAGGAGAGTGACAGCCAGGCAGAAGTGCAGTTGATCTGCATGTCTTCAACTAGTAGTATGGCTTGGATAGGTTGGGTTTGAGCTCTCCATTTCCAGGTGTTGTGTGCAAAGTGTCTAGCATAGACCGCCCCTATAAGGGGCTCTATGACTATTTCTTTCCTTTTCTAGATCCTTCTGAGATGTTTATAGTTAACTTCCCCCACTCCCGTGTGTGTGTAGAAAAGGCTGGATATTATCCAACCTAAAGAGAGGAGAGATCTTGCCTCCAGTACTCTGGCCACTGACATTCCGTTGTTACGCTGACTTACCCTGATTATTGGCGTTTTTGTTATTCAGGGTCTGGGGTCCATGGGAAAGTCAGATGAAGAACCTCTAGCAGAAAATCAACTCTATATTGGAGCTGGAGAAGTGGCTCATTAGTTAAGAGCACTGGCTGTTTTTCTGAGGACCCAGATTTGGTTCCCAGCATCCAAGTGGTGGCTCATAATCACCTGTGGTATCCAACACTCTCTTCTGGCCTCGGCAGGCACCAGGCACACGGGTGGTACACAGATATACGTGCAGACAAAACACCCATATACATAAAATAAGTTAATAATAATAAAGAGAAAGTTCATCCCATTGGATGGTAGCACACTTCAAAAGATAATGAAAATAAAATAATCTGGTCCTGGAGGACAAAGGGTTCATCCTGGTGGGTGGTCTGGGGCGGGGGCACCGGTGACAGGGAGACTGGCTCTTCAGGGTCCTCAGCAGTCCCAGTGCTTTCTTGTTGCTCTCAGATTTTCTCAGCTCCTGTTTCCTCTTCATCCACTTCACTGGCTTAAGAAGGAATCTCGGGCCAGCTTCCGCGTTCACTTTCCCTAGGGAAGACTAAGACTGCCTATAATCACTTCCATTAGAACCTGGCAATTCCCCAATGCCCTTTCTACCTGGCTCAACCCAGACATCTGCTGGCCTGGCAGAGTGTGCACACGTGCAGGCTGCATCTTGGAAGCTGTTATTTCTACCCTGGCCCAAGTGAGTGGCCTTGGCACCAGCTGGCATGGCATATGAAAGCCAGATTTATGAACCAGTGCTTTTTGGGTTTTTTTGGTTGGTTTGGTTTTTGTTTTTTTTTTTGAGACTTTTTGTTTTTTGACACAGGGTTTCTCTGTGTAACAACCCTACCTGTCCTGGAACTTGCTTAGTAGACCAGGCTGGCATCAAACTCACAGAGATCCCCCTGCCTCTGCCTCTTGAGTGCAGGGTTTAAAGCTGACCACCACCACTGCCAGGCGAGAATCAGTGCTCTTTTTTTTTTTTTTTTTGAGACAGGATTTGTCTGTATTGTTTTGGAGGCTGTCCTGGAACTCGCTCTGTAGACCTGGCTGGCCTCGAACTCACAGAGATCCTCCTGCCTCTGTCTCCCGAGTGCTGGAATTAAAGGAATGTGCCACCAACGCCCAGCAGAATCAGTGCTCTTAACAATAGCAGTTTCTCCCTGGTACTTGCTAAAGGGTGAAGCTTTAGGGGAGCATGCTTCTGACTGCAGGCTTGAAAAGGGGCCTGGCTCAGATGACCGCCATCATATGACTGCCATCATGCTATGAGTAAGTGCTCCCTGAGAAGCAGGGGGCGGGGGGGCATCACTTTAGTCCCAGCACTTGGGAGGCAGAGGCAGGCGGATCTCTGTGGGTTCCAGGCTCAGCCTGGTCTACAGAGCAAGTGCCAAGACAGACTCCAAAGCTACACAGAGAAACCCCATTTTGAAAACTAAAAGAGAAAAAGAAAAGAAAAGAAAAAGTGCTTCCTGGGAGGCTGAGGTGTAGACTGAGTAGTTAAACACCAGCTTTTTTAACCGGATCTACAGTCGGAGACAGCACTAGGCTGTGCTGCTAACACACATCATCTCTTAACACAAAATTCCCTTAAAGTAAGCGCTGGTCCCTTTGTTCAGATCCCCGTGATGTAGCTCAGAGAGCTGAGCTAACTGGCCTCAGCTTCCCCAGGCTGTGTGGTGGAGCTGGGACCATGGGTCCCACACTTATACCTGTTCTGCCTTCTGGGAATTAGCGCATAGGATCTTGCAAGATGGTACAAGTCATACGTTCTGAATTCTCTGTGTGCCATGGATTTGCCCAAGCCATCCTTCCAGAAGCTAGAGAAAGCAGCTTCAGCTGAGGTAGGTTCTTCTTTGAAGATTTTCTTTTCACAGGATTTGGTGGCACATGCTGCTAATCCCAGCACTCGGAGGCAGAGGCAGGAGGATCTCTGTAAATTCAAGGCCAGTCTGGTCTACAGAGTGAGTTCCAGGACAGCCAGGGCTACACAGAGAAATACTGTCTTGGGAAAAAAAAGTAGAAATTTTTCCTTTTGATTTATTTGTTTTACTTCCCATACATGAGTGTTTTTGCTTGCATGTACATCTCTGTACCACTTGCATGCCTGGTACCCGCAGAGGTCAGAAGAGGGCGCCAGATTCCCTAGAACTGGAGTTACAGATGGTTGTGAGCCACCCTGTGTGCTGGGAACTGAATCTGGGTCCTTTGCAAAAACAGTAGATGCTCCACTAAGCCATCTCTATAGCTTCAGATTCTTCTGCTTAAGAGGCATATTTAAGGAAAAGGCTGTGGTCAGAAATATCGTGGCTCCCCGCAGCAGCTCTGAGACAGTGAAATCAGGGCAGGGGACATACAGTTTGTGGGACTGGGAAGTAAGCTGGGCAAGCTCCTAACTTGCTCCTATGGGCTGGGAGTGGAATTACACAGAAATCCCAAATGATACCGTAGTTTCTTCTCTCCTACCCCTATAAGCAACACTCAGCCCATGGAACTGTCCAGGCTGACCTTGAACTTGGGATGTTTTTGTTTCAGCTTCCTGAGTATCTGGACTTAGAGACTGGCCTGTGGAGCTTCCATACCTCTAAGGATCCTTTCCCTTCTTTGCTTAAGCTTTTTTTTTTTTCCCAAGAAGGCCTCAAACTTATTCCGTAGTTGAAGATGACCTTGAACTCCCGACCCTCTGCTTTGCCTCCTCAGACCTGGAATCACAGATGTGGGCTACCATGTCTAGTTTTAAGGGGTGTTGGAGAGGAACCCAGCAAGACATGCACGCTGGGTAAAAAAATCTTTGAATATACCAAAGATGACCCGGCGAAGTAAGCAACCACCCCCACCCCTGGCAGTCTCCAGAGCCATTGCACACCTCGGCTCTGGCCTCCCCCGCCTCCAGGGCTGGGCAATGGTGAGTGCAGTGCCCTGTCCTAGGCACTGTTCTCAGCAATTATGTCAGGGAGCTTTCCCATCACGCTGAGATCGGGGATGGAGGACACGGTGTTAGACGTGTGAATACATAGTAATTGTTTGGGATTGCTTTCTGAATAATTGAGTTTGGGTATCTGTCTGTCTGTCTGTCTATTTATCTATCATCTATCTATATCTATCTATCATCTATCTATCTATTTATCTATCTATCATCTATCTATTTTGGTGCTGGGGATGGAACCCAGAACTTAATGCGTGCAAGACAAGATTACTCTGCCAATTGATACACATCATCCCGGTCCCCTTCTGGTTCTTTTTTATTTTTACTTTTTAATAGCTTCTATAGAGTTATCAGGGCCTTAAAGAGGGGGGGGGGAGATGTAGGGTGGCCGGCAGCGCACAAGAGGGGAAAGCTGACCCGCCGCGCTTCCTCCTACACGCACTGTGCAGATTAGGGGCAGAAATGAGCTTGGTTCTTGGCAAGAAGGTGTGGTCGACCCTGAGACCAAGGCCACCTAGCAGTTCAAGTCAAGGAGCTAGCGACTTCAAGAAACTTACGTCCTGCTAGTCCCGCTGCGCTCTCAGCTCTACTCCGGCGTCTCAGCTCTCTCTCCTTTCCTTCCTGCTGATCCAGCCAGCCAGGCTTTCTCCTCCTCTGTTCTCGCCTCCTCTCCCCCCTGAATCCAGTCCTGGTTTCCCCGCTGCCAGCTCCTTCTGCCTGCTGGGCTCGCTCCCCGCCTCCGCCCCCCCCGCTCTCCAGTCCCGGCGGTCCGCTCGGCTCCCCCGCTCCCCTCTCGTACCCCCCACCCCACCCCAAGCCACCCGCGGCTCCACTCGCCCAGTCCGGCCGCTCCAGTCCGGATCTCGCTGTCGCCCGAGCCGGGTGCGAGTTGCAGCAGCTGGAGAGGAGGCGGCAGCGACTGGCCTCGGTTCCCCTCGGCCGCCTCGTCAGCCCGAGGTTGGCGGGGAGAGAACGGCGCAGCAGCCCCGGGAGCCCCTCCGAGGACAATGCACCCGGCGCTGGGCCACCCTCGCGCGCTCTCGTCCGCGCCCGCCTCCTTCCCGCCGCCCCCCGCCGCCCGGCTGCAGCCCCTTTTCCTCCGGGGGGGCTCCTCCCGCGGCCGGAGAGGCTCGGGCGACAGCAGCACCAGCACCAGCCGCGGGGGGGGCGGCGGCAGACGCGGCGGGGGCGGCGGCTCCCCGAGCAGCAGCACAGGCGCCGAGCGAGAGGACGACGACGAGAGCATCAGCATCAGCAAGCCACTGGTGCCCGCCGCCGCCGCCGCGCTCCCGGGGCCCCCGGCTCAGGGGGGCGCCCCCCCCACCGCCGCCGCGCCGGCCACCGCCTCCTCCACTTCCACGCCCACCTCCTCCTGCAGCATGACCGCCGCGGACTTCGGCGCGGGCGCCGCGACTGGGGCCGTCGGGGGTCCCGGGAGCCGCTCGGTAGCGGGCGCAGGCGGCACCGGGACCGGTGGCGGCACCTCCTGCTGCTCCTGCTGCTGTTGCTGCTGCGGCCGCCCAGCCCGGCCCGGCCGCAGGGGTCGGCGCCACGGCTGCTCGCCAAGTCCCGGATGCCACTGGGGCTACCAGGCGCTGTCTGTGGTGCTGCTGCTGGCTCAGGGCGGTCTGTTGGACCTGTACCTCATCGCCGTCACCGACCTGTACTGGTGCTCTTGGATCGCCACCGACCTGGTGGTGGTGGTGGGCTGGGCCATCTTCTTCGCCAAGAACAGCCGGGGCCGTCGGGGCGGTCCAGCGAGCAGCACGCACAACCACCATCAGCTCCACCACTCTGCGCCGCCTCTGCACCTACCGGCTGCGGCGTCTGCGGGGGCCGGGGCCAAGGCTCGCGGGGGCCGAGGAGGCTCCGGCAACTCCGGGGCCGGGCCGGGGACAGCCGGGGCTGCGGGCGAGTTCGCTTTTGCATACCTGGCCTGGCTCATCTACTCCATCGCCTTCACTCCCAAGGTTGTGCTCATCCTGGGCACGTCCATCCTGGACCTCATCGAGCTGCGAGCGCCCTTTGGCACCACGGGCTTCCGCCTCACCATGGCGCTGTCCGTGCCGCTGCTCTACAGCCTGGTGCGTGCCATCAGCGAGGCGGGTTCGCCTCCGGGCTCGGCGGGTCCCCTGCTCCTGCAGCCACAGCAGCATCGCGCTGCAGGCTGTTTCCTGGGCACGTGTCTGGACCTGCTGGACAGCTTCACGCTAGTGGAGCTGATGCTGGACGGCCGCGTGCCGCTTCCCGCGCACCTGCGCTACCTGCTCATCGCCGTCTACTTCCTCACGCTTGCCTCCCCAGTGCTCTGGCTGTACGAGCTGAACACCACCGCAGCAGCTCCGTCCTGGGGCCAGGCCTCCGGGCCTGGAAGCTGCAGCCGCCTTTTGCGCTTGCTGGGCGGCTGCCTGGTGGACGTGCCCTTGTTGGCGTTGCGCGGCCTCCTGGTCGTGAGCTACCAACAGCCGCTGTCCATCTTCATGATCAAAAACCTCTTTTTCCTTGGCTGCCGTGGCCTGGAGGCCTTGGAGGGCTGCTGGGACCGGGGGAGTTGGGTTTCCCCAAGTCGGGCCAGAAGCAGCTATGGTGCTCCTCCCTCCGCCCCACCACCACCTCCTCCACCGCCACCTCAGGGAGGCTCCCAGCGGGGCCACTTGGAAAATGAAGGGGGTCCTCATGGCTATGTCAACACTCTAGCTGTGGCCTCTCAGAATTGAAAGAGGTGACGGGCAGGGGCTCTGATCTCGGTTTGAGAGTTTTTGGCCCCCTTGACTGTGTTTTTACTGTTGTTAAGGCTAAAGGTGAAATCTTCTGCACCCAATGGGTAGAGACTAACTTGGAGGGAGACCAGCAATATATCGTGAGGGAGGAGGGTCCGTGTCCATCGTGGTCCTTCCCCATAGTCTTGCCTGTCCTGACATACAAGGGGCTGGATACATGTACCGCCTGCTTTTCTTGCCTTCATGCTATGGGGGAGAGTGGAGGAAAAGGTGTTTTAGGCAGAGATGGTAAGCTTAGGTTGACGTGTGCGTGTGTGCGTGTGTGCATGTGTGTGTGTGTGCGTGTGTGTGTGTGTGTGTGTGTGGTGTGTTTCTGGGTGTCGGTCTCATGCCCCTGGCAGTGGGAAGCAGATCTAGGGAGGCCTTGCTGCCACCACACGTGACCCCACCATCCTTCCTGCTCACCCGGCGTCGTCCTCACTCCTGCTCCTCTGTTCTTAGCTTGGGGAGAAGACGGTCTCTGCTGTAAGGACCAAACAGCACCCTTCCTTGGGTGAGTGTGTATTTCTACCTCTGTGCTTTTAAATTTCATTGCATCACACATTGATGCTGCTCGGAAAAAAAAGATTAAACCACTCAGAAGTTGCATTCAACATGGCCACTGGATCCCTTTGGGGTTTGGTACCAGATATTACAGGGTCTGTGGAGTATCAGCCATTGGCTTGCTCTGTTTCGGTTCCTCCTGCACAGGACACCTGTCCTCTTGTGTTGGCACTGGCTGGGTAGGAACCGGTTTCAGAGTGACTGCTTTAGTGGGTTCAAAGGGATGTGAGGTCAGGCCCCTTAGGGACCCTCGGGAGCACTACCTGCTCCATTACAGAGCTTCTTCCTCTGCTCTGGTCTCGTCAGGGAGGAGAAGGCACTCTGTGGGACCCTCCTGCCCAGTCTTCCCCCACAGGGTCCTCCCGGGGAGGCTTTCTGCGGTGGCTACTCTAGTCTTGACAAGATGTCACTCTTGGAGTCTCTAAGGCACAATACTATTCTGGGGGGGGTCAAGGGTCTGAAACCTAGGGAGCAAGGCCAGCACATGCTCACCCCCACAATGGGATTGGGGGGCTTTAGAATTTTGGTTCCCTTTCCTTCTCTTGTTTTGGATGTTTTCTGTGATGTAATGAGCCTAGACAAGGTACCAGAAGACATGATCTCTAGTTCTGCCTCTTACTTGCTAGATTTGAATGCCATGTCACTCTTACTTTCTAGATTTGAATGCCATGTCACTTTTACTTTCTAGATTTGAATGTCATGTCACTCTTACTTTCTAGGCGTTAGTTACCTTTCTTTCTTCCATTTATTTATTCATTATTTATTTATTTATTTTTGGTGTTTTGAGACAGGGTTTCTCTGTGAAGCCCTGGCTGTCCTGGAACTTTATTTGTAGACCAGGCTGACCTCGAACTCACAGAGATCCACCTGCCTCTGCCTCCTGAGTGCTGGGATTAAAGGTGTGTGCCACCAGGCCCAGCTTCAGTTACCTTTCTAGGGTGGTATTCTTTGAGTTTGGGGCTTGAAAGCTCTAGACATAATGCTGCCATTAGAGTCAGACATAAGACGAGCTATCCAGGGTGTACTTGAGGATGGCTCTGCTTCCGCCTTGGGAGAGCTGAAGGGAGGTTTGCTGTCAACAAGGCTTTGCAGGGATGGTTGATGCTGATGTCCTCTAAAGCCCACAACACAGGGGCAGGCCCAAAGTGCCAAGTCACTGACTACTAACTCAGCAGCCAGGCCCAAGTCCCTCATGCCCTTTGGCTCTACGAGGACCTTCTGAGAATCGAAGGCTGCACAGGGCCTCTTTCTCAGCCACCTGGGGCTGTGGGCTGAGGATGTCGTTTTGTGGATGGAGACCTGAGCGGCTGAACTTGGCTAGAGCGCTGGGGGCCTGCTCAGCTCTTAGAGAGGGCCGTGTGGAGGATGTTTACAGCCAATGTGTCCTTCTCCCTCAGACTCTCGCTCTCAGCCAGTGCTGCCTGGCTGCTTTGCACGATACACCTGCCTTTCCCCTCGCCCTGGACGACTCCTCTTCTGATTTGCCTCATGGTCCTGAACCCATGGATGGGGCTGGAGCTGCCCGCTGTTCTGTATCTCTTCTCCAGCCTCGCTGGGTTTCCCGCTACCTAATTTCAATGACTGGGAAAAGAAATTCTGTCTGAGCCATGGCCGGCTCTGGCTGGCCCCAATCCAGCCTCCACTGTGTGACTGCTGTCTACTGCTGAGAGGCTGCCACTGGATTTAGGATGGAAGTTGCCATTTCCCTAGTACATCAAGGCACATGATCACATGGCCAGTTGTGACAGAGGCCAGGACTGACGAGGGCCTAGTGAGGCCCAGCACCTCTCCAGCGTGTCTTCTGTGAGGGCTTTGTGCTCAGGGGCTGGCCCCTTCCTTCTGGAGTATTCATTTTGTGTCTTTTCTGATCATTCTCCTGTCCCATTTGCACATGACCTTTAAGCCCACCGCCCCCCTTCCTTGCTGCCTATGGTATCTGTAGATAGGGATCAAACTTGAGAAGTCCCCAGGGTGTCATGACCAGGATAGCACACTGCCCTGAGGCTTGTGCCAGAAGAATGCATCTTGAAGAAGAAGCTTGGGCTCAGAATTTAGCCCTGCCTGCTTCTAGCATTCGAGTATGGAGGGGAGGGCCTATTAGTTCCAAATGGCCTCTGTTTTTTAAAGTGAGTTAATTATTTTGCAATGCTGAGGACCAAACCCAGGGCCTCAAGCATGCTGGACAAATGCTAGCCAACCTTCTGAGCTGTATCTCTGACACAAGGCTTATCAATCTGAAGACTGAGCTCTCTCTAAAGACATGCACCCTGCCTCTTAAACATTTCTCTGTGTGTGGGGTTTCACTCTGTTCCCAGGGCTGTCCTAGAATCTTGGGGCTCAGGTGGCCCTCTTGCTTCAGCCTCTCCAAAGGAAACAGGTGTGCAGCGCTATGTCCAACCAAGGCAGTTCCTGTTCAACATGCCAGGAACCGGGCCCCGGTGTGTGGGGCGCAGAGCTGGGAATTTGAGCCCAGAAGGAATAGAGAAGCGACACCTTGCTAGCATTTATCACATTTTTTTCTCTTTTTAAAAATAAAACCAGACTCTGTTCTGAAAATAAAAACTTGAGACTTGTGACAAGCTTCCTGTGTGGTTTAAGACCATTTCTGTCCCGATGTCCCCACTGAATTCTTAAATGTCACTGCGACATTTGTCATCATTTTGCAGGTTGGTGTTGCTGTGATGGGCACACCTTAGCTAAGTGCCTGGTGTGTGAGTAGGGGAGGTGGGGCACTGTGGCCTGGGACTAGGGATGTCTAACTGGGCTCTCTGTTCTTCACAGAGGAATTTCCCATTGTGCTGGCGGAAGGCAGAAGAGATGAATCTGCTCCTTTGAGACAGATTCTTACTACACTGCTCAGGTTGGTTTCAAACACCTAAATTCAAGGAATCCTCCTGCTTCAGTCTCCAAAGCGGCTGGGACCACAGGAATGTGCCCAGAAAGAAACCAACTTTAAATACTCTTTCCTACTATGTCACTCTTTCCTCAGCTAGAAGCATAATTCTCTGGTTTAGGTAAAGTCAGTGTTTAAAATAACAAACAAGCCGGGTGTTGGTGGCGCACGCCTTTAATCCCAGCACTTGGGAGGCAGAGGCAGGCGGATCTCTGTGAGTTCGAGGCCAGCCTGGTCTACAGAGTGAGTTCCAGGACAGCCTCCAAAACAATACAGAGAAACCCTATCTCAAAAAACTAAAATAAATAAATAAATAAACAAATAAATAAAATAACAAACAAGCTGGGCAGTGGTGATGCATGCCTTTAATCCCAGCAATCAAGAGGCAGAGGCAGGCAGATCTCTGTGAGTTTGAGGCCAGCCTGGTCTACAGAGTGAGTTCCAGGATGGCCTGGACTGTTTCACAGAGAAACCCTGTCTTGAAAAACCAACCAACCAAATAAATAAATAAATGATAATAAACAAACAAAAACAAGAAAACAGGAGACTATTGAATCTCAGGTAGACTGTTGGGTTTTCACCTAAAGAAAACTGTAATGCTCAGTGGTCAGAGTGGACTGCTCTCCAAGAGTTTGCTTCCCAGCACTCACACTGGGCAGATCGCAGCATCCGTAATTCCAGTCCTAGGTGATCGTGCATCCTTTTCTGCCTTCCTTGGGCATTGCTCTCATGTGCATAAGCATATACAAATACCCACACCCATAATTAAAAGTAAAAATAGAATCTTAAAAAAATTAAGTCCTAGTAATTTTTCTTAGTGTGGTAGCCAGTATTATTCAGATCACACTGCGCTGTTACCAGCAGGACTCCAGAGGTAAATGAGAGCACAGAACAGCTAGGAGCCTGACCTCTTCCTCATTGTGGCTGTGAGAAATTCCGTTCCCTCCTGGAACTATTTCTAACATAGCAGTTAGAAGAGGGATGTGGCACTACAGGCTTGCGTTCCTAGTATTGAGGTGAGGCAGAAGGACGAGTGTTCAAGGCCAGTCTGGAGTACAGAGCAAGAGGCTGTCTCAAAACAGCCTGGAGAGGCGGCTCAAAGTTAAGAGTACTGGTTGTTCTTCCAGAAGACCCAGGTTCGATTCTCAGGACAGGGGGACTCATACCCAACTCTCTTAAGGGACAGCTCTAGTCCCAGGGAACCTGATGCCCTCTTCTGGCCTCCTTGAGCACCAGGCACACACATGTGTTATACAGACATACATATCAAATAAATAAATAAGCTTACACACACACACACACACACACACACAACAAAACAAACAAAAAATAGGAGCTATGGTAGCCACTTTGAAAGAATATGTTAATAATGAAACGAGGGCTGGATTGTGGTGACGCATGCCTTTGATGTCCACACTCAGGAGGCAGAAGCAGGTGAATCTCTGTGAATTCAAGGCCAGCCTGGTCTACTGAGCAAGTTCCAGGATAGCCAGGGCTACCCAGAGAGACCCTGTCTTGAAAAAAAAACAAAACCACACACCACACATGAACAACAAAAGAGTGAAATGATGTGGGCTAGCAAAATGGCCCAGAGGGTAAAGGCATTCGCCTCTAAGCCAGGCAACTTGAGTTCATGTCCCTGGCCCCACATGATGGAGAGAGAGCTGTCCCCTAAGGTGTCCTCTGACAACACAAGCATACATACCGTGGCTCTTACACATGCTCTTCCCTGAACTACACACAGAATAAGTACACAAATAAGAAAAGTAATAATGTTTTTTTAAAGAATTCAATGAGGTGACTTATGCCAACATGGTTCTTTTCTTGAGCCTGTGATAACTCTCACAGGTCAAGATGCATACAGAAAATATTTACAGGAAAACATAAGAGCACATTATCATTTCTTCCTAAGTTTGGCCAGGCCAGGCCTGTTACGTATCTTTAGACATATCTTCCTGGTGAGCCAGCAGCGCCTGTTGACTTTGGTCTGCTGGAGCACCTCAGAGACACCAGGGAAGCTGGAGGAGGGCTCAGTGTGGGGACAGGAAGGCCACCAGAGGTCAAATGATGCTGCGGTATTGGTGCCAAGGAAGACGACAAAATCACACTCTGGGGCACCAGGCCTTGGTGCAGACCAGCTCATTTCCTCAACATGGTCACCTGTAAGGTGACTTCAGCTCCTTTTCCCAAAGCCCTGGAAGATAAGTAGCCGAAGGGAAGCCAAGTGAAACCTGGGTGTGTCACCTCTCAGACCTTCACTCCACAGGAGCCTTCAGATGTTAGCTGCTCAGTGGGGTCAACTTTCCCTGTGGTGGAGATCAACTGTAGCCGAAAGCAGAACTGATTTTCACTTTCTGAGCAAGGCTTGTAGAAGATGAGAATAAGGTCAACCAGCAGGGCACTGTGCCAAAGTATGGTCACACCCTTCTCAGGCCAAGGTTACGTCACCTTCTTCTCCAGTCTGAGATGAAGAATCCGGGTGCCAGCTCCTACTTAGGTGTCCATACCCAAGGGAGATTCTCTAAGAAACGTATTCGGTGATGAGTGGACAGGGAAGGGGTGAAGGTGGGGGTGTAAGACCTCTCTCTACTCCCCTTTAATCAACGACCACAGAAGCTGTCAAGTTCCTCTAACAGACAAAGGCTGGCTCCACGGGATGACCACCCACCTTCATTACCCAAAATGGACAGAGCTGGAGTGGGGGCCTGAGGAAGGGTGCAGTACATACGGTCCTCACAGCAATCTTCCATGACTAGCTGCTGCCCTAAGGCTGCTTTCCCACAATCACGTATCAGTATGAACCACTAGTGGGCAGAGATGGCTTTGATAATCTCAGAAAGCAAACACTAGAGGGAGAGGGCAGTAAATGGCAGGAAAGCAGGCTAAACAACGCCTCAGGAGTCACAAGCTGCTCAACCCTAGAATCAGGTCAGAGGCACAGACTGAGAGAGCTGGGCTTGTTGGTAGTGAGAGGCCCGGCAGTGGTTAGCGTGTTTTCAGCACTTCCTGGGTGGGGAGGCCTCAGTGCCTCTCATGTGACCTTCACCCATCCCTTATAGACCACTATGAGGGAGGAGCTATGCTGTGCCCATTTTAGAGATGGCAACCTGAAGCCTAGGAAAGATGTTGTACCTAAAGCTGCTTAGCCGGTGAGCAGTGGGGCCGGACACTCTTTGCAAGGCACCTTCTGTTCCAACACACCTGACTTGTGAGACTCAAGCCCTGAGCGACAGTGCCAGGCCCACATTCATTCGCCAAAGAGCACTTGGGCTGTGGCTGTCTCAGTCTGGCTGGAGCCCACGGTGTCTGGCAGCCCTTGTGAGCACATTTTCTCAGGAAGCGCCAGCGTAGGCCAAACCCTGTTTCTCTGCTTACTTGGAATGGGAGTCTAGGCACTCTGGAGTCACAACTGTCCACTGCTTCCTAGGGATACCATCCTCTTCTTTAGTCCCTGTTTTTGTTGTTGTTGCTGTTTTGATTTTTCAAGACAGGGTTTCTCTGTGTAACAGTTCTATCTGTACTGGAAATCCCTTTGTAGACCAGGCTGGCCTTGAACTCACAGAGATCCACCTGCCTCTGCCTCCCAAGTGCTGGGATTAAAGGTCAGCGCCACCACCGCTCAGCCCTTAGTCCCTATTTTATTTTCGTGTTTTCCTGTCTTTCTCCTGGTGCTGGGGATGACACCCACGGCCTCAGGCTGAGCGAGCCATCTATCACTGAGCTGCGGGCCCAGCCCTTACCTGTTTCATTTTCTAAGCTAAGTAAAGCTAAGCAAACCTGTCTTAGCCTCCATTCGCAGATGCCCAGATGCCGGAAGCATAGCTAGGGGACTGCACAGGGCCTTACAAACTAGATCTGGGTACTGAAACACTGTAGCGAGTGATGCCCAGGTCACCATCTAACTTCCCTTCCTTATTCCTTCCTTGCTTATTCTCCCCATTTCTTTCTTGATTGGGCTCATGATACAAAGAGGGCAAAGACACCTCCACTGTCGGGAGCTTGCCTGGGACGCACTGAAGTACCAGAGTTCTGATCACATGCTTACTGGTGCTTTCAACTCACCAAGCCTCCCCTGCTACTTTCTGGGTGCCCAAAGAGCCAAGAAAGCAGAACATGGGGGCGATGGCTTGTGTCAGTGCGTGCGGGGAGGCCTGGGGGTCTGGGGGGACTCTTCTTGCAAATCAAATCTTAAAGACTTGCGTGTGTGAGTGTTTTGCCTGCATATATATGTGTGTGCACCATGCACATGCCTGGTGCCTGAAGAGGCCAAAGGGGGCAATAGATCCCCGGGACTGGAGTTACAGTGGGTGCTTGGTACTGAACCTGGGTCCTCTGCAAGAGCAGTACTTGCTCTTCAGCCACCTCCACCCCCAAGTTTTTGTGGTTTTGCGGAGGACACACGTGTGCTAGGGAAGTGCTCGATCATGGAGCCACACTTAGCTCCCTACACAGGGTTCCACTTATCCCTATTTACTGATGTGTGTGTCATGTGTCATGTGTGTCGTGAAATGCATGTCGAGATCAGACTCTCTCCTTCCAAGGGGGCCCCAGGGACTGAATTCAGGATAGCAAGCTTGGTGGCAAACTCCTTTATGTGGAGCCATCTTTTTTCATTTCTTTTTCTTCCTGTTTTGAGACAGGGTCCCACTCTCATCAATACTGGCTTGGAAGTCCTCCTGTCTCAGCCTTTCAAATGTGCTCCACTCCGGAGAATACAAGCATATAGGGACGACTTTAATGTCCTTGACGATCTTGGCATTTGTCAACAGATATCAGTTTATAGAGCTTCTAACATTCATGATGAGCAGACTTCCAAGGAGCCATGGGCTGTGAAGAACATGAAATAGTCAAGAAACCTGGACAATTCTGATTCTATTATATGGAAAATTTGGAACACACAAGTCTAGAGTGTGAGAAAAAGCTGTCCTGGTGCTGTTGAGTGGGAGTGATAAGTTTCTTTCTGAGATAAAGACGTGTTCTAAAGGTGACTATACTGACGGTGGCTGAACTCTGAATATACCGAGCCCCTCAACAGAGGCTCAGCTTGAATCACATGATGCGTGAGCGTCTCAATAAAGCCGTCAGGGGAAACGAGGGTGCAGAAGGATCAGTTTACTGACATGGTCTGATGGGCAGTAGCTGGAAGCTGAGGGTTGTGAGCACTGGCTCAAGTTGGAGGACAGGTCTGTGCTGCTGAGGGGTTGATTCACTGCAGGGAGAATCTCTTGACACTTAGTCCATATTTGAAGCTGGGGGGATGTCACAGGCTTGACAGAGCTGGAAAAGGCTAAGGGGGAGAGGGGTTTTCTTTCCCTCCCCTGGCCCTTAGCTGCTGCAGGGCTAGATATGGGCCAGTCTGAGACTCGGAACCTCAAGAGCCTGCCAATGCTAGGCAAGATTTGTCTGTAAGAACCCTAAAAGTAGCCGGGCATTGGTGGCGCACGCCTTTAATCCCAGCACTTGGGAGGCAGAGGCAGGCGGATCTCTGTGAGTTCGAGGCCAGCCTGGTCTAGAGCGAGTTCCAGGACAGCCTCCAAAGCCACAGAGAAACCCTGTCTCGAAAAAACAAAACAAAAAAAAAGAACCCTAAAAGTAGCCAGGCGGTGGTGGCACCCGCCTTTGATCCCAGCACTCCAGAGGCAGAAGCAGGCAGATCTCTGTGAGTTTGAGGTCAGCCTGGTCTACAAAGTGAGTTCCAGGATGGCTATGCCAGTGTTATTTCAAAGAGAAGCCCTGTCTCGAAAAACAAAACAAAACAAACAAAAACCTCTAAAACTAGGAGCTCCTTGATCTATGGGAACAGATGATTTAACAACTATGAATTATTACCAACATAACAACTTTATTAAGTCTTCATTACTGTACACAAATATGTACACATGCGAACACTGTTTCTGCTTTTCCCACAGCATTTCATGATCCTTTTCTCCCCTGAAACCTGAAGAACTGGCAGTGGATAGCACGGGGCCCAGGACATGCGCACCTGTGTATCTGCTAGAACCCAGGCCTGCTCTGTGCCCCAAGAGGGTGCCCCGTGAGCTACATTCAGCAACCTCTCCTGGCACCTTAGGCACGGAGTGACATGCTCCTCTGATCTCAGAGGGCCTGCTGTGCTCTCCGCTGCCAGGCCCTCCTATCACACATTGCTCCATTACTATTCCCTGAGTAGAGCTGAGGGGTCTTGGGCCCCAGGCTGCTGGGATCAGGTGACTGCAGTCCATGAAGAATCACATGCCACTGCCCTCCCAGACTGGCTGCCAGCACTCTGAGTGCTGTGAGCTCAGGATTTCACACACCACAGCCCTCCCACAGACTGGCTGCCAGCACTTGAGCTCAGGGTTTCACACGTCTCTTCCTGCTTCTTAAGTTCTGCATTCCCCATTTCTATCCTGACTCTACAAAACTGTAGAGACTTATGGTATATTTGGCATGCAGTTTCCTCCCCCACAGGGCAACAGATCCGTTTGTGAACGAGTCCCCAGCTGCTCCCACCCTAGCCCCACAAAGATCTCTGGACCCTGAGTGCTGGCTCCTTCATAGTACTCGATGCACAGGCTGCTCCCTCCCAGGAAAGCAGTTCCTCAGCCCAGACCTCACCCCTCAGGCTCTTGCTTTTTTTTTTTTTTTCCTGCAGCCCAGGGCAGCAGCCCTCTATTCAGCCTCATGCCTCAGATTATCATGGTGGCTAATTTTTCATCCTTGCTGGTTTATAAGCTTCTTGGTGGCCAAGGCTGTGTCATGTAACTCGTTTTTTAATCCCAAATGTCTGATGTAGAGTAGGTACAGAATAGATGCTCCAGGAATGAGTGACCCACTTGGCTATGAGCTCCTGGAAGCAGGCTGTGGATCCTGTGTGATAATGACCAGATGTTCATAGCAAGTAAGGGGGGGGGTGCTTAGGGATCAGAATCAAAATGTCTACATTTATTTTCTTGAGGTCTGTGTTGCCCATACTGGCCCCAAACTGGGTTCAGGAGATCATCAAGTCTCAGGCTCCAAGTTCTGGGACTTCAGGCATACACCCTCTGTCAGACTTTGAGATCCACATCTCAAAGGCAGGCGCTTCCCACACACGTATACACACCAGCGCAATACACAGCCTCTTAGGCACAGCATCGGGAAGCCCTAGGAGGGAGCCTGCTCTTCTGTTGCTGGTCTCTGTGGCTCCAAGCTGTCCCAGCCAGGGTTCTTCTCAAGCTCCCAGAAGAAGAGTTGCTGCTGGAGGCTCCTCAGGTTCTGCAGGGCCTCAGGAGACAGAGGCTCAGCGGCCTCGCCCAGTTCTAGTTCCTCCTCTGTGAGCCAGTCAGGGGGCTGAGGGGAGCTTCTGGAGATGTAGCCCTGGTCCGACTGCACTGACTGCCGCTGTTCCTCTTCAGTGGGTGTGCAGGGGTCCTTGAGGACCACCCCGGGACTTGCCCAGCTCTCCGAGGCCTGTCCGCTCAGACTCTGCTGCAGCACCGAGAGCATCAGGCTTTCCAGCTGCTCTCTTGCGTCACTGTGGAAGTGGTCAGGAGACATCGCTGGAGTGCTACATAGAGGGGAGTCATCTGAATCCACGGCGAGGCAGAGGACGCTGTTCCTCTGGGCCCCCAGCAGTGGGCAGGCCTCGCTGTCCTCTGCCAGGGTCAGCTGGGTAGCAGCTCCACTGCCATCTGGAAGAGGAACAGGTCCCAGCACACGAGCAGCCGGCACCTGTTCTGTTGGCAGCACCGTGGTTTGGAGGGTCTGAGCCACTAGTTCTCTCTGCGGCCGCAGCTGCGGATCAAGTTTGGCCACTCCACTTTCTTCCTCACTGACACAGACATTTACCACCAGGCAGTCCTCAGAAGGCTCCCGCACCAGGGGCCGCTGTTTGACAATTCTTCCCCCTGGTGGCAACAGTGGGTCTTCGAACACTTCTTCATCCAAGGATGGGAGATTTTGGTCACCTGCTAAGCCGAGGTTCTCCCGATCAAACCAATCAGGGTACTTGGTTTGCCACTCCTGGAACCTAACCACAGCCTCCTTGAGCTGCCAGCCACCAGGGCTCTGCAGGTAATTCTCCCCGGTGAGCTCTTTGACATGGTGCATCCGGCCAGGTTCAAACATCTCCAGGTCCTGGATCCGGAAGTAAACCTCCTCAAATTTGTCCATGAGTGGGTACCTGGAGGTGATGTTGAAGAGGTCAGGGACATCGCTCTCGCTACTGATGCCACTGAAGTAGCAAACAATGTAGGTGCCAAAGCAGGCTGGCCTCTTGAAGTCTGGCAGGATCACGTTCATGGCTGCCGTGAAAAGGTCCCCAGCAGGCTTCCAGTGGTCACACCGTAGCTGGACAGCAGGCTCGGCCCAACCCAAGATGGCTTTCCACTTGGCCTGGGTGCCTCGGGAGCACAGGATGATGATTTTGGAATTGCTCTCCACCATTTCCTGCTTCTGTCGGCTGACCCAGGTCATGACCCCCACCTCCGAGATAACCTGCTCTTCCAGGAGGTCCAGGGCTACCTCAGTGCCGCAGGCAGTGATCAGGAACTGGGCGAACTTTAAGACCACCTCCACATAGAGGGGATGGTCAGCCGAGTAGACAATCCAGACTTTCCTGGGCTTCAGGGGCGGGGGAGTCAGGTCAGCTCCAGGGGAGATGCCTGTGAAAGAGGAGAGAACAAACGCTTACCTCACCTGCAGAACCTGGGCAGACCCACCACAGCAGCAGGTCTCAAGCCTTTCGGGCCAAATGACAGGGGTTGTATATCAGATACTTCTATCATGACTCAGGACGATAACAAATTACAGTTATGAAGTAGTAATGGAAATAATGTTATGGTTGGGGATCACCATAAGGAACTGTTTAACTGGTTTTTTTCCTTTTTTTTTTTTGTTGTTTTTTACGAGACAGGGTTTCTCTGTATTCTTTTGGAGGCTGTAGGTCCAGCCCGGCCTCGAACTCACAGAGACCGGCCTGCCTCTGCCTCCCGAGTGCTGCGTGTGCCACCACCACCCGGCCAGGAACTGTATTAAAGGGTCACAGCATTGGGAAGGTTGAGAACCACTGCTCTGGAGCCAGCCCATGAGCTACCTGCACCAAAGGCGGAGTTTGGTTTTCTATCTTCAGGGAACAGCCTTCTAGGTAGGCCAGCTGCTGCTACACCGCCTTGTGATGTGTGAGAAATCAGTGAGGGACCCTGCATGAAGAAGACCCAATCTCCCTCCCTCCTTCACCCCGAGCTCCCTGCTAAATTGTGTCTGGTTGCTGGCTGCTGCTTTAATCATCTTAAATGAAGAAACGGTGAAGGCTGGATGTGGTGGTGCACTGCTTTACTCCAGCACTTGGGAGACAAAGGCAGGAGGATTTCTATGAGTTCTGGGCCAGACTGATCTACAACCTAAGTTGCAGGCCATCCAAGGCTGCAGAGTGAGACCTCCTCAATCAAGATAAATAAAAAGACTAAAAGGCACAAGGGTCTCTCTGTGGAAGAGAACGCCAGCTCAGGGAAGAGTGTTCTCCGCAAAATGCTCACCTTGCCTTCTCTGTCTAAGCAATTAGAAAAAGCAATTCTGGGCCCTGGGTTCGGGGTACCTCAAAAGCTCTCTCTGCATGAGATGGGGTGGGGCCTTCTGGAAGTCTGACCAGAGACACACCTTATCCATCTACCCCAAGAACCCACGGGCAGGCTTTAGAGAGAAAGGCAGAGTGTTTCAGAGCGAGCTACTGACCGTTGCATTTGGAGTCATCACCGTGTTTCTCATGACCAGAGCCTGCAGGGAAAAGAAACTATTGAGTGGCTTATTCATTCCAAAGAGAAGCAGGGACCTGCTCACAGGTGTCAGAGAGAAGTGCTGCTAAGGAACAAGGGGACAAAGGAGCAGCCCCTAGCTGGTGACCAAAGACATTTCTGGGCCTCTGCATTTCTGAGTCATGCAGCTGTGAGTGAACCCCAGTCAGCTGCTCCAGGGAGCTGTATGAACAGGGAGCAACAGCTACCAAGGTCTCTGACACTCCATTGTTTTCTCTGAGGAATGGGTCTGTGGTGGTACATTCTAGAGATTGTGTGGGAAGTGCTGGGCCCCTCAGTCAGCCAGGTCTGGATTATCTGTGGCACTCACCAGGTCGGGAGCCACAGACCTGAGCTGGGGTGCTCCTTGGCTCCTCGCTACAGTTCTGCTTCCCAGGCCTCTGTGACAGACTCCACTCCAGGGAAGGGCAGTCCACACAGGAAGCAGACATCTTACAACACTGCCTGCCAGAAGCAGCCCCCATGGCCCTTGCAACATTTCCTCCTGGTGTTCTTGAGGTGAGGAAGGGGAACCATAGTCTTAGGTAATTTGTTCCCCTTGGACAGACATGTGACCGGGGATTATTTCTCTTTGGTCCAGCGAGGGGACCCAGGGCCCAGTGTATATTATGCAAGTGCTCTACTTCAAAATTACATCTCGCCTCCTGAAGAAGAAACTTAGAATCTTAACTTCAATCCTTATTCTTTGGGCCTTTGCCCAGAAATGGCAAAAGACAGTCTGATGACTAGTGAAATGTAAGAGCAGCTGGGACATAGTTCAGCATTACCATGAGATGTCACGTGACCCTTCCCAGAATCTTGTGGACCCCACAATTCAAGATGAACCATAATCCATATGAATGTTGGCAAGTGTAGAAATAGCTTCTCAGATGACTGAAGACACATTTTGTCACAGGACAGGGAAACTTAGCCTTTAACCTGTCTACCCACATCCTCCTGATTAAAACTCGGCCAGTAGAAGGGTATATGGGGAAAGACTCTAGGTTCTTGGAGGCATCCCATCTTAGAGAAAAGGAAATGAAATCTAAGGTTAAGTAATTACAAAGCAGGTAACGAGCAAGGGTCTAGGTTCCTGGCAGTTGAGATCACCAGGTCACATAGTAGAAGCCACAGCTATGTCTAATTTGGCAATGAAGGGTGGAGTGAAGGACACCCCTTAAACACAGCATGAGGGAGGTCTAGACTGTGAGACTGGGGCAAGAAGGGAGGGCACATGCGCAGAGAGAATGGGAAGCCACACCCACTCCTTACCAGAGAGCCTCCAGGTCATGCAGACGATCAGCAGGATGACAGAGCCCACTAGCAGAATGGCGATGACTGTGATAAAGCCATACACCCACAGGGGAATAGAGTCTGTGACAAACAGAACAGTGTGAGTCCAGGGAGGGGTCCCACACACCCCAGCCCAGGCTCTGTCTATACCAGGCTACACTAAAAATTTCACCCTTTGGCTGGCTGTGGGTGTAGTTTGCCTTCCTGGATTGCCTCAGGCATCAGCAGAGACCTCATGTGGTCCCTTGGGAATGACCTTGACTGTAGGAAGAACTTACCTGCCAGGGAAACTGTAATAAAACAAAAGGAAATAGGGAAAGGGTTACTCTTAATGATTAGCAGTCACCCAAGCCCATCACAGATGCCCACTGATGGCCTTAACCTATCACAGATGCCCACTGGTGTCTTAACCTATCACAGATGCACACTGATGGCCTTAACCTATCACAGATGCACACTGGTGTCTTAACCTATCACAGATGCACACTGATGGCCTTAACCTATCACAGATGCACACCGGTGTCTTAACCTATCACAGATGCCCACTGATGGCCTTAACCTATCACAGATGCACACTGGTGTCTTAACCTATCACAGATGCCCACTGATGGCCTTAACCCATCACAGATGCACACTGGTGTCTTAACCTATCACAGGTGTCCACTGATGGCCAAAATCTATCACAGATGCCCACAGATATCTTTTTTTTTTTTTTGGTTTTTCGAGGCAGGGTTTCTCTGTGGCTTTGGAGGCTGTCCTGGAACTTGCTTGGTAGTCCAGGCTGGTCTCGAACTCACAGAGATCCACCTGCCTCTGCCTCCCGAGTACTGGGATTAAAGGCATGCGCCACCAATGCCCGGCCCCCCACAGATATCTTAACTCATTGGAGACACCACAGACGGCCTTAATCCTGCAGTCAGGCATAGCTACACTTGGTGTAACCTTGTCTCTGGAACCCCTTAAGCTGAAGCTCTAAGTGACAGTATTCTTCCCATGGGGGCCAGGGCTCCTTCCACCACATTTGTCCCCATTTGATATGCATAAGGCAGAGGCTGAGAGCCAGGGACATGTGGCTGCCAGTCCCTACAAGCTCTAGTAGGAACCTGGGGCTATGTCTTTGGTGTGTAAACACAGACAAATTAATATCTGTGCTCAGTTTCCTCGTATATGAACTTGGCATGTTAAAAGCACTTCTGTGGTACATAGTTCTAACTTTGTGAGAATAACTATCTCATTTTTTAGCCAAGGAAAATGAGTTGATAAAAGTTAAGCACTGTCCTTTAATCCCAGCACTCGGGAGGCAGAGGCAGGCAGATCTCTGTGAGTTCAAGACTGGCCTGGTCTACAGAGTGAGTTCCAGGACAGCCTCTGAAACTACAGAGAAATCTGTCTCAAAACTCCTCTCCATGGACAACCTTCATCCACTCTTACTCCATATATACCAATGACAACGGTTTCTCTCCTACCTGGAGCCTTTGGGATTTCTGGGCAGGGCACAGTTACAACGTGCCTCAAGCAGTCATTCAGGCAACTGTTGAAGAAGGGCTGGACCTGGGGGGCAGAAGGGTAAAGAAGATGCCTACCCACACCCTCATACCAGAAGGGTGACCTGCCAGTAACAGACCCTGGCTAGTCAGCTCAGGTCTCCACATGGCTGTTGAGCTGCCTATGGTAGCATGTACTTATATCCTAGTTTCTCAGGAAGCCGAGCTGGTCTCTTCAAGGCCAGCCTGGGAAACACAGAAGACTATTTTAACAGGCCTATGCTCCTTCTTTTCTTTTTAAAGACTTATTTATCTTATGTATACATGACTGCTCTGTCGGCATGTACACTCTTCTGGTATGAGTGTACATGCCGAAGAGGGCATCAGATCCCACTGTAAATGGTTCTGAGCTACCCTGTGGCTGCTGGGGATTGAACTCAGGACCTCTGGAAGAGCAGCCAGTGCTCTTAATCTCTGAGCCATCTGTCCACTCCTGCTCCTTAGGTTTCAATGTGGCTGTTAGACCAGGTTTCCCACTCATATCAGATGGGAGGACCAGGAGAAGAAAGGCAGCCAGAGGCTCCTAGCCAGGAGCTGCTGGCCTCCTGCCTGCCTCGTCCGTCTGAATGGAAGGAAGGCCACCTGCGCACGCTCACCTGCACATGGTGGTGGCAGCACCAGCTAGACTTGCTTAGAGAGAGTGTGACGTTGACTCGCTGGTGGAACTCGTCCTGTTTGGGCTGGAGAGAGAGGTAGAAGCTGGGTAAGACCCTGGGGTTGTGCTGGGAAATGGACCAGTGCCCCATACAGGAGCCACAAAGAGAAGGGCTTTTCTGATTTCTGGTCCAGAAACCTGGTGTGTCTGCAGGGTGAGTAGCCTGTGGCGAGCTCATCTGCACATTTAGCAGTGGGCGTCTCCCCCTTTGCTCTGGCTGCTGGGGACTGGGGCACCAATCAGGTGTGCAGCCAACATAGCCTGCGTTCTGCTCCCGCCTGGCCTCTTCCTGCCTATTCTCCTTCCGTTCAATCTCCTCATTTCGTTATGCATTTCCAAATACATTTTTGAGAGAAAGTAGGATAAATACAGGACCAGGCAAGAATGTGAAGAACACGGAGTGGATAGGGTGTGGAAAATAAGGGAGGGAAGGAGGGAGGGAGGGAGCAATATCATCACTGCTTTACCAACCGAGGATTCAGTCACAAGGAGATCCTCAAATAGTTAACTATCAGGAATACAGAAGACAAAGGAGCAGCCTCAGCAGAGACAATTTTTCTACTTTCAATTGCAATCTGATATGAACTTCTCTGCAAGGCATGGTAAAAGAAGAACTTAAACTTCTGGCTTTAGATTTACAAAATGCCTAAAGCTTACTCAGTCATTTTACCTTTGTCATAAACTATTGTCGAGTAACTGCAAAGGCAGGTGGATCTCTATGAGTTCGAGGCCAGCCTTGTTTACAGGCTCCAAAGCTACACAGAGAAATCCAGTCAAGAAGAAGAAGAAGAAAGGAAGAGGAGGAGGAGTAGGGGGAGATACCAGACCCCTCTGCCTACTGAGAGGGAAAGGTAACAGCCAGGGGCACCTGAGTGAAGTGTTGGCCCCTGGCAACACGGTTAGCTAGGACCAGCAGGAAGGAAGCTGGAGGATTTGAGATATTTTAGTCTGTGTCTGAGGAGGTAAGAAAGACAACTTACCGCGGGTATTTGCTGGATGTCATCAAAGCAGTTTTGGTCTCCTGAGTGTGGAAAACTATCCAGCAGGATCTGGTAGGGGGTGGATTCATTCCACAGGGTGAAGCTCACTCGCAGCTGCTGGGTGTCTAAGGTCTCCACAGTGATGTTGGGATCCCACAGGCTGCCTGCCAAGAGTGCAGAGTAGGCTGGGAATTAGGAGGGTAAGTGTGCCCATGGGCATGTGTATCATACAAGTTAACACGCCCGGGTCAAGATCTCCAAGGCCAGCCAGTTACCTGAGCTCACACATGGTGTGGTCACCTTCATCCTGGGGTCCTCACAGTCTGTCAGCCCCAATAAAAGAGAAATCAGTAAGTTTCTGCCTCTAGCGAGTTTGTTCTGGAAGATTTGGGGTTTTCATTTTGTCTTTTTGAGACAGGCTCACTTTACATAGCCCTAGCTGTCCAGGACCTCACTATAGACCAGATTTATCACAGAGATCCACCTGCCTCTGCCTCCCATGTGCTGGGACTAAAGGCGTGTGCCACTACACCCAGCCTGTTCTTGCAGGGTTTTGACATGGGAGCCAAGGTTTCTGTGCCTCTGCAGATCCTGTTCAAAGACATACTTCACAGCCTGCTCCAGGCCCAGACACCTGGCCCTGGCCAAAGACCCCATCAAACTGGGGTAACCTAGCTCCTATCTTAGGGAGCTCCCCTGACGCAAGCACATTCCTCCCGAGCTCAAAGCTTGCTTCACATGGCCAGAAATCCCGGTTTACTCCAATGTTCTTCCATACACATCCTTCCAGCCAGAGTAGCCTCTGCCTTTCTGTTCCTCCTGTCCTCCACCTCGGCCTCTCTGACCTCTCCACACACTGTTACTAGGGTCTTGTTCAGGAGCCCTGGCTGGGTGCCAAAAATCAGCATTCATTCATTCATTCATTCATTCATTCTTTTCTTCTTCTTTTTTTACCCATAGAACTGAGGATCAAGCCCAGACAGGCACCTTGTCACTGAGCACTTGGGAAGTCCCCAGGGGCAGGGGAGGAAGGTAGAACAATCATTTAGTAAGTACTTATTGAGCTCCTGTGTGTGATGTGGCCCTGGGTACGGCGCATACAGTGGGAATTACTGTGTTTTGCAGATTAAGTCTATAGAAGAGACCACTAAAAGTGGAATGACAACATTCAGTGTCATGTGAGAGTAAGGGGATGTGTGTAAAGGAATCGGGAGCAGATGTAAGTGCACCTGTGTGTGTGTGGTTCTGGGTGAGGAGTTGTAGCCATCTTTAACAAACATTTCCTGGGCTGGGCTGTGGCTAAGTGGTGAAGTGTTTGCTCAGTGTGTGTAAGGCCCTGAGTTCTCTCCCCATAGTCAGAAAACGAACAAACAAGACAAATTATCCTGACTACTAGGTACAATGAGAAATGATGTCAGTGATGCCTAAGGTTCTGGGAAGGCAGAGACAGAAAGTGACGCAGAAGAAATGTTGGTGGTGCCCAGAGATAGACAGCATGGATTGGTGGGGCAGGAGAGTAGGATGCGCAGGGTGGGTGCCGGCCAGATGCAGGTGGGATGTGCACAGGCAGCACCTTCCAGGACCTGACATTTCTGGGATGTGCACAGGCAGCACCTTCCAGGACCTGACATTTCTGGGATGTGCACAGGCAGCACCTTCCGGGACCTGGCATTTCTGGGATAGAAGTGCTTCTCTGCTGAGAGGGAGGGACTCTGGCTGCCAACAAACCCCTGAGGTCTCTCTGCCCATTTTATGTTGTGAAAGGGTGGCAAATGCTGCCTTCAAGGCATAAAGGCGTTGGCCTCAGCTGGGGATCCCAGGACCTGGATCTGCAGCCACTGTGGAGCAGCTTGGATTCTGCTGCCTGAGGCCCTGCTGCTTTCTTCACGCAGAGCCCAGGGCCAGCGGACACTTGGACAGGCACTCTTACCAGGCACAGAGATGAGCTTGGACTTGTGGTTTGGGTCTCCATCAGGGATGGGCTTGGGCAGGTGGTGAACTGTCACCTCATACTTCTGGCCAGGATCTACCACAAAGTTGCTGAAGGAAAACCGCCACTAAGGACACAGGAAGAAGAGGGGATGGGTCATACAACAACCTCACCCACTTATATCCAAGGTCCCAACCTCACACCTCCCCACAATCAGCTAAAAACAAACAAAAGGATAATCACAGAATCCAAAATTAGAGACATGATATCTTTGACCTTTCTACCTGTTTAAAAAAAAATCCATCAGCTCAACTGAAGAGTGGATAGGGAAAATGTGGTACATTTACACAATGGAATACTATTCAGCGGAAAAAAACAATGGAATCTTGAAATTTGCAGGCAAATGGATGACACTAGAAGAAACCATCCTGAGTGAGGTAACCCAGTCACAAAAAGAGAAACATGGTATGTACTCACTCATTTATGGATTTTAGACATGAATCAGGGGAGTGCCAGCTTACAATCCCACTGCCAGAGAGTCTAGGAAACAGAACCTTCATCCAGCAACTGATGAAAGCAGAGGCAGATACCCACAGACAAACACTGAACTGAACTCCTGGAATCCAGTGTCAGAAAGAGAGAACTGATGGGCAAAGGAGTTAAGACTGGGCTGGTTTAACCCACAGAAACAGTTGACCTGAACAAGGTGGAGCTCTTGGACTCCAGATTGATGGCTGTGTGGAAGCATGGGACTGACCCAGACCCCCTGAATGTGGGTGTCAGTGAGGAGGCCTAGGCAATCTGTGAGGCCTTGGGTAGTATTTATCCCTGGCATACAAATAGACTTTGAGTGCCCATGCCACAATATGGGAGGCTCTCTCAGCCAGGACTCTTGGGGGAGGGCCTAGGCCCTGCCTTGGATGAAATGACAGTTACTGGAGATCCACCATGGAGTGCCTCACCCTCCTCGGGGATCGGAGTGGAGATTGGGTGGGAGACTGGAGAACCTGGTGGGGAGGGCGGGGGAGGAGGAGAGGGAGCTGGTATTGACATGTGAAACAAGAGTGTTTCTAACCTAAATAAAATAGTAATAATAGAAATTGTGTACATGTACAACAAAACCTTCCTTGGAGAAAAAAAATCCATCAGTAGACAACCATGCCATTCACATGCTGAAGAATGATGGGGGTATGAACACACACACACACACACACACACACTTTCAGAATGCCTGGGTTCCACTATGAATTTAAAGAAAGGAAGGAAGGAAGGAAGGAAGGAAGGAAGGAAGGAAGGAAGGAAGGAAGAAGGAAAGGCAGCTAGGTCCAGTGGGCATAATAATAAGCAAGGGCAGGTTCACAACAGGTAGCCATCTTGAACTCATCCTTTCAATTAGATGTACCTTTGGGGACACTGTACTGGTGTCACTTAGGAACACAGTTCAGTCAAGCTGCCTTCTTACCCGCCTATAGTGATGCTGCAGCTTGGTCAGAAACTCAAATTCAACACATAGCCGTTCGTTGGTGTTCAGCTGCAGGATGGACAGCTCTGCTCCTTTGAGGTACAGGATGCTGGCTGCAGGCCAGGGAGGAGAGGGGCACACAGATGCAGACCAGTCCCACCCCCAGGGTGGAGCACTTCCCCATCTGCTCTCTTACCTAACCCCCCACTTCCCCACTTGCAGAAAGTACCTTCTAGGGGGACAAGGACAAGGGACACTCTATACTAGGAAGTGCAACTATGTGGCCAGAGCCCAGGCAGCAGGACAGGGTCAACAACAGCCACCTCCTCGTCCTCCCAGAGACTGCTGCAGTGAACATCTGCACACCAGCTAGGGACCTACAGAGAGCACTTGCTGTCCCCTCATTCACAGATCTGGGGCTCGCTCTGTTCAGAAATTCTGTAGTCATTCACTCCTAAAGAGGTTTGGAGTATGTTTTAAAAAGTGCTTGGCTCCTAAGCTAAGAGAAAGAGCAGTTGGCAAACTACCACCATTTTTTTCTAGTACGTATTTGGAATTATTTATATAATTAACTACTTGCCTTTTCCTTTCCATGTAATAAAAAGTTGATGCAAAAGAAGGTCTTTCGCAAAGATACTGTGGGTAGAAGATACTCTGTGGGCACACATCTAGCACTGGAAAAGCTCTCGCCATGTCAATGATGGAGCTTTCCAGCACTAAACATGAGAGTTAGCAGTGGTGTCTTCCGAGAGCAGACCCAAGCCCTGGCTGCTGTGGCCACTCACCGTCCGTCTGCAGTGTCCATTCGACGTGCAACACAGGGACCAGGTCTCCTTGCCGGGTGGAGGAAAAGTTCAGCTGGACATGGACGTGCTTGGGGGAGGATGGGGTCAGGTTCTGATGGTGGATCCAGCTGTCATGCAGGCAGGTACCTGGCCAGGAGAACAGCTATCACAGACTGCAGCCTCTAAGACCCTGAGATCCTCAGAGGGTCCTGAGAGCTGCTACGAATTCCCACGTGGCTTTCTGTCTGCAGGTGCTCTCAACCTTACAGCTGTGACCTTGGCAAGCCCTCTGCCCAGCCTGCTCTTTCCTAATGCTGTCCGGGTTGCCCACAAAGCTGGGCATCTAAAGAATATTCGGGGTTCTGAAGAGAAGCAGTCATTGGAAATGGGGGCACAGGAGGGAGGGGCAGGAATGAGAGTTTCTTTGTTTTTATTTGTAATAGCCCCTAGTCAGCACTGACATTTGAAGTATGCACCCCATCACTTAAACAAACAAACAACCAGGGGCTGGGGATTGTGGTTCAGTGCTATTTGTCTATTGTGTCTGAGAGATTGAGTTCTATATCCAGCATAGGAAAATACGTCTCATAGACCAATAAACAAACAGATAAAAAACTAAAAAAATTTCAAAAAGCAAGCCATCACCATGGATGCCTGTGACAATCTGAATGAATGGATTGGGTACAAAGTCAGGTGGACTAGGGTACCACCCCAGGCAACATCTAAAACCCAGGTGGCAGCTGGGTACTGCCTGGCTTTTGCATAGCAAATCAAGGTTTTCCTAAAGAAGCACTGTGCCTGTATCCAAGATGGCCCCAGGATGGTGACAGCACCCATCCAGAGCACGCAGGAGGCCCCTGCAGAAGTGAGGCCCTCACTTCATCAGCAGAGCAGCAGTAAGTGGAACAAAAAAAGAGAACTTACTATTCTTGACTCTGCAGCTCAGCCCCTGTGGGAAGAAAGCAAGTGGTGATTACAGATGAGACAGAGCAGGCTCACAGTGGCCCAGCCCTCCTGGTACACCCCAGGACAGTTCACACAGCCTCCTGGTACACCCCAGGACAGTCCACACAGCCTCCTGGTACACCCCAGGAGAACAGTTCACACAGCCTCCTGGTACACCCCAGGAGAACAGTCCACACAGCCTCCTGGTACACCCCAGGACAGTCCACACAGCCTCCTGGTACACCCCAGGACAGTCCACACAGCCTCCTGGTACACCCCAGGACAGTCCACACAGCCTCCTGGTACACCCCAGGAGAACAGTCCACACAGCCTCCTGGTACACCCCAGGACAGTTCACACAGCCTCCTGGTACACCCCAGGAGAACAGTTCACACAGCCTCCTGGTACACCCCAGGAGAACAGTTCACACAGCCTCCTGGTACACCCCAGGAGAACAGTCCACACAGCCTCCTGGTACACCCCAGGACAGTCCACACAGCCTCCTGGTACACCCCAGGACAGTCCACACAGCCTCCTGGTACACCCCAGGACAGTCCACACAGCCTCCTGGTACACCCCAGGAGAACAGTTCACACAGCCTCCTGCCTCCTCACATCTCACTTTTGGGAGCACCTTTGCCCTCAGGTAACAGAAGTCTCCCATACGTACTTCTCGGTTCAGTCAAGGAGAGGGTTGTGGTGGACAGACAGCAAACAGAATTGGAGGCTTTTTTACTCATTTTTATTGTTTTGGTTTCTGAGACAGGGTCTCACTATGTAGCTTGGATGGCCCAAGGCTTGCTATGTGGAGCTTGGAATTTAAACCACAAAAACAAAATAAAGCCAAATAAACAAAGCAAAACAGAGATGGTTTTCTGGCAAAGAAAAAAATCCGAGGCTTCCAATTTTCCTAAGAGGTGAAGGACCAAATTTACATTTTGTTTGTTTGTTCAAAACAGTGTTTCTTTGTGTAGCCCTGGCTGTCCTAGAACTCACTTTGTAGACCAGGCTGGCCTTGAACTCAGAGATCTCATATGCTCACACACACCTTACTAAAGCCACCACTCAACATAAAATCAGAGTGGCCTAACACCAAGTTCACAGCATTGTTGGGAATGCCCCAGGGCAGGGTGTGGAGTAGGAGGTGGTGAAGGTGCCCCTTCACTTCACAAACACTTCAAACACCAAGCAGGGTTCTCAGACTGGGCATCCACACGCAGCTCACTGAACGTCCCCCTGGCAGTGTCTGACACAGGTGCTGGGGACAGCCTTTAGAGCTGCCATCTGCGGCTCCACACAGTGCTGCTGAGGCAACAAGGAGAAGCCCTGGAACTCAGGCTCTGCCCCTTCTGGGTCTTTGAATTGCTCAGACTGGCCAAGTCATCCTGTGGCCAGAGTAGGATGTGAAGGGGAAGGAAGAGCTGGGTATTGGGTACGGGAGTGATGTACTAGGTGTAGGATGGGTGCCTCCCTGGAGGAGGCAGAGTGCAGGACTCAGGGTAACTCCATGCCCCAGGGCTCACTCACAAAACAGGCCAAGGGACAGTCCTGATGTCATGTCATGTTAGGATCCATTCTGTGTCTCCTATTTCATCTGTGCCCTATGTGTTTGGGACACCAGTTCACATGCTCTTGGGTCCAGACTTCTTGTACCTGACCCAGTTCTTGGTGATTAATTGTCCTTCACTGTCCCTGGGCTCACACCACAGCCTGGCACATGTTCCTTGCAGGTTTACAACAAGACCCATCTGGCTGTCTCTGCTCACGATGGCAAATGCCACTATTTCCTGAGATTAGCTCCTTTCTTCCCATGTGCAACTCCTGTGATCTGGACACACAGGGACAGAAACTGGCCTGGAAATTGGGAACTCTTACAGAAATGGCATTTGGGGTAATTCCCTGCTACCCACACTAGCTACTTAAAACCCAGGGCAAGATGGCGCCCATCCTGACAAGAAGAGGAACTGGGAGGGGCTGGGAAACACTTGGTGGACAAGCGGGCTATGACTGACAGATTGGCAGAAATAGCTGTTTCAGTTTTGCCTGCTGATAATTGGATTATGATCATCTATGAACAGGAGTGGGGAAAAACTACCAGAAAAAGTTTTATCAAGGGGCTGGAGAGATGGATCAGTGGTTAAGAGCACTGACTGCTCTTCCAGAGGTCCTGAGTTCAATTCCCAGCAACCACATGGTAGCTCATGACCATCTGCAATTCAATCTGGTGTCTTCTTCTGGCCTGCAGATAGACGTGGAGGTAGGATGCTGTATTCATAATAAGTAAATAAATAAATCTTTAAAAAAAGTTTTATCAGAGCCCACCTGTTGCCTCACCAGAGACAACAGTTGCCTTGCTATAACAATACCAAGCAATGGTGAGGAGAGATCAGGAGGAGGTGGTGTTTCACTTGTTCCCAGTAGGTGAGTAAAAAGGAACATTACAAATCTGAGGGGGTCAAAGGAAACAAATGGAGCCATCAAAAGCAACTGCCTTTGGCGAGCAGATGTAGGTGTGATGCAGGGAGCTATTGTTTCAAATATCTCAGTAGAATTTTTAAAAAGGAACCCCTATATTACTTGATAAAAATGAATTTAACATGAAAGTTTATGATATTAATCTAAACAAACGATTCTAAAATTAGGTAAGCAAATTAAATTGTTATTTAGGGAAGGAAATAGGGGATTTTTTATAATTAAAAAGTTATTTTATGTGCCTGGGTGTTTTGCCTGCATGTATATCTGGGTGTCACATGTATGCCTGCAGCCTGCAGAAGTCAGAAGAGGGAGTGGAATCCCTTGGAACTGGAGTTCCAAGAGTTATGAGCCACCATGTGGGTGCTGGGAATTGAACACAGGTCTTCTAGAAGAACAGCCAGTGCTCTTACACTGAGCCATTTCTCCAGCTCCTGCTTGTTTTTTCCTTATAATTGAATTCCAAAATATAATCTACACTAAAGTGTGTGAGATTGGGGTATGAGTTTGCACATGCATGTGTGTAAGTGTGTCTCACTCTCTCTCCTTATTAATTTAATTTTAAGACAAGGTCTCTCACTGAATCAGGAACTCACTGTTCCAAGCTGGCCAGCGAGCCCTCAGAACCCACTTATTTGTTTTCTAGCACCGGAGTTATAGGCACAGCTGCCACACCCAGTTTTTTTATGTGGTTGCTAGGGATCTGAACTCAGGCCTTCATGCTTGCTTAGCAAGCATTTTACCCACAGAGTCATGTTCTCAGCCCCTGTAATTTTTTCAACTGTAGTTATTGTGTGTGTGAATGCATGTTGGCATACATATGAAGAGATCAGAAGACAACTCTCATGAATTGGTTCTTTCCTTTGACCCTGTAGATCCCACGGATGGAACTCAGGTCATCAGGCTAAGAGGCAAGTGCCTTTACCCACTGAACCATGACAGCCCCTGTAGTCTTATTTATTTGTTTGATTTTTGAGACAGGGTTTCTCTATGTTGCCCTGGTCCCTTTAATCTTCTTAATAATATAAAATGCATTTGATATCATCTTTGGACCCTAATAATATAAACCTTGTTCTCCCCAGCTGCCTCCTTAACCCTTATAAAGTTCCTATTCCTAGAAATAAGGGTATCATTCAGTAGGAAACATTCAGCACATGTACAGCCTGGTTCAATCCCAACAGCACACATGCAAGCATAGACGCCACTCCAGACACCAACACCAGCCAACCATTCATCCCCCCAGAATAGAAAAACAAGACTATCATTTATCACTGGGCAGTGGTGGCTCATGTCTTAATTCTAGCACTTGGGAGGCAGAGGCAGTTGGATCTTTGAGTTCGATGCCAGCCTGGTCTACAGAGTTCCAGGACATCCAGTACTACACAGAGACATCCTGTCTCAAAAAACCAAACTAAAATCAATACCCCCCAATCATTTATTAGCTACCTCCTCATGAATGGCTTTGTTAACCATCTTATAGAAATTAGAGAATATGAAGACTGATGAAGAGCTTATGATAGCAGTTAATACTCACTGAACTGCCCTTGTTTAATCATTGTTTTTAATCACTGTAACTTAAACTGTAATGCTGGCAGCCCCTTACCATATCTTTGGATGCATCAAGAGGCTACGCAAAGCCACTGATGGCACCATCCAAGTCTCTGTGTGTCTACTCGGTGATGTTCACATGAGGGTAGTCATCTACCAAGACATTCCTCAGAACATCTCTCTACTGTTAGGCGATTCATGCCTGTGGCACAGGGAAATTAGCCAGGCAGCTCCAGGTTCTAGAGCTACAGTAGGCTTGCTTTGCTCCAGAACCATGGCCCAGCACTGTTACCCCGACCCCCAGTAAAGGGATGCTTACACAAACAGGCCTCTCCTCTGTACTCAAAGCAGGATGATTAAAAGAAGTGAAAGACTGGTTAGCTCTGGGCGTTGAACAAGCATCACCAACAGCCTGATGCAGTTAGCAGACACCCCAGTGTGCAGTCTGAGGCCTTCACAGACAGCACAATGCTGACACCCATAGGGAGAGCACCACTTCCGTTTGAGGTGAGGACACAGGGCTGCAGTGGGAGAGATGCAGAGGCTTGCCTGGAGCCAGGTCTTCGGATTGGGCTCCCGGCTCCTGTTGGCCAGGGTCTTCTGCTGGCAAATTAGCCTGACAAAGGCAGTGGGCAGCCAGGGTAAGATGGGGTCAGCATGAGCAGGGACAGCTCCCTGCTGATTACATCAATGGCACAGTAGCTGGAGAACATGCACCATAGGAGTACCCACAGAACACAACTTTTTAACTTAGGGAAGAATGGTAAGGCTGAGCACAGCTTCCGGCAACCACAAGACAAAAGGGCGATGCCAGTCATTCTACTACAAGTCAAAACCACAAGCACTCAGGAAAACGGACTGATGATGGTAACATGCATACATCCTGTCTGTCGACTGTGAGTGCTCATGCTTGCAAACTCCCGGGTGCTGCTTGCTGGCTTTCTTAAGAATGGCAGAAAAGGGAGACCAATGAAAAGACATCCAGGGGAATATAACTACTCATGGTGTCTCCAGGGTTGGTTTCTTGGGAAAAGTAGTCACCCCGGTTTTGAGGTGCTAATTCCAGGCAGCCAAAATAAGAGCAATGGCCTCAGTTTACCACTGCTTGGATCTACCCTCTTTCTTCCTCTATTCTTTTGTACTTTCATGCAACACATATTTACCAAGCCTCTAGGCTGTGCTTCCAGCAAGGAGCAAGGAACAGAGCGGGTATGCTGAAGCCTCCTTCCTTCCAGTCATAGGAGAGAATGACTGAGCGCTAAATCAGTTAGTTTTCAACAGTCATTTTCTTATGTTTACAAAGTGGCAGGCTCCCTTTGAGATGTCTCATCCAGTCCTCTCATGATGGAAATAAACCACACTGTGTCCAATAAAGCAGTGTGTGTGTGTGTGTGTGTGTGTGTGTGTGTGTGTACAGTGTGGGTTTTCCTTTTTGCATTTGTGGAGATGGAACCCAGAGACCACTGAGCCACACCCCGAGCTCTAGTCTCTTTTAAAAATGACAAGCCAACAGGGAAGCTGGCAGACTGTGGGGTTGAGTTGTCTGTGAGCCGGCAGAGGGGAAGAAAAAGAAGGGGGCCACAGAGAAACGGGGCCACCAGCCCCTCTTCAATTAAAGTCAAACCCTTTAGGGGGCTGGAAAAGTAGGGGTTCAGCATGGAAAAGCAACTGTCCTGAAGACAACCAGGGTGAGAGTCCCAGCACCAACATGGTGGCTGTCAACTGTCTGTAACTCTAATTCCAGGACACGCAATGGCCGATTAGCTCCACAGCCACCAGGCATACATGTGGTACACATAAATAACACATGAAGGTGAAACACACACACACACATAAAGGAGAAAACAAACAAAATCTAAGTTAAAAATAAAAACCAAAAACCAAACCAAAGCAACAACAAAAACCAAAATGTTAGCCAGGCGGTGGTGGCGCACACCTTTAATCCCAGCACTCGGGAGGCAGAGGCAGGTGGATCTCTGTGAGTTTGAGGCTGGGCTGGACCAACAGCCTCCAACAATACAGAGAAACCCTGTCTCTAAAAAACAAAACAAAACAAAACAAAACAAAAAAACCAAAATGTTTTTGGTAGGGACAGACTAGAGCATAGATTCGCTTTTGTAGGCCTCACAACCCCTTGAGCTCAGTTCTCACCCCATCTCCCTTTTCTGCTCCACAGACACCCACATCCTCCAGCCAGACACTTAACTCTGCCTCACCTAGGGACATTGGCCTAGGCACCGTCCACCAAAAGGAATGAATACTTTAACCAAAGTTTCTGAGACTCCCATTCTGGAACAGAACCTCCCAAATGTCTTTTCAATGAGAAACAGCCCAGCTGGATTCTGCAACCTCACGGTTTGCACAAAGAGCATGTGCTCTAGGCTGCCTTGCAAACCAGCGTCTATATCCAAGACAACTCCACCCTGGACCCTGGAGCACCAGGGGTTATTTCTTTAGTTTCAGTTTACTTGTATTTGGAAGGTCCTTGGCAAATGACGAGCCACAAACAGCAATTCTCCATGGTGTGACACTTCTTTCTTGTCAAAGATGCTTTGCCCAATATGGGGATCACTAGGACATTTCCCAACAGCCCTGAGACTTTTTAAAAACACATTTTTCCCCCTGTAAAATAGTCACCCTCTCTCCACCCTCTTGGTAAATCTACAAAATTAGATATGGAGACCTATCCTTTTGTTTCACATCCTCTGACTCAGCTACTGAACAGTTTCTGGGGTCAGCAGTGGAAGTGGAGGGGAAGGGGCTGGGAAAACCAGTGGGGGAAATTTCGAGAAGGCTGGGAGGGGAGAAAGGGAGAAAAGTTTATTTGTGGAACAAGCAGTCTGTTTTTCACCGGTTAGGTTTTTTGTTTTCTGTTTTTCTTTTCGACAACTATCCGGTTTAACAGCCCTGTTCAGCCGACAGGGGTGTGTCAGTTTCCTACGAGCGCAGCGGGGGTCCTTCTTAGTAGTCACAAATTGGCAGCCTTCCAACTCGGCCCATCCCACGAGTTAAAAGTCAATTCTGGAATTCTCGGTTCTAGGACGCACATGGTGGTGAAGAGATGGGATGGGCGGTATCTGTCAGTCCTCCGCTGGTGGCCAGGCCACATCCTGTTTGATTCCCCTGGGCACCGGATTTGCCTAGACTACCAACCTAAGGGGACCCCCGGGGCCGGGCTGGTGCAGCTGAGCCTGGTACAGCTGGATGACTTCCCAGGCAGAATGGAGTTGGGAGCCGATCCAAAACCGGTCCAGCTCCTGCCAAGGCCCCTTCTCCAGGTCCCTGTCCATCCACAGTTGCCTCTGGTGTCTCGGTCGCCCAGTTCTGAGGCCCCGGCGAAATTGTCACTCCCGCCTCGCGCTGCCCGTGACACCGCCGCCCGCGTAGTTTCCCTAGAACTCCCTCTCATTTCGCGACCACACCGCGACTCCACTCCCGGAGGGAGTCGTTGCCAGTGCGCCTCCATGTCGCGCTCACGACCGGGGCCTCCTCTGAGTCCCTCCGCAGGCTCGCATCCCCGACGGCCCTCAGCACCTTCGACAGCTCTTTGCACTCGGGACCGCCCTTCCTACCGCCGCCCCTCCGGAACCCCTCCACCACCCTCCGCTGCCCTCTCCACCACCCCCGACGGCCCCAGCATCCTCGCTACTCCGCCGGGTCTCAGTCTCACCTCCTGCGCGCACACCGGAGCTGGGACGTCCAAGAGGCGCGGGGAGGCGCGGCCCGGGGCCAGCACGCTCAGCAGCAGAAGCAGCCGTCCCAGCGCGGGCCCGGGAGCGACCCGCGGCCGGCGGCGCGGAGTCCCCATGGCCCCGGCACTGTCGCGGAGCTCTCGCGGCTGGCTCTGCCGGACGGCAAGGGCCCGCGACCGGCTTTCCCAGCCCTGGACTCGCGCTCGTCAGCGGCCCTCTTCCCCCGGCTTCCGGCTCCTCCGGGGGCGGGAGGGCGGGGCTTGGGCGGGGCTTGGGCGGAGCTGTCCTTCCTCTGGCCCCGCCCCAGTCACTGCCCAGGTGCGCTCTTGGCCTCCTTTGCTGGGCAGGGACTGGAGCCCTTTACCAGCCCCGCCCGCTGCCAACTTGCTGTGGAGCCGGGACTGCGCTCGCCATCGTACCCTCCCCGTTTACTCTGTCTGATCCTGTGCCGATCTATTTCTCCATTTAGTCATTTTAGTCTAGTGCCCGAGTCAGGACTCAAAAGAGTCTTGTTTCCTCAGTCTCTTTCCACTCCACGTTTTGTGCCTTGTAAAGCTGTTAGTAAGGAAATGAGCCTGTCTCATCGTCGTAATGTTCATTTGTTCTCATTTTTCTGCACATCTTTCTAGTTTAAGCCATAGTTATCAAGTCCATGAAATTCTGCAGTTTCTCCCTTTAAGCGATGTATCATACATTCACACACTCAATAAACACTGTGAGACCAGTTTATGTGACTCACGGAGGATTCAGCGCTAAACGGTTGCATGCAGGTTTTTTTTCCACACTTGCGGTATGACTCACATACCATTTCTTGAAATTGCATAGTAAGTTAAACACGATTGAGCCAGGTTTTTCTATTCTTGTCTATCTAGAAATTTTCAGTCCAAGGACATTATGGTAGTTTAGAGTATGACCTATGACCTTAAACAATAAAACCAGAAATATTTGGAAAGTAAATGCACTATGAGCCCCATTAATGGAATTACTCTAACTGAATTTGGAGCTCTGAACTGTCAGGTGAGTGAAAAATGAAAAACAAACAAAAACCTGAACGGTGAGTTAGTCATCTCATGGTTTGTGTAAGGCAAGCATATCACTCTGCGAAGAGATGGGCAGGCTCTGACCTTGCTGACTGGGGAGGGTTAAAAGTGGGTCAGAGGAGGGAAGTGGAGACAGCTTGTGTAGACAGCCATCTCTGTCAAGGAGCCTTGCTGTGGAGCACTGCGGAGTGCAATATGGCTGGGTAGGGGCTGCAGCACAGGAGAGCTTGCTGCCACGCTGAGGTGCAGAAGGGTGGAGGCGGGGGGGGGGGCGGAGCGAGTAGTACCATGGACAGGGTCCCTGAGGATGCCTGGGATGTGCTCCAGAGCTCTCTGGAGAGACTGGCCTTTACACCACTGCCGACAAGAGGAGACAGGAAAGGCAAACACGGGTTTGTGGGTTTGGAAGGAAACAAGGGTCTTGGGTGATGATTTACATGCTTTCAGTTTTGAAGCAGAAGATGGAGAGCAAGAACCAGGCTGAAGGCCTGGAAAGAAAGGAGAGGCGTTGAAGCTGCTTGGTGAGCAGGCTAATGACTTCTCCCAGATCCAGACATTGGGACCCTGGAATCCAGGTGCATATTGAAGAAAAGGGATAGAGCCAGACAAGACTAGCACCAGGGCCCAGGGTTATTCTTGGAGCAAGTTCCTGACACCAAAAATCCTACCTTGTAACCTACAAAAGGCTTATCTTTATATTCCCTTTGGCCTGACCAGTCAGTGGGTGATTGGCAAAGCCCAGAAAGACACAGCCCATGGGGTAGCTTCCCAATAGAGCAGTTGGCAGAGTAGCAGTTGGTAGGCAGGAGAGGGTCCCAATACAGAAGTGGGCTTCTACAAGAGGCTAAGGGATTCAGCCATTGCCCCAGAAGCAACACAATCTAAGCACCAACTGGTTGGTTTAGAAGTAAGTCTTTTAAGCAGAAATGAGACGTTTTCTTATCTGTAAACAGTAACAGATGTGCCCAGTCTGTAAGGTCAATCTAAGGAGTGAGTCCATCACTGTTCAGTTTGTAGGAAAGTGCCTGGCACCAAGGTGCTCAGTGGGAGTGTTTCTCCTTGTCCCCATCTATCCCTTTGACCCTTCCTGACCATGCACCCTCTGGACAAGGCCATCAGCTAGTCTGGTGCTCACCTGTCTTGCTGCCTGTGCATAAACCACACCAGTGTCCCCTGACACATGGAGTGGTTTGCAATAGTCACACAGTGCATGTATGCAGAGACTCTTCGGTAGTGGCTTGCAGTAAAACTTTATTTTTTGCTTTAAAAATTATTCTTGGACAATCTGATACATGTATACAATGTAACTTGACCACACCCACCGCACTCTTGACTTCCTTTCCCCTGCCCACCCCATGTCTCCCTCCCATGCTCATATCCTGTGTTTTTTCCATTTATTTTTTATTCATTTATTTTTTTAATTCCAATCCCAGTTCCCCCTACCTCCTCTCCTTCCACTCCCCCCACTCCCCCCCACATCCCATCTGTTCCATGGAGAGAGTAAGGCCTTCCCTAGGAAGTCTACTAAGTCTGTCCCATCATCTCATTGAGGCCGAACCAAGGCACCTCCCCACCCCCACACCCCTGTGTCTAGGCTGAGCAAGGTATCCCTCCATACAGAACAGGCTCCACTAAGTCAGTCTGTGCATTAGGGTTAGATCTTAGACCCAATGCCACTGGCCCCGTATATTGTCCCAGTCTCATGTCCTCTGTCTTTAAAAATGACTCATTGAGTCCAGTCAGTCCTGTCCACGTGCCCCTGGGTGTGGGGCCATTCACTGGAGCATGGGCAATCTGCCAGAGGTCCCACACACCCAGAGAAAATCGACTCAAACCCTCCAGCAGTCATCGACTTCTCAGCTAGGGGCGGGGCCTTGTGAGCTCCTCCCCCACCAATGGGGGAATGCTGGTGGCTGCTGTGAGGTCATGAGGGCAACAGTCATGCCATGTGCAGAAGACACATTTCCCAGTGCTCCTCCCCAGCCTCTGGCTTTTCTATCCTTTCTACCCCCTCTCCACGCCTTGGTGGGGGTGGGGGTGGGGTATGTGGGTGGGGGTGGATACAAATGTCTCACTTAGGACCTGACGGATACTCAACAGCATTTACTGCTAAAGGAAGCTTCCTTGGCCAAGGTTGGGTGCAGCAGTCATCCATGGGTATAAACAAACATTTAGAAGGCAGTTTCAGAACATGTGCGTTTAGAAGAAGAAAAAAAATTAAAAGTTTTCCTAGAAGCTCTGACCTCCCTAACTGTGGGCTTTCGTGTTTACAGAACCAGGTATGAATCTCTTCCTGTGAGACAGGTCTCAAATTCAACCAGCAGCTTATGATTATTCCCGTAAGAGTCATAGAGTCATGTCACTATTGCTGCAGTGGTCACTGCACCCACCCCCCTAGCGGGGGAAAGCACTGTGAAAGCTAGCCAATAGCAAGTTTTCAGGTCAGTTCCAGATGGACTTCTCTGTCCTGAAAACGGAGTTGTGTCTTCAGCAATCCCGATGTGTCTTACTATCTAGTTTAGGGGTGCAGCCAAGATCATTGGCAATACACAATGTTGTTTCGGGAATCTCCAGGGCCTTCCAGACCTGACACTCATAGGGAAGTGTGACATACAGACACTGAGGTTTTTGTTTTTTTAAAAAAGCATGTCTTAAGTGTGGGAAGTGTAAACAAAATGTACTGTCTTTTCTATCAAAAGCCTAACTAACACAAAGCTTCTTTTAAAAGAAAATTCAAAGAAGCCACTTGGTGGGAATTCAAATTCTTCCAGGGCCAACACTTCTTGTAATCAAATATATGCTCACAGTTGCACTCTCTGATAAGAATTGCATTCTGGGTATCATCAGTATGTCACCTTAAACTTGCTGGTCACTAAGAATTTGAGGCCAACGTCTGACCACTCAGAGTGAGGCACAGGACCCCTTAGGAATAAAAACCCAGCAGGTTTGATATGGCTGTGCAGACATAAGACTTTTTTTTTTTTTTTTTTCGAGACAGGGTTTCTCTGTAGCTTTGGAGGCTGTCCTGGGACTCGCTTTGTAGACCAGGCTGGCCTCGAATTCACAGAGATCCGCCTGTCTCTGCCTCCCGAGTGCTGGGATTAAAGGCATGCGCCACCAACACCCGGCTTCAGACGTAAGACTTTTTACCTTGCTGAAATGCTTTGGGTTGTGTGGTCATTTTCTTGACATGCACCCCCAGACCCAACAGGGGGCTCTTTTTTTATTACCAAGGATCCTGGGGAGCAGATTCCCACCCTGGATGTAGAGACTTGAGTTCCAGGACTAACAGACACCCCCAAACAGAAGTAGACTAGAAACACAGAGACCCAGACAAGCCCCACCACAAGAAGCAAGTTAGAGCAGCACTACAGCCGTGGTGGCTGGGGGTTTTCAGAGGGTGACAGTGTGACTGAGGTGTCGTCAGTCATGAGGCTGAGCTGAAAATGGGGAAAGGATCCTGGGGGAGTAGGAGAACTGCCCTGTGGGCGGCGGTGGTAGAAGAGGGTATTGAGCAAATCCAGGGTGGGGTGTGAGAAAGGGGAGTGAAGATCACTGCGCCCACTCTCCTGATAGTCCGTTAGGGTGGATGCTGGCAGGACAAGCCACGAGGAGCAGAGGAAATTTGGTGTCTCAGTACTGCTTGGTGGCTGAGGCATCCCTGAGGGTGTGTGTGATTGAGATGTCTGTTCAAGCTCAAAGCAATTGCAGGCTCCCAATCTGAGGTTCCAGTCTCTCAAGAGACAGAGGCAGAGGGAGTGATTTGGGCAGGTACAGGAAACCTCCACGCAGAACTAAGGGGCCTGACCTGGAGGGATCTTCACACAGCATAAGGACGCTGGGGGCGACTTTGTCAGGAGTTTATACCAGCCCATAGGTAGCCACCAAAGGCCTCTGAGGGTTTCCACTATAGGAACAGGAGGGATGAAGTCCCTGATCCAGACATCACAACACAAGCTAGGCATGGAAAATCAGGCTTCCTTTGGTGAAAAGGAGAACAAAATATCAGCGACCAGTAAGAATGAGACCCTCAGGGCTAGAGAGATGGCACTGACTGCTGTCCAGGTTCAATTCCTAGCATCCACATAGTGACCCACAACCACCTATAACTCCAGTTTCTGTAACTCCAGTTCCAGGGGATGGCACCTTCTTCTGGCCTTCTTGGGCACCAGTCACACAAGTGGTGCACATACATACATACAGGAAAACACCCATACACATAAACTAAAAAAAAAAATTGCTCTCAGGGCTGAAGAGATGGCTCAGCATTTACAAGCACTGGCTGCTCTTCCAGAGGTCCTGAGTTCAATTCCCAGCAACCACATGATGGCTCACAATCATCTGTAATGAGATCTGGTGCCCTCTTCTGGCCTTCAGGAATACATGTAGACAGAACACTGTACACATAATAAATACATCTTTAAAAAAAATGTCATGGGACTGATCCAGACCCCCTGAACGTGGGTGTCAGTGAGGAGGCCTCAGCAATCTATGGGGCTTCCCTCAGGTAGTAGATAAGTATTTATCTCTGGTGTACAAATGGACTTTCCACATGGAGGAATGCTCTCTTAGCCTGGACACATGGGGGAGGGCCTAGGCCCTGATCCGGATGATATGACAGACTCTGGAGATCCTCCATGGAGAGCCTCACCCTCCCTGGGGAGCATAGGGGGGATGGGGTGGGGGGCTAGGAGGAGGAGGGGAGGGATCTGGGATTGACATGTGAAACAAGCTTATTTCTAATTTAAATAAAATATTATTTCAAGGAAAAAAAAGTCTCTTATATAATAACCCAGGAAAAGACGATTAACTATGCAGAGGTAAGCTAGGACTCCGAGGGGCCCAGAAGCAGCAGTGCAGAAAGCAGCCTCTGAGGCTCGCAGTGAAGATAAGAGGGAAGGTGGCTACCACAGAACAGATGACCTGTGGGGACAAAGTCAGAGCTTATCCGCAGGAACAGAGGGCCGGCAGAGCCTACCATAAGAGCCAGTCCATAACGGCTGCTTGGTGAGTGCTGCCAAGCCCCTGCCAATAGAGAACCAGCCAGGAACCAGCACAGGGGAAGGAACCACCTTCCTTCCTTCCTGGCCCCAGTGTCTCTCCAGGATTTCCTATTGACTGTCAACCACTAAGGCATCTGCCCCACTGCAGTGCAGAGGTCCTGATCTGTCTCTGTCACCAAGGCCACTTTGCTCATGAGTCCATGAGAAAGCAATGTGGTGGCTGGGAAAGCTGCCGGCGTGCACAGAAAGTACCATTTTGTCCACTTCATTGTCAAACCGGGGGCGAGCGGGGTGCATCTCCCTCTAACAATTCTGAGAGGCATCTGTCAGTCTAGCAAACTGGACAGCCAGCAGTCAACCAGGGTATTTGGATTTTCTATTCTCCCCTTTCCCCCAGAGTCATTCCTGCTTTTGTCGTTCTATTATTGTATGTGTGTTTGTGTAGATAATTTGGAGGCATACACATTGTACATGCCAGTTTCAAGTGCATGCGTGTGCAAATACACGTGGAGACCAGAGACCCATTGAGTGTCTCCCTCAATTGTCCTCCACTCTATTATGATTTTTAATTTAGATTTATGTGTATGAATATTTTGCCTACATGTATGTATGTGCACCATATGTGTGTCTGGTGGCCTCAGAGGTCGGAAGAAAGTGTCTGATCTCCTGGAGCTGGAATTGCAGCTGGTTGTGAACTACCATGTGGGTACTGGGAACTGAACTTGGGTCTCTTGGAAGAGCAGCGAATACTCTCGACCAGTGAGTCATGTCTCCAGCCCCTTTAAGATTTATTTCACCTACCCTCCCTCTCCGCCTCCCCCTTATGTATTTGATGATTGGTTTTTGTCAACGAACTAGAGTCACTTGAAAGAACAGACTCCACTGCGCTGGCCAGTGGGCATGTCAGCAGGGTATGCTGTGGACTGATAACTGACACAGGAGGGCCCAGACCATTGTAGGTAACGCTACTCCTGGGCAGGTGGACCTGAGTTCTACAAGAAAGCAGGAAGCCAGTGAGCAGCACCCTCCATGCTTCCTGATTCAGCTCCTGTCTCCAGCTTCCTGCTTTGGGTTCCGTGACCATGGACCCACAAGCTGAAGCCAAATGGACCTTTTCCTCTCCACACTGGGTTTGGTCCAACTGGTTCTTATTACAGTGACAGAAAATAAACAAGGACAGTGCTTGTATATGCATCTGTGTGAGCATATGAGCACATGCGTGTGCAGATGTGCACACTTCTGACTGTGCAGAGACCAGGTGTTGGATCCCTCGTAGCTTAGTTATAGGTTTTTGTGGAACACACGGTGTCTTAGGGTTGCTATTGCTGTGAAAGACACCATGATGACTACAACGACTCTTTTATTATTGTTATTTTTTTGAGACAGCGTTTCTCTGTGTAGCATTGTAGACCAGGCTGGCCTCGAACTCATAGAGACCCACCTGCCTCTGTCTCCCAAGTGCTGTGAATAAAGGCACACTACTACCACCTGGCAGACCACAGCGGCTCTTATGAAGGAAAACAATTGGGGCTGTTTTTACAGTTGAGAGGTTCAGTCCATTATCATCATGGTGGGACATGGTGGTGTGCAGGTGCTGGAGAGGTAGCTCAGAGTTCTACATCTTGCAGGGAACAGTAATAGAACTGAGACAATGGGTGTGGCTTGAGCATCTGAAACCTCAAATCTCCCACCCCACAGTGACACACTTCTTCCAACAAAGCTATGTCTCCTGAGTGCGCCACTCCCTCTGGGGGCCGTTTTCTTTCAAACACCACACAGGATTCTGGGGTCCAAACTCTGGTCCTGAGGATTGCTGGGAAAGTGCTCTTAAGTACTGAGCCACCAGATAGAATCTGTCACTATGCCTGAGCTCATTGATTCTGCTGACTGGCCAAGCAGCTTCAGGGATCTACCTGTCTCCATTCCCCTGGGGCTATAGCTACACTTGTGACAGACACAGTGTGCCCAGATTTTACATGGATTCTGGGCATCTCAACTCAAGTTCTCATTCTTCGTTTGCTTGTTTGCTTGAAACAAGGTTTCTATGTGTAACAACTCTGACTGTCCTGAAACTCACTCTATAGACCAGGGTGGCCTTGAACTCACAGAGATCCGCCTGCCTTTGCCTCCCAAGTGCTGGGATTAAAGGCGTGCACCACCACCTCCACCACCAGGCTATCAAGTTCTCATTCTTGTGCACACGCTTTACTGACTGAGTATTTCCTCAGGTGTCTGAGTGGGCCTCTTATGCTGAAAGTGTATACCTTTGTGTGGTCCATGTATCCTGCAGAACCATCTATAAATCAGCCTCCTAGTTCTTTTATCTTCGCGCAACGTATTTAACGTAACTCTGGATGAAGAATACAGTCTGGACTAAAGGAATTAATGTGGAAAGTGTCCGTGTCAAAGGAAACTGGTTCATAACTTTCTTGCGTTGTATGTTTTTATGAGCTTAGAACATATATGAATAACCTCTGCACTTGATGACAGATTGTTGAAATGCACACCTAACTTTATGGCTGATGCAATATGACACAAAGTTCATGGCAGGAGGCTCTCCACATTTTCATGGTTACCTGTTATCACTGACCAGATATATAATCTTTTAACATTTTAATTAAAGTCACGGTGCTCTGTCCCAGAGGGTTAAGGCACAGGTGATGCTTAATGGAAATGCATAGTTTGTGTACCCACAGCACACGTCCTGGCTCCTCCCATAACATATCTGGAGCCATCACCAGCAGTGGAGATGACCAAGGCTGTCACCAAGAGAGTGGACTAGCAGCTCTGGGAAGGCATATGACTCCAAGAGGATTGACTACAAGTGGCAGGTGACATTACCTTATAGACAGGCATTCCAAAAAGGAAAGCCAGACTTTTCCTTCTTTCTACTGCTAAGACCTCACTGGACAGGTAAGCTGTTTTCACTTAGAGAAACATGAGGCTTAGTATTTCTGTGGCTTTCCACTGTGAAAAACAAAGCTAAACCCTGTGTCTCTGGGACCCTGTGGGAATTCCCAGGAAGTAGAGAGCTGTATATGCAACGCAAAGGGGCCTGAGGGCCTGGAAAATGCACCCCCGTTTGGGTTTTTTGAGACAGGGTTTCTCTTTGTAGCCTTGGCTGTTCCATAGAGACCAGGTTGACCTGGAACTCACAGAGATCCGCCTGCCTCTGCCTCCCGAGTACTGGGATTAAAGGCTTACACCACCATCACCAAACTAGCAACAACAGTTCTAAAAGTTTATTCTAGTTACTTTTCTATTGCAGTGACAAACACCATGACCAAGGCAACTTGTAAAAGTATTTAAAATTGGGCTTATCATTTCAGGGAGTTAGAATCCAAGATAGTGGAGCAAAAGCATGGTGGGTAGCTGGGACAACTGAGAGTACACATTTTGATCCACAAGTAGGAGGAGAAAGAATACTGGGAATGGCCTGTGTGTCTTAAGGTTTCTGTTGCGTCACCATGGGAAACTCTCTTTTGAGACAGGGTATCTCTGTGTAGCTTTGGAGTCTGTCCTGGAACTCTTCTCATAGACCAGGTTGGATTTGAACTCATAGAGATCTGTTGGGAGATGTCATTCTGTAAAAATGTGTCTGATTGGCTTGAATAAAGCACTGTTGGCCAATAGGGAAGCAAGATAGGTGGGACTAGGAGTTGAGGAGGATTCTGGGAAAGAGAGACACCATGTAGGTGCCAGAGGAGTAAGAGGTCCGGGCCCTTTTCTCCGGTAAGAGAAATACTTAGATTAACAATTATAGGTTAAATACTTAAGTCAGAGATAGCCAGTAAGAAACCAAGGAAACTGCCAAACAGCTTTATAATTAATATAGTGTCCTGTGTGTTATTTGGGGGTTCAGACAGTGTGGCAGGGCCCAAGACGACTGGCAAGGAAGACTACACTCTACAGAGATCCACCTGCCTCTGTCTCCCAAATGCTGTGGATAAAGGCATGCACCACCACCACCTGGCAGACCACAGCAACTCTTACAAAATAAAACATCTAATTGGGGCTGTTTTACAGTTTAGAGGTTCAGTTCATTGTCATCATGATGGGTCATGGTGGCACGCAGGCAGACATGGCTCTGGAGAGGTAGCTCAGGGTTCTACATCTTGGCCAGGTAACAGGAAGTGGTCTGAGACAGTGGGCATGGCTTGAGCATACATGAGAACTCAAGCACTCCTCCACAATGACACACTTCCTCCAAGGCCATACCTACTCCAACAAGGTCACACTTCCTAATAGTGCTACTCCCTATGATATTATGGGGGTAAATTACATTCAAACAACACAGCCTGTGTCTTTTGAAACCTGAAAACTGGTCCCCAGTGACACACCTCTTCAACAAGGCCACACCTCCTAATCCTTCCCAAGTATTTACCAACTGGGGACTTAAGTATTCACACATATGAGCCTACGAGCATGGGGGCAATTCTCATTCAAGCCACCACAGAGGTATTGTTCTGTTTTTTCTTTTTTTGTTCTGTTCTTAATAACATTTTTATAGTTGATTTAAAACATAAGATTTTACATTTTGCTAAAAAGCTTTTGTTTTCTGCTGTTTATGTGTTGAGATTTTGACCTCTTAGAACATTATCTTCAATTCCACATTCACTTAAAAGTATCCGTTTAAGTCTTAATTTTTTTGTTATCACATTTATTTTGTGTGTGGGCCTATGTGTGTAGGTGGGGGTAAGGCATAGGGCTCGTGTCTGACCTCACACATGCAGAGGTCAGACAACTTGTAGGAGTCTGTTCTCTCCTTCCACCACGTGGGTCCTGTGAATCAAACTCACTGTCAGCAGGCAGTGTCCTGAGGATAAAGAACTGACAGGTGCCTGCTGGAGCAAGCAGGCCGTGGCAGGCAGAGTAAGCCTAGGCCGCCCCCTTACACTGCAAGGTAAGTTGTTGGTCCTACCTAATGCCTTCCTCTGTGCCCCTTGGTGCATAAACAAAGCCAGACTAAGTCATGTGGTGTGAATTTCCCATTCCCATCCTGAACAGAGTCAGAAACCCCTGTGCTTTCTGGATTTGAATGCTCTTTCTGTCATGTCCCTGCCAGGCCACACAGGCAGCTCTCTGTTCCTCTGCCCTGAAGGTCTGCTCTCCACCCTTGAAACTCTCACCTCCTAACACAGCTTTTTTTTTTCAGTTTGGAACATGGCGTTTGACTTTATTCTTGATAATGTTCAGGTGGTTTTACAACAGACTTATGGAAGCACACTGAAAGTCACCTAAATGTTCCAGAGAGCCTGGTGCTAACACAACTCTTTGAAGGGTGATCTCACGACATTGTCCCACCTTACCTGCCAGACGGTTCTTTTAACGGCCCTGTGAGTGCTTTCCTCTCTTTCCTACCCCAGATGAACACCAGGCTCCATCTCTTAGCCTCCAAGTTTTTGTCGTGCTACTGGGTCCTGATGGTCCTGCAGGCATCTGGTCTTGGACCTATAACGGTGGCCACACCACTTTGGGTGTGGCTTCAGGCAGATGGAAGCAGGAGAGAGGAGCTTGAGGCGTGGCTTTCCTCAGAACACTGTTTCTGGTGGGTCAGCGGATCTTTAGAAAGAGCAGGGAAACCCTCCAGAGGTTCTTTGTAGTTTTCTGTGTGATTGTTCCCCAATAATCACCCATTTATCATTTATCTTGGGTCTAGTGATATAATTACATCCTCGCCTTCAAATGGCACCCAATGTGCGCTTGAGTAGGAGACCACCAAGCAGCTGGCTGTACAGACTGAAACTTTTGCATTTTGCTCTGGTCACTGAGTTTGTTTTGCAGTTCTGAGGCTTGTCCCTGGAAAAGCCAGTACTTTGCTGTGTTCTTTGCATGCCGTGGATTTGCGGGCATGTACCTGGGGAAAGTAGCCCAAAGCTTGTTGCAGTAGTTTTTATTTCTGCTCGGATTTGCCTGTCCGGCTACAAAGTTCCCAACAAGCCAACCATCACCCAAATCTCCACGTCTCAGGAATCTACTTAAGATAAATTGATTACCCCATAGCAATGGCAGATAACATTAGTACACTGGAAGTGAAAATTCTTTTAGTTTCTTATATGGATGGGATTTTAGAAGAGGGACTTACCTGGAATATATTTATTATCCAGGGTGGCTATTAGCTTCATAATCCACATAATATCTTAAAAGAAATGGTGTGATAATAGAGTGACAAATGAGGGACTTATAGGAATCATACAGAGTTTACAGACTAATAATGAGAGCTTAGAATAAAGGATTCAGAACACTGAAAATGGAAATGGTGATTCGACAAACAGAATGCAAAATATGAAACATAAAAATGACCCTCTAACAGAAAAAATATGTCCCATGTCTGATGATTTGACAGAATGCAAAAGATGGGACATAAGATAGAAATACTAATAGAAAAAAATTGTTCCATGTTTGAGACTAATGGCAAGTTAGCAGATAGAACATTGTTTTTGGAAGGCAATCTACATGCCATCCAAATAATCTCTAAGGATGAGAATATTAAATCTTTAGAAATATATATAAGTGAGAAGAACAAGAAACTGACTGATTTAATTAAAGCCTTAGAAGTTTATACTGTCCAGGAAATTCAAACACTCTGATAAACAATGGTGAATAGATTACAGGCCGTAGAAAACCTTCAAACTGATACACCAGAAGCAGAGGTAAAATAATAGAGAACGAAAGGGATGTAAGATTACCAGTACTCTTCAGAGTCAGAGACGACTTACCAAAGGTCGTGACATCATCTCCTATAGTTTTCCCCATTACTGTTACTGAAAACCCAGTGACTAAAAAACACCCAAAGCGATTTGTTTAATGTCATTGGGAGCCAATACATATGCAAGATTTAAAAGGTATAAAGGAAGCAGTAGTCTCTTATGGCATGCAGCTACCATATGTGAGGCAATTAGAAGAATCATGGGCAACAAGAAATAGGGTGACCCCCTAATGATTGGGGTCAATTAGTCTCAGCTGTCCTTGAAATTGGGCCTCAAATTGAATGGTGTGTTTTATGGAGGTAAGAGGCAAAAACACTTGAACTTCAAGGCCAAAAGAAATGTTATAAGGCCCCCCAAGATAAAGTTCTTGGTGAGGGTCTTTATGTTGATACAGAGACTCAAGCTGTATATTATAAACACATCTTGTCCCTATGCCATACAGCAGCCTTGGAATAAGATTCAAGAACTAGGGAAAAGAATCCAGTCCTATACTAAGGTGTTACAAGACGTGAACAACATTATAGTGCATTTTTGCAATGATTGACTAGAGCAGTTCAAATAGGGGTAGCAGATCCAGAAGCTAGATGAATTTCTAGCTTATGAGAATGCTAATTAACAATGCAAAAAGGTTATTTGGCCCTTAAAGATCAGATCAGCACCATTGGATGAATGGATCCTGCATACAGCCAATATTGAGTCTAATGTTTATGACACTGAGCATTGGGTAGGAGAAGCCATCTCCAAAAGTATAAAACGACATCAAAATACCAAATATTTTAATTGTGGTAGAATAGGACATCTGAGAAGAAATTGTAGACAAGATTGTTACGGGATTCCTGCCTGGGTCCTGTTGCTACTTTAGTCCCCAAAATAACACACGGAGACTATTTGTTACAATGCTGTCGGCCAATGTCCAGGGCTTATCATTGGCTAGTTCTGTCTTAAGTATTAACTCATGAATACTAATATATATTTCTATAAGGTCTTACCTTGCCAAATACACTAGGCTTATGCATCCTCCCCTCCCATGATCACATGGTGACCCTTTAATCTTGACTACATTTCCCAGAATCCTCCTCAACTCTTTTTGTTGTTGTTGTTTTTCGAGACAGGGTTTCTCTGTATTGTTTTGGAGGCTGTCCTGGAACTAGTTCTGTAGACCAGGCTGGCCTCGAACTCACAGAGATCCACCTGCCTCTGCCTCCCAAGTGCTGGGATTAAAGGTGTGCGCCACCAACACCCTGCCCTCCTCGACTCTTAATCCCACCTATCTTGCTTCCCTATTGGCCGACAGTGATTTATTTATCAACAAATAATACACAGAAGTACTTGCCCCATCACAAGAAATAATGATTCTTCTAGGAATAACTCAAACAGAAGGCCCCAACCTTCTGGGTTATGTAGAAGATGCGGCAAAAGTTCACACTGGACCAATGAATGTAGATTAACCACAGACAAGCAAGGAAACCCTTTACCATTGGGAAACTCCTTTGGGGGGCTCTTGAAGGCCCCTATGGCAAAAGTGGTTCAGCCATTCCCAGTCAGTGTTGAGGACAATCCTCCCCAAAACAATTAGAAAATCCATTGCCTATTGTAAAAATTCATACTGCTCTAGATGGTAGATCAGCTTTGGAGGATGAATCAAATATACATGGAAGAAACAAAAAATGTATATTTTGGCAGACTTCTATAAAAGATCAAAGACAAAGATTAAGAGTACAAATAAATAACAGAATGCTTGTGGTGCTGCTGGAAATAGGAATGGATGTTACCATTATAACTCAAGGATCTTGGCCTTCAAGATGGCCTCTGCAGGAGGGAAATTTTCAAATCTTATGGATTGGAACCCTATTGCAGGTAAAAAAAAAAAAAGCACAAGATGGGTTGAATGTATAGGGCCAGAAGGACAAAGAGGAAATCTTAGGCCATATGTGGCTGATATATCAATACATAAATCTATGGGGTCATGATCCATTGCAGCAATGGAATACCCAGATCAACATTCAACATTCCTCCAGTATCAGATATGAACCATAAACAAACTCATGGTTGTGGAATAATATTTTAACGCACTACATAAAATAGACACCAACTATCCAGGCTGTACAAAAACAGAATATTAGTGCTAGATAACTGATGAGCCTGTCTGGGTGCAGCAATGGCCTATAACCTCTGAGAAGATAGAGGCTCTAGAAAGGCTGGTTCAGGAACAGCTAAATTCTGGGCATATTGAAGAATCTGCAAGCCCTTGGAATTCTCCTGTATTTATTATTAAAAAGAAATCTGGAAAACGGAGAATGCTTACAGACCTGAGAGTCATCAATAAAGTAATTCAGTCAATGGGGTCTCTACAGCCCTGAATGCCCTTGTTTTCTCAGATACCTAAAGAATGGCCTATTATAGTTATTGATTTAAAAGATTGTTTCTTCATTATACCTTTACAAAAAAGGGATAAGGAAAAATTTGCCTTCACAGTGCCTACTTAAAATAATTTTCAGCCGGTCAAAAGATATCAATGGGAGGTCTTGCCACAGGGAATGTTAAATAACCTCATCCTGTGCCAATATTTTGTGCAATAATTTGTAAACAGTTTCCACAATCTATAATTTACCATTCCATGGATGATATATTGTTAGCTAATTCTAAGGCAGGGATGTTAGAAAAAATGTTGGAGGAAGAAAAGGAAACTTTATCTCGCTGGGGATTACAAATTGCCCCTGAAAAAATACAAAGAGGAGATTCTATCAATTATTTAGTATATAAAATAGGTCTACAGAAAATTAGACCACAGAAAGTATAGATCAGGAAGGATTGATATCAGACTCTTTTTTTTTTTTAAGATTTATTATGTACAGTGTTCTGCCCGCATGTATGCCTGCAGGCCAGAAGAGGGCACCAGATCTCATTACAGATGGTTGTGAGCCACCATGTGGTTGCTGGGAATTGAACTCAGGACCTCTGGAAGAGCAGTCAGTGCTCTTAACCTCTGAGCCATCTCTCCAGCCCCCTGATATCAGACTCTTAATGATCTTCAAAAATTGCTAGGAAAGATTTCCCAGCTACAGACTATAATTGGAGTAGAAGGACATAATCTAAAAAATTTGAAAAAGACCCTAAAAGGGGACAAGGACTTAAAGAGTCCAAGAATATTATCAGATGAAGCTGAAAAAGAATGAGAATGGGGCCAGGCATTGGTGGTGCACGCCTTTAATCCCAGCACTCAGGAGGCAGAGGCAGGCAGATCTTTGTGAGTTCGAGACCAACCTGGTCTATAAGAGCTAGTTCCAGGACAGCCTCCAAAGCCACAGAGAAATCCTGTCTCGAAAAACCAAAAAAAAAAAAAAAAAAAAAAAAAAAAGAATGAGAATGAGTAGAAAAAAGAATACTAGCACATGTAGACTGTGTGGATCCAAAGCTAGACTGTATTCTGGTTATATTACCACCTAGGGAATACACTTCAGGGATTTTGATGCTGAGGGAAGATATCATATTAGAATGGATATTTCTAATATATAAACAGAATAAAAAATTAAAAACAAATATAGAAAAGATTTCTGATTTGATTTTAAAAGGAAAATTAAGACTTCATAGCCATGCGGTGGTGGCACACGCCTTTAATCCCAGCACTCGGGAGGCAGAGGCAGGTGGATCTCTGTGAGTTCGAGGCTGGGCCTCCAAAACAATACAGAGAAACCCTGTCTTGTAAAACCAAAAAAAAAAAAAAAAAAAGACTTCATTAACTGACAGGAATGGACCCAGCAGAAATCATAGTACTTTTAACTCCTCCTTATAAAAAGATAATGAATATTGGGAAAGAGCTTGCAATAACTTTTTGGGAATGATTAGCAACAATTATCCCAAACGTGAGAGAATAAAATTCATAAAGAAAACCATTTGGATCCTTCCACGCATTATAAAGAAAGCACCAATCTCAGGAGTCCCTAAATTTTACACTGATGTAAACAAATCAGGTAAGGCAGGATATAAATCAGGAAATATAAGTAAAGTGGTTCAAAGGCAGAATGTATGCCATTCTCCTGAAACTTATGGATTTCACAGAACCCCTCAATATAGTTATTGATTCTTGATATGCAGAGAGAGTCATTTTACACATTGAAACTGCTGAATTTATTCCTGATGATACAGAGTTGACTTATTGTTTATATAATTACAATAATCAGGAATAGGACTCATCATATATATATGGGATCACACATCAGATCCCATACAGGTCTAGGTTAAGGCAATGATGAAATTGATCCTTTATTAACAGGAAATATACTGAAGGCCTCAGAATTTCATAAAAAACACCATGTGAATAGCAAAAGTTTAAAAAAGGATTTTTCCATCACTTGGCAACAAGTTAAGGAAATAATAAAAAAAATGTCCTACTTGTTCCTTCTATAACCAAAGTCCTTTACTAGCAGGTAGTAACTCTAAAGGTATACATGGAAATGAATTTTAGCAAATGGATGTGTTTCACTTTGCAGAATTTGCTCTATAAACAGGCAAGGTAACCAAGACCACCCAAAACAGATTACATAATGCTTTACTAACCTTAGTGCTAATGATAAAGGAAAAACAGATGCAGAAAGACATTGGACAATAGAAAAATACTTCTGAGCTAAATAAGCTGGTGTACTTCAAGGATGTATTGACCTCAGTTTGAAAACTAGGATATACACAGAGAAACCCTGTCTCAAAAAAAAAAAAAGAAAAGAAAACCAGGATATGTGTTATGTTGGGGTAAGGATTTTGCCTTTGTTTCTACAGGAGAAGAAAAGCTTTAGATACAACATAGATTGTCAAGATCCGATCTGTTTTCTTGATGAAGAAAAACAATAGGTCATCCACCAAGATATATCCCAGGAGTTATATGGAAACCTCACAAAGGTAGGGGGAGTGTTCTGTTCTTGTTCAGGAAAACAGAAAACACCCATCTTCAAGAAGCCAAAAGACATTGGACATGTAGATGCCTAATGAAGAAACGAGAGCTATCCAGAGAGAACCATCAAACAAAGAAGAATCTGACTAATGGTACCAATATCTATTCTTACTATGGTCTTGATTGATATCTAAAAAACTTTCATCTCCTTACTTCCTAGTACTCTGGTAGTCCCGATTCATGTAAAATCAATGCTGGCTTTGGAGTTGGATTTGGCTTTCCTTCTCTAAATTCAAACATATTGTTAAAGTAAAATTCAGAGTTTCTGTGTCATATCAAAATAAAAGCCAATTGGTATAAGACAGAAGAAAACAAAATCTAGGGACTATTATTTATCAAAACTCTGTTATCTCTCTAAAATCTTAATTTCCCTCATTCTTATTTTCATCCTTATTGTTACCTTTCCCAATATACATACCTATAAAAGTTGAACTTTTTGTATTGATATTAATGTTTTAAGTCTTCCACAATGAACAATAACATTTTTTTTTTTTTTGGTTTTTTGAGACAGGGTTTCTCTGTAGCTTTGGAGGCTGGCCTCGAACTCACAGAGATCCGCCTGCCTCTGCCTCCCAAGTGCTGGGATTAAAGGTGTGCGCCACCAACGCCGGCTGAACAATAACATTTTCTAATAGCAGTCATTGAAGTCTCCGGGAAGAAGAGGGACCCCACTTCATTGATTCAACTTGTTGTCTCTGAACTAGTAAATACCACTCTAAGATCAGTTTAGGACTATAATGCTCTAGACAATTCCAGACTAGCTAGCTGAGACACTACACCTTCTTATAACACTCTGGCCAGAGTTTTAGATATAAGAACTTCAGTCAAGCATCTCCTGCTACTCAGAGACTAGCTACAAATGTTACAGCTACTCCTTTCTTTTCTGTTGTCTTATTCTTTTTTTCTACAGGATCCCATAGATGCCCCATTTCATCAGGAAGTAACTCTAATAAATACAACACCCCCTTTCCCTACAGTTGGCATTAAGGGAATTTTTTTCTCTTGTTGCGGAAAAAGGGATAATTATCACCTGCTTAGGGTTGGTTTTAAGTTGTGTAGGACTGGGTATGGAAACTGATGGTTAGTCTTGGGATATAGGTAGATTAACATATCTTCTTGTGAACTAATTTTAGCAACTATTAGCTATAGGTAACTTAAATTGTTAGATTCTTATATGTTGACTAAGTAGGGTCTTCCTTCTGTTTACGGTGTTTTGTACACAAATATAGAACTATCTTTATGTATATATTTTGTGTATTGATACAACTTAGGATATTTTATCATATTACACTTTATAGTTCTTTCTCTAGTCAAGACATTTCAGTTCTATATTATATATGTATTTGAGGTCATTGTCCTTGCTAAATTATTTTGGGAAGCTTCAGCCATTGAGCAACTATGTTTCTGAGAATTAGAGATTATAGTTACCCATGTTTCTTATACCTATGAGGTTAGTCAGACATATTTATCTTCAAAAAATTCAAAGTCTTGAGAATATGGCATTTAAATGTTTTAATATTAGTACTCCGTTGACTTGAGACACAATTGCTTCTGACAGCATCAAGGTATTCCCGAGAGTATGTTGGGCACTGATGACACTCCATCTAGAGTTCATTCTCTCCTTGGCTACTAGCCTCTTTGGCAAGGAACTACCCCCACCTCTACCGTTGACCTTGGACATGCTGTCCTAACTGAGCTTGCAGGAAATAAACTTAAAGAAGACTGCTGAACCCTGCCAAGTCTGGGTAAGACAGGTTTTCATTTTCCCTGCTTCTGAGATGGTCCATCTGATACCTTAGGCCTTAGCCAAAGTTGGTTGCCCCAACATTGCTGTGAGACCTTGGGTGACTGTCTAGGCAGCCTGCTGTTTCTGTCTTCACTGCACCTTTGGAAGTCTCACGCTTGCACTTCCTGCCTACCCTAGTATTGTTATCTTCCTCCTCAGGTCTTTGATGAGACTGAAGACTAGACAGTCATAGCAATAGCCTCTCTTATCTTAGACAAGATTTAGACTTTCCAGATTAGGACTGCTATCAGAGTAATCTCTGTCATGCCTTTACCCTGATACTGTACATGAATACTGGACATGTAGTATATATCTATTGTCAGTGCTGCTCTTGCTGATAGTAGGTTTTAATTAGTGTATGTTTACCATTCCTTTTCCTGGAGTATACTTGACATTTATTATCATTGTTTATAGTTTTTGCATCAGGCTTAAAACCTTCTTCTTTAGACTAAAAGGGGAATTGTAGGTGTCTTGTCTGAGGGGCTTGAGGTGTGGCTTTCCTTGATGCACTTTTTCTGGTGGGTCAGCGAATCCGTAGGAAGAGCAGGGAAATGCTTCAACAGTTCTTTGTATTTCTCTGTGTAATTGTTCCCCAATAAACACCCATTTATCATTTATCTTGGGTCTAGTGATATAATTACATCCTTGCCTCCGTGGTCCCTTTTCTCCTCCAGGAGGTATTATGCTCTTTTGGCCTGTGAGCCTGTTTCACTCTGCATTAGGTGTTAATGTCCAGGCCTGATTCTCTCCCACAGTGTGTGTTATGCTGGGCCTTGTCAACCTCTGGCCCCTCTCCCCAATCCTCTTCTGCCTATTGCCCTCCTCCACCAGTGGACAAGATCTGTAGCAGCCCTGTGGTAAAGTCAGTTTCCATCCTCTGCTGAACTCACCACTGATAGCATGAACATAGTTCAAATCCAAAGTTGGGTCTGAAGACTCTACTTTCTCAGACCAGTTGGTTCTTCAGGACAATGACCATAATCTCACAAGGAAAAGTAAAGTCATTAGAACGATCTTTTCTTTTATCAGGCTCCCTGATTAAATCCCTGCTCTGACCCCTTCCCCAACTCCTAAAAACAGGCCAGTTCAAGTTGGCACCACAGTCTAAAAGTCCCTTTCCCTCCTCCATAAAGATAAACCAGTGTTTTCTGTCCCTCTCAAAACTCGGCACACTTACTGATAGCCACTAGGCTTTCCTCTCTTCTCTCATTCTCCCTTTTGGCTGGCTTTTGTAAGAAGTAAATATGGCGGTTCATTTTCAAAGCAAGATTGCCTTAGATTGGCATAGACTTCAGATAAGCATGAGGCACTGGGTTCCCTGCCCCAACAGTTGGCACCTGCTTGTCTGACTTTTGGTTACCCTCCATTGAAACAAAAAGTTTATCTCAAGATGAGAAAATGCAGGCTGTATACTCTATTGCTAGGCATGGGGGGTTGGATAATAAAACTTGTGTGATGTATGGAAAGACTATATATCCCTCCACTCAGTCACTGATGAAGAGCAGGGAGGGACCTGCTGATTAGAGTCACAAGAATGATTGTTCTTCTAAGCATGGTGACCAAGGAGTCTCAGTACCCAGCAGAGGCAGGTGGATCTCTGTGAGTTCCAGGTTACCATAGTTTACATAGTGAGTTCTAGACCAGCTAGGACTATATAGTGAGACCTTGTCTCAAAGGCAAAGCAAGGGGCTGGAGCAGTGGCTCAGTGGTTAAGATGACCTGGGTTCAATTCCCAGCAACCACATGGCAGCTCACAACTGTCTGTAACTCCACTTCCATGGGATCCAACAGCCTCACACCAATGCACATAAAATAAAGTTAAATGAATTAAAAAAAAACAAACCAAAGCAAAATAAAACAACAACAAAAAAAGCAACAAAAACCTGTATCATGACTAACAGCTTACCTGCCCTTTTGACAGCAGACTTTGCAAGACCATCAAGTGCCTGGGCCTTCCATTCTGGGTTTCTGAGACTATTATGAAGTGCGGTCCCACTCCTCAAAATCAGGGACATCCATGATACTTCTGTGTTTAGAGAAAAAAACAGGGAGCGAGAGGATTCCTGTCCCACTTGAGAACCATCAGCGCTGCCACATCTTTGCCTCCCATGCAGGAAGACTTGGAGAACATTTTGTCAGAAAGGGCATCTTTTTTTTTTTTTAAGATTTACTTATTTATTATGCATACAACATCCTGCCTCTATGTATGTCTGCACACCAGAAGAGGGCACCAGATCTCATTATGGATGGTTGTGAGCCACCACGTGGTGGCTGGGAATTGAACTCAGGACCTCTGGAAGAGTAGCCCGTGCTCTTAACCTCTGAGCCATCTCTACAGTCTGTGTAGCTTTGGAGCCTGTCCTGGAACTCACTCTGTAGACTAGGTTGGCCCTGAGTGCTTGAGTTAAAGGTGTGCACCATCACATCTGGCTAGAGATGTTTTGAAAAGAAAAGAACCTGGGAAGAGAATGGGAGGTATTTTTGAATATAACACTAAAAATGTATAAAGGGGAGCTAGAAAGGTTGATTAAGCTCCCTTATTAAATTAATGATCACAGCCATACTGGTGAGGGATCCTTGCACCAGGATGGGAGAGGCCATAAACATAAAATGAGTGCAATATCCTTAATACTTAGACATCATTCTTAGTATGCGCTAAGATTGCTCAAAATGAATTTTTCTTTTTTTAAATTGTTTTTTGAGATCGGGTTTCTCTGTGTAGCTTTGGAGGCTGTCCTGGAACTCACTCTGTAGACCAAGATGGCTTCAAACTCAGAGATCCTCCTGCCTCTGCCTCCCAGGTGCTGGGATTAAAGGTGTACGCCACCAACTCCTAACCTGTTCAAAAAGAATTTAAAGGAGGCTGGAGAGATGGCTCATCAGTTAAGAGCACTTACTGCTGTTCCAGAGGACCCTGATTCAACTCCCAGCACCCACATGGCAGCTCACAACAATATGTTACTCCAGTTCCAGGGTATCTAGAATTCTCACACAAACTTACATGTAGGCAAAACACCAATACACCTAAAAAATAAAATGAAAAAAAAAAACTTCAGGAAAAGGCATCTAAGTTAAACTATTAAGAATAAGTTGAGGCCGGGTGTTGGTGGCACACGCCTTTAATCCCAGCACCCCGGAGGCAGAGGCAGGTGGATCTCTGTGAGGCCAGCCTGCTCTACAGAGCGAGTTCCAGGACAGCCTCCAAGACAATACAGAGAAACCCTGTCTCGAAAAAACAAAAAAAAAAGTCTTTTCTTCCTTATCTAATGTTGATTTCTCAAACCCTGACTAAGGGGAAGGCAGCCTGTGTATACCAATAAAAAAAACAAACAAACAAATGAAACATCCCACAAAACTTGCTTTATTAGTTCAGTCATGATAATTTGGGTCGGTGGTTTTTTCTTTTTTGTTGAGACAGGGTTTCTCTGTATAATTATGGCTGTCTTCTGTTGACCAGCGTGGCCTCAAACTCAGAGATCTGCCTGCCTCTGCCTCCTGAGGGCTGGGATTAAAGGTGTGAGTCACCACCACTCGAGTCCTCCCATCTTTGGGATTAACAGCAGATGAAAGTGTGGCAAATTCAATATGAAGAGTAGAAAGGGTAAGTAATGTTCAGGGAACAATGAGGCACCATCACTCACTCAATGGTATTCACAGAAATTAACTTATATGCATATCAATGTTCTCATTACTAGGTAATAATCTTTGAAACAAAGACCCTGTTCTCATGGGATGTACAAACAAATACATCATGTACTGCAACATCACATAAAAAACAGACAAACACTACCTACTGTAAACTCCTGTGCAAGAATAAAGCAGGTCACTGTAAGAGAGAACAAAAGGGCCTCTCGAGGGAGGCCATACTTGCACTGGCCTCTTAGAAGCAAAGCAACAATGGTCTAGAGGCAAGTATTGTAGAGATGCCTTTTCCTTGCCCGCCGCTTGGTTTTTCCCCACCAGTCGCTTGGCTCTGCTGCGTTGCAGTCGCCAAATAACACACAAGACGCTGTATTAATTATGAAGCTGTTGGCCTTGCTCGTTTCTTACTGGCTAGCTCTGACTTAAGTATTTATCCCATAATTGCTAATCTAAGTATTTCTCTTACCGGAGAAGTTTCCAGGCTTCTTATCCCTATGGCGGTTACATCTTGACTCCCTGTGTTTCTCCTATCCAGAGTCCTCCTGGACTCCTAGCCCCACCTATCTTGCTTCCCTATTGGCCAACAGTGCCTTATTGACATATACACAGGACTTCCCCAACATCTCCTCTTCAGAGACTAATTAACCTACTTAAGACTCTTGTTACACTAACAATTTCTTCCCACAGGTCCCCATGATTGTCATCATCCCACTTCAGCAGGAAGTAAAATTGAGAATTCCACGTCCCTTCTCCCTACTATTGATATTAGAGGATAGTTTACACCTGTTAGTGTTAATTTTCAATTATTTTAGGGTTGGGATTGGAAAGAGGTGTTCAGACTTAGGCATCCCTTTCAGATAAGTTTAGAATTTAGGTGGAATGGATATGTTTATCTTAGGATAAGTAGATTATAACTTAATTATCACCCTCTATGTATATATGTTGTATATGTTTGAGTTTGTATCAAATTTAAATTTTTTAAAAGATTTTATTTATTATGAATACAACATCCTGCCTCCATGTACATCTACACATCAGAAGAGGGCACCAGCTATCTTTACGGATGGTTGTGAGCCACCATGTGGTTGCTGGGAATTGAACTCAGGACCCCTGGAAGAGCAGTCAGTACTCTTAACCTCTGAACCATCTCGCCAGCCCCCCAAATTTAAATCTTCTATTTAGACTAAAACGGGAATTGTAGGAGTGAACCCCACAAAGCTATCCGCCCATGAGGGTGGGGGCAAGTAAATTAGCACAGGTAGAGATAAAAGGAAGTGAAAGGAAAAAGGACCTCCCTTTTTTGGAAGCTAGCCACGCTTCTAACTCCTAGCTTGTGTGACTCTCTCTCTCTCTCTCTCTGGTAAATAAATATATTGTATCCTCTATAGCATCGGCTATAATCAATAGAGTATGGCTGAGGCACAGTGACTGCAGACTTATATAGCAGCCAAGCTTATAGAGGAAAGCCAGCGGTCGACTCCACAGGATAAAACAGATCAGCTCTTCATTCACAGACCAAATGCTGATCCAGAAACACAAAGCCAGGGGAGAAGTGACACGCTCTTGAACATATTGTATCACAATGACAACAGAGGAGATAAAGATGAAAGATAAGTGAGTCTAAAGAATTTAGTGACAAGACTTGGGAATCATCTCATCAAAAGTAGTAATTAGGAAAACATAGGATGTAGAGAAAAATCTCCTAATTTTAACCAGGTAAAGGAAAACAAAACAAAAAAACCTAGTGACTAAGTCAACCAAAAGATTCTCAAAAGAGGGGTTGACAAATATCAAAGTTGGAGAAGAAAAGAACCAAATGTCCACTGACTTAGGAATAACTTCAGTGAAATATAAAGGTAAAACTCAGATTGCAATAAATGAGGAATGATTGGAAAGTGAAATAGTTTGGCTACATGGAAAGAGAAAGCAGGAAACAGAGGTAACACGGGTTCAAGACAGAATATTAACATAGAAACATGAACACACTTGTGTGCTAAAAGTGGGAGACGCCCAAGAGAAAGCGGAAACAATGGATTGAAGAGATGGTTCAGTGAGGAAAGTACTTACTGTGCAAGCATGAGGACTTCAGTTTGATCCCCTAAGAGCAGTAAAAGCTAGATAGAGTGGATTCCAAAGAGGTCTGTGATACGCTGTCTCAATAAGGCCAATTACACCATGGCAGAAAGAGCAGCAGTCTTGAACCCAGCTGACCTACTAGGCACCTGAGGTGGTGAGAGGAGCATCATGCACATTTTAGGACAACATGCCTGCTCTTAATTGATGAACAGAGTTGCAGTCTTGGGTCCACATGGAAATGCTTCTGCAAAGTTCAGAGCCAAGCAGAGGATGACTACCAGCAAGCTCTAAGATATGTCTTTCACCAACACATCTTTCTGTGTAAGTAGAATAGAGGTAGTCAACATGGGTTGAGAGTATGAAATCTTTCTACATTTCCTTATGACATCACCATTTACAAACGACTTCTCTCCAAGGTTACAGGATCATTAAGTAGGGATTTGTATCTTAAGCTATATTATCTCTTTTATACCCTATAATCTCTCTCTCTCTCTCTCTCTGGGGGGGGGGGTTGAGACAGGGTTTCTCTGTGGCTTTGGAGGCTGTCCTGGAACTAGTTCTCGTAGACCAGGCCAGTCTTGAACTCACAGAGATCCGCCTGCCTCTGCCTCCTGAGTGCTGCCACCACTATGCCACCATTAAAGGCGTGTGCCACCACTGCCTGGCTTATACCTTATAATCTCTTTTTTTAAATTTTTATTTATTTATTTATTTTTGGTTTTTATGAGACAGGGTTTCTCTGTATTGTTTTGGAGGCTATCGGTCCAGCCCGGCCTCGAACTCACAGAGATCCGCCTGCCTCTGCCTCCCGAGTGCTGGGATTAAAGGCGTGTGCCACCAACGCCTGGCTACCTTATAATCTCTTAAGGGAGTCACGTTCATTAAATCTGTTTTACTCTGCCAAGGAGAAAGATAACAAACCTACAAATGGTAGGAAATCATGCTTACATATCTAACATAAGGTCACATGTAGAGCTAAAGCCCAAATTATCTCATTTCTAAGTCATTTTTTATTCTTCATCTGTAAATCCCTGACAACTCAAAAAGGTTCCTTAGTAAAGTTTAGCACAGGAAACCATCTTCACATTTCTAAGGCTCCTCAGAGATTTTTTTTTTCTGAGAAGATACACAATCCAGCTTCAAAACTCACATCTAATTTCCTTTTATTGAAACATACCTTATGGAGCAAATAGATGAGAAATAGTAATAGTTGCACAATCAGGAGTTTATGCACATACTACTTGGTGATGTTCTTTTGCATTTTTCTCTATCATTTGGCCTTCTATTTAGTGATGAAAATGAAGGGAATCTAGATCTTCCTTTTTGCTGTCAACTACTGAGTGAAGTCTCCAAGCTATATATACTTCCTCTAAAATCAAGGAATACCAAACAAGTCTGGGGGCTCAGCTTATGAAATGTCAAATATCCGTCGAAATCATTTTACGTTAAGAGATAGCCAAGTTTTCCCCCATTGCCATACCAAATCCAGTAGATTCTGTGTGATAAGTTCTACAGACTGAGGTGATAACTTCAAAAGGAGGAGGTCTCCTGGAAACGGTTGTGGAACTCTTGGCTGGAGAAGAATATTGAGCCGTAGTTCTCATGGCAATCTCTGTTCTTCTATTCTTTTCTCTTATTAACAAAATGTTCCTGAAAGCCTATGCTGACATTTTAAACAAAAGATATAAATGAGAACCCTTACCTGAGATGTGATCACTGACCATGACCTCATCTCCAGGAAAACGGTGCTTTTGAATCATTCATGCATTCATATAAGTAAATAGTAATAATATTGACAAAAACTTTCCCAACAATAAAATTTCATATGGCTGTACATGTGTGAGCGAGAGTGGTTTTAATGTTTGGTAAAGAAAGTTTTTTGATAAGAAAAAAGTTAAAATTGCTCTATTTCAAAGACTCACAAGAACTAGGCAACAGAATCAACCAATTGTGACTAGGTAACAGATGTCAAACAATAACTAACCATAAAAATTTATTAACCTGATCCTAGAAATAGGTGGTTAGCTACGGTTAGCCTTGGATGATGTTTTATCATTTTTATTAGCATTGGATAAGTTGTGTGTTTGTGCCTAGTAACGATGATGTTATTTGGGTATTGCTTCACTGAACATAACCCCTGAGATATTTGTTTTCATTATAAAAATCTTTGAGAACTGCAAAATACACTCAGATTCAAACTGCCTGTTTTCTGTTTGTCACCGCCAAATTCTTACCCACCTAGTCCTTGAGAACCCTCATCCCAGGGACCCCCATACCCAGCTGGGGTGATCCGTGGCACCCCATCTTCTCACCAGCTCTCCTCCCAACACATACACAGAACTACACATTTCTTGAAGATACCAGAGATCAATACTACTGTAGGCATTAATGTTTTTAGCAATGATCTGTCAATCATACTTGATAATCTGGTAGCCGTGGCAATGGAGGGAAAGTGTCATTTACTTTTGTTTGCTTTTTCACATAGGGTTTCTCTGTGTAACCCTGAATGTCCTGGAGCCTACTCCTAGGCCAGGCTAATCTCAATCTCCAAGATCTGCCTGCCTCTGCCTCCCAAATGATGGGATTAAAGGTACCTCTACTCTTCTAAGGTAATTTGGGTTTAAATTACTTGTTAGCATTAGAAGGACAAAGGGAAAAAGGAAGTATTTTCTTGCTTTCCCCATTGTTGGTTCTCAGCAAAGGGAGTAAGTCCTAAGAACCAAAAGCAATAAAGGCCTAGTGGTGTAGGCTTCTATCACGAACTACATGGGAGCCAGAAGCAGACATAATGAAAGCACAAGGCTCGCCTAGGCTACAAAATAAATCCAAGGTTAGCTTGGGCAATTTAAATTCTAAAAGTAGAAAGGTGGTTGAGACTATTGCTCAGTGGTAGATTTGAGAGGGGGCAAAGGAAGGATGTATTTTGGTTATGATTTCTTGATGAAACATGACAGACAAGTGGGGAGGTACACGCCTGTAATGCAGGCAAGAAGATCCCAAGTTAAAGAACAGGTAAGCCTATGCCATAGGTCATCTTTTTTTTTTTTTTTTTTTGGTTTTTTCGACACAGGGTTTCTCTGTGGCTTTGGAGGCTGTCCTGGAACTCACTTTGTAGACCAGGCTGGCCTCGGACTCACAGAGATCCGCCTGCCTCTGCCTCCCGAGTGCTGGGATTAAAGGCGTGTGCCACCAACGCCCGGCGCCATAGGTCATCTTAAAAAACAAAACAAAAATAGACATGTAAACTCGTCAAGAATTACTTCTTTCTTACTCCATATTTCTAAAACAATCACACACCCCTTTTCTTAAGTGATAGCAGGCTAACCAGGCCACCAACCAAATCATTCTTTTTGGCTTAGCTCTTTATGTTATAGATAGCAAGTAAAGTTTTAGAGACAGCTTTGGCCCAGGTTAAGTGGTTCCCACTTATTGGCTAATTTTTCTCAGGATTTCCGATACTCATTCTCGGAATTTACCTTTACGTGGTTACCATTTGAAATGACACCAAAATGTGCTGGGGTGAGAATTGGGATGGGGAATCTGAGCATAGGCACATGAAAAAAATTAGATGTAATAAAATTAGGCTCAGCTTCTTAAAATACATTGTTTAGACAAACATATCATTGGAGGAGGGCGTGATGGTATGTCTTTCCCCAGTGCACATCCTATGCTGCACAGTAGTGGGTGGATCCAGGCCAAGAGAACACTCCAATTTCTAAGACAGTAATATCCATTTTTTCCCTTTTTTTTTTTCCAGACAGGGTTTCTCTGTATTTTTTTGGAGGCTGTCCTGGAACTTTCTCTGTAGACCAGGGTGGCCTCGAACTCACAGAGATCTGCCTGCCTCTGCGTCCCGAGTGCTGGGATTAAAGGCATACGCCACCAATGCCTGGCCCATTTTTTCCCATTTATGCTATAAATGCCACTTGGCAAATCCATATTCAAAGTAATGGTGTAGTTTGATTTAAAGGAACAGGAGGTTTGGAAGGTGCTGTACTTAAGGGCCTGAAACAGAAGTAACATTCTACACACATGAAGATAATTCACATGTGAAACTTTATTGGACTTGGTCTTAGGGTTATATTGGGTATCAACAGTTTAAAATTTCCACAATTTTCAAAATTCACCTCAAATTGTTGCTTTCTCTTGCAAGTAGACTGACTGTCCTAACTTTTTGAAAGGTGGATTTAACTTCCCCTTTTCAAAATACTTTACTGGCTGACACATAAACATACTACAGAATTAAATCACTAACAGTTTTTCTTACTTTCGAGACAGTTTCTCCCTATTATGCAGCTCTGGCTGACCTGGAACACACTATTAAAACAGCCTGCCTGTCTCCCAGTGCCAGGATTAAAGGTGTGTGCCATCATACCCAGCTGACAAGCAGTTTCTTTACACGAACTGCATCCAGCAAACTAAAAAAAATTGACATTTTGTGGACCCTTGAGGACAAAAGCAGTGATGGAAGAAAAGCTAACTAAAGGATCTAGCTGTATCATGGGCAATCACAGATTTAATGTTTGCCTTCCAGCTCTTTGAAGTGTGGCATGCAGTAATTCATATCTCACTGAGGACAAGTCAAGAGTCAGACAGAACATGCTGGTTTACAGCAGCTTACTGAGGGAGCCACACCTCTCCATCTCCACATGGCTTCTGCAGGAACACCAAAGATGAAATAACATTTGTGAGAGGATGACGACGCCTCTTCCCCTAACTAGGGACTAGTAACTATTGCTACCTTGTACTTCTGAATGTGGGGACTGGATAGAGTTCTAATGACTTGCTGCTGCTGCTGCTACTACTACTACTATTTTTTGAGACAGGGTCTTACTATGTAGCCCTGGCTAGTGTGGAACTTGCTGTGTAGACAAGGATGGCCTTGAACTCCTGCCTCTGCCTCCCAAGTACTGGGATTAGTGTGTATACCACCACACTCTGCAGATTTCAACTTTTTGCATTCATTTGACTTGTCAAAATATCTTAATAAAGGCAGTGCAAAAAGTTTTAAAAAATATCAAATGCTTAAGTAAGCTTAAGTTAAAACATTAGTAAAGAAGAACTGCAACTCTGAGGAGACAGAAAAACATAAATCAAGTTTTAATACAAAATGTAAACAATACAGAAGAATGGAGTTAGTTGTAATTTTCATGAAACAATGTTTTACATTAGAACATCTACTTTTCCTTAAATAGATGACTCTTATTTCATTAACACACAAACTATAGGTTTTTTTTTTAATTTGTGGGTAGAGTGCTACTTTTTTCTCTTATATCCTTAGAAGAATTGTTTTTCTATATCTTAATTACTTCTAGTTTATGTGTCTATTTTCTTGATATATTTCTATGCACCACAAATGTGCAGTGCTCTTGGAGGCCAGAAGAGGATAGGATGCCCTAGAACTAGAGCTGCTGATGGTTGTGGGCCACCATGTAGTGTTGAGATTTGAACCTGGGTCTTCTGGAAGAGCAGCCAGTGTTTTTAACTGTTGAGACATTTTTCTAGCCCCTCTCTTGTGTTCTTTTGAGTTTTGGTATAAATCTATGGTTAAGACAAACCAAATTCCTCAATAAGTACAGAAAGAGTCTATGAATCAATTAAATTATATATTTAAAAGTTTCAAAATATTAGAAGATGACAGGCAGCTGGTCACAGGTACAGACTGCCTATTTCTGAGGTCTCCAATGGACAAACATTGTACAAGGTACACAAATCATTCCCCAAACAGTCACCTTTCAGCATCCTCATGACCCTGTTCTGTTGATATTGGAAGGAAAATCAAATTATTTAAGTGCATTCTGGAATTCCATCACTTACATTTTAAATTTCTGAAGGGTGGGAGAACACTCAATTTTTAAACCACAAGTATTTCAAGTCTTTTACAAAGACAAAAATGTTAAAAAAAAATTGTGCTTTTTTTTTCATTATAACAACAACCAAATAAAATTCTTAAGTGATAATCTTCATAGTTTGGCCAAATAAAAATGTGCAAAATTAACTAATTACTTAATTAACATGTAACCGCTACTTACACCTACATGGAGATGGAAATTCAAGACACAAACACAGCACACATTCAAACCACATAACTGGTTAAGATATTCAAATGTTATCTAATAAGCGAAGAGACCAAAAAGTAGGTAGTATAAACCAGAAACTGGATGTTGTACCTACAGCCGTACCACCTGCATGTGTATGTCTCATCTGACCTCGGATGCTAAGCAGGGTCAAGCCTGGTTAGCACTTGGGAGAAGGCGTTTTGTAAGAAGACCTTTTCCCTTAAGATGCCTTTTGAGGTAACCCTCATACCCACACAGTCTGTAACTGGACAGTACATCTCACTTCTAGTTACTAGAAGACATTTCCTTAAGAGACTGGGGCAAAGGGGAGCAGAGACTAGAAACTTTCTAGGTTTGCTCAATGCCCCCTTTAAAAAGACAACTGATGAGTTTAAGTCAAACTTCAGATTTTTAAACCAAAATAAAGAACACAGGATAGTGAAGATAAATATTTTTAGAAAACATTTTTTGTCCTTTAAAATATATTAGTCCTCTTCTAGTAGGAGTTTACAGAGTACACCTAACACCTTTATAAGAACACAGAACACAACAGGGGAGAGGACACAGCACCATAGTTTCAAACATACAAAACATTCAGCACTGACTAGGTAAGACCAAGCTGCCCAACAGACAGGGACAAGTCCCAACACGGAGGAAATATATTATCTATTTGAATACAAGAAAAGTGGAAGATATGTTGAGGTGAAAATGGAGAAGGGAGTGCTAACTCCTTGTACTACAAGGAAGGAATGGGATTTCTTTATCAAAAAGCAGAAAGAGAATGCAAGCTCCCAAGTGGATTTTTGATGCTCAAACTTTGTCATACGCTGCTGGTAACAGTAAATATATATATATATATATCTATATTCATATATGTATATTAAAAAAGGAAAAATAATCTATAGAACAGTCAGTAGTCAGAGACATTTAGAAAAAAGTAAAAACAAGTCTTTCTTTCTTTTTAAAAACGGATTTACTAAAACAGCTTCACACCCAGAAGATCTATAACCCCACATCCTCTGATGAAGCCATGGTGTTATTAACATCTTCTGGGGCCATGTTGGAAACTACAGGCATTAGGGTTAGGGCTGCAAGGCAAAAGCTGTTATTTGCCAGTCTTGCTTATGGCCATGCCTGAAGCATGGTGGAGTCTGGAATACTTGTGAATGAGGGTTTCCCAGATAAGCATGCATCACTGAGGCTCAGTAAAAGGTTCTCATTAGTCATCCCTACTCCTTCCAGGAACCTGGATCCATGTACCTCTCCTCTAAAACAGACCCAGTCAAACTTCTCAAACCAATGGGCTACTTGCCTTGAAATATGAAAAAACCTTCTTCCTAGAATCCAGTATAGGCAGATTTTCTAGCCTGCTGACATCCTCCTGAGGAAAGTGAGGGGCTCTTTTGGAGGAATTTCTTACTGGTATAATAAGCACAAGCAGCTGACGTCTACAGACTGCACTGCCACCCCGAGACTTCTAAAAGGGATAACCTGGGCCTGCTCTTCCTAACTGGATTAGCAGAGCATAAATGCCAGTAATTATGACAATCAGGGAACCACCTCTAGGTTGTAACCTTCTACAACTAGTTTCAATTGGTCACAAGCCACATCTTATATGCCCAACAAGCATATCAAGGTGTTAATGCCAAACAGCCTTCCAAGAGTTCCATCAAGAACCTGGCCTTAATGCAGCAACCCATACTCAAAGGAGTCAAGAGCTGAAATACTGGCTGCTGTACCAAAGAAGACATCCTCTGCACAGATGATTGAGAATGTAGCCCACACAATCCATGCACAGAGGAAGCCAGAGGAGGACTTTCTCTGAAGTCCATTCATCTTTGGAAACAACATTCCGAGTGGTCAGAACCACTCTGCTTGATGAGTAAGGTCTCAATGTAGTTCACTTTCCCCCATGTTGCAAGCTAACCAAGCATCTGCTAACTGGTCTCTTTAAGATCCTCCATTGGTAGTTTGTAGCTCATTATGAAGGGAGGAGGTGGTGCTTGGCCTGGGCTATCTGGCCCCTGCTTCTTTGCACAGTTTATACAGATGTAATCTTCATTTTCAGCCATTTCTGGTGATACACCAACACAAACTTGATGAAACCACTCATCACAGCCACCATCACATTGCACCCAGTCTACCTGTAGAAGGTAAAGATTGGGAAATGTTTAGTATCATAACAGTAAGATCATAATAAAAGCAAACCAAAGAGCTTTCTTGGCTTAAAGAAGAGCAAACAATTGGGATATCCAGAGATAGATATGACTTCTTATGGGGTTATTTTTCAAAGAAAGAAGCTGATAAGTTAATACCCCCAAACTATATTTTACCATAGTGTGTCCACAAAATTAGGCCTCTTAGGTACTCTATTACCTCATGAATACCTGGGTTCCTTGCGAGGCAGAAACATGATTGGGGAATACTTGACAAAAAAGAAACTTCTAATAGAGCAGCCAAGTAGTTTTAGCTAATATTAACAATTTCTAGGCTCTAAGACAATGCAATTAACAATCAAGAAAGGAAGAGTACAACAATGTGAGGCAATCCTGTGGATTAGCTTTATTTCAAAGAGATAAGCCAAAGTACTAAGAGCATTAAATACCTTTTTAGAAAAGCAGTCACATAGGCCACTTTTAAAACTACTATTTTTTATTCTTCTCTTCTTCCGTTACAAATACAACTCCCTATAAAAAGTTAGCAAATATCAGAGGTCAAATCTTACAAGTTAACCAATTACAACAGTCAAAGACACAGGTCAATCGATTACTCTGAGGTTTAAAATTAGTCTGAAAAAAATGACAGGTGTCAGCGGCAGATGCCAAGCAAACACTGATCCTTCAGAGCCTTCAGTGACTACAGGAGACAGGAAAGGGTTTGGTGACTTTACACCTCGCATTTGTAGTAGAGCAAAAGTGTAATGTCAGGCTTTTCTGTTTGGAAGGTGACAGTGGTTCTTATATTTAACATCAGTATAGACAAGAATCTATCAAGATGAAAAGAGCTGCAGCCAGCTTCCATCACAACAAAAAGGCTGATCACTAGGGTGGCGATTCAGGAAGTCACTTAAAACTGAGTTTTACCAAACACTAGAACAAAGGAAAATGAAGTCCCTCAGCACAGCCAGAGAAGAAAAAAAGGAGGCCTTGGCTAGCAAAGTAAGTTTTATTTTGGCAAAGTGAGTGGTTTTCAAAATGTTTCCATAGCTTGTAAAATTTATGTAATAAAGGATGGAAAATTATTTATTAAAAATTGTTCATTTGGCTTTTATCATTTGTCTTCTAAATACTCTTAAATATTTGTATTTTTTTTTCTTCGTGTAATCAAATTCTTTAGGTGTTCCCCCAGGCATACAATCTTATTGTGTAGCCCAGGCTAGCCTTAAACTTCATTTTCAGTCTAGTTCTCTGCCAGGTTCAAATGAGATTAGCCTCTACAATGATGGGATCTTATTGCAAAGTTGTAAGCGTATTAAGCAAAGGAAAGTCCACACTTAGAACTGAGTGTGGACTTTAAGACATTCTAGATAATTCAGACCACTTTGTCTCTTCTTTGTGATAGTGCTTCCCGTAAGCTCAGAGCTACTTAACTACTCCCACCTAAACTAAATTCCATTTCTTTGTAACTACACGTATGTTTGCCTCAGAAGAAAGCAAAAGTATAGTTAAGAAACAGATCACAACGATCCTGATGCAACCAGAGAAAAATTAGGAGATAATAAGGTATAGAATAAAACAAATATAAAGGAGTTGTAGGAAAGTAAACATTTATAAACTGCTAACTATTGCAAGTGAATTGAAGATGAGTGCTTTGAGTACTTGGAACTTATAAAGGAATTAGAAAAATGACCTTCATTTCAAGGGGTTGCATTGATTAGAGATACTATGATCCCTGTACACCCCTTCCCCCCAGTACTTCTCTTTGAAGCCCTGGAACATGTACTGTAGGGCCAGGCTGGCCTCCAACTCAGAGATACACTTGCCTCTGCCTTCCAAGTGCTGGGATTAAAGGTTTGTGCCACCATGCCCAGTTACTGTGATGTTTTATGATGCCACCACACCCCACCCCAAACAGATTCCTCTAATCCTATTGATCCAACAAAGTCCTCAGTTATGCTAGTCCACAGTAAAACTGCTACAAATTTAGAAGTATCTGCTACCAAAAAACAAAACAAACAAAAGCCCACAACAAAAAGCAAACAAAAAATGGCATTCAATGTTTTTTTTTTTAAAGTTTTCACTGTACCCACTGGCTTCCAGTTTCTGAAAACTAAATACTATTTTCTTTCAAGTAAGAAAGTCATAGTCGGGGGCTGGAGAGATGGCTCAGAGGTTAAGAGCATTGACTGCTCTTCCAGAGGTCCTGAGTTCAATTTCCAGCAACCACATGGTGGCTCACAACCATCTGTAATGAGATCGGTGCCCTCTTCTGGCCTGTGGACATACATGCAGACAGAACACTGTATGCATAACAAATAAATAAATAAATAAATAAATAAATAAATAAATAAATAAATAAATAAATCTTAAAAAAAAAAAAAAAGACATAGTCAGGGATGGTGGCACACACCTTTAATCCCACCATTTGAGAGGCAGAGGCAGCAGACCTCTGCAAATCTCTGCAAGTTTGAGGCCACGCTAGTCTACAAAGTGAGTTCCGGGACAGACAAGGCTGTAACACAGAGAAAGAAACCCTGTCTCAAAAAACAAAACAAACAACTGTTATTTTCTCTTGTGTGGTTTTTGACTAGAAGTACCTTTCTAATCCTAGCTCTTTGACTATTTCAGAGAAAGATATCATTTTCCTTTAGTTAATCATTGATGCACAGATGCTATTGCAGTCTTTTGGTTATATAATACAGTAAGGAAAACTATACCCTTCACTTATCAATTCCTGTATGAACCATCAACCTGAATTCCACTGCCACATGAAAAGCCCCACAGGATCACAAAGCAAACTAAAGTTCCGAATGACAACTGAATCCACAGACAATTCTGAGAGAGGCAGCAACCTATGCAGTAACTTAAAAGTTTGTATGTATGGAATCTGGCTAACTGCATACTACATTCTAATAGTTAAACCCACTTTCATTCACTGTTAGGGAAAAGGGCTTCATCACTTAGTAAATTAAAAAAAAAAGAGAAAAAAAGAAAAAAGAGAACTAATTCCTCCAAAATGCAAGCATGGTGGCAGGTGTCTATAGTCCCATTATTTTGAGAGGATGAGGCAGGAGGATCCTTTGAAGACTATGGAACTTCTTGTAGCATAGCAATACCTTGGATCTTAACAAACAGAAAACCCACAACTGCCATGATCTGATGAATTAACTGGTAAAAATCTAATAATACAGTATAATACAGAAATAGGGTCAGAAAGATCTCTTGTACATAGGAGCACTTGTTGCCAAGCCTGACAACCAATGTGAGTGGACTCCATATGGGGAAGAGAAAACTGACTACTGCTCTCTTTCTGCCAGGTGAACACCCTCCTCACACACGTTAAATAATATATTGAGGGTGGGTGCTCAGTAGTAGGAATGCTTACTTAGTATTTTTAAGGATTTAAGGACGTGGGTTTCATGCCCAGTACAATCAACAGAGAAAAGAAACAGAATGTGAAGAGAGGCAAACAGAGTAGCAGAAATAATGATAGCCTGACATTTTTGTTTTGTTGTATGATTTCACACTCAGACTTAAGTTCTTGGCAATTTGTATTTTGTTCAGACCTTAAAGCATAATACTGTTGGGGGAGAAAAGAGAAAACTGTATTTAATGATCTTTTAAAATCAACGAATAGCAAACACTAAATATGTGAGGCAGGAATTTATAAATTTAGGTATTTTAATTTATTGTAACAATTCTTATATTAAGAAGTGACCAATAAAAAGTTCCGGAGAGAAAACCTGAATCATATGTAAAATGGTTATTCATTTTTCATTTTTTTGGGGGGTAGGGTCTTACTATAGCCTTGGCTGTCCTCAAATTCACAGAGATCTACCTGCCTCTGCCTCCCAGGAATTAAAGGTGTGTGCCACTACCGCCCACCAAGATTAACTCTTTTAAGCATGCATCACTGTTAACACAAATAAGATAGATATAGAAGCAGACCTCAGGAAGAAAAAGCTTCTGGATTTTAGAACATTTCTAAAAATTCCTCTATATTGTTTTAAAAGTTAATTTTAGCTCAAACTTTTGTAACTGATTGAAAAATAGTCTTTTTGAAACCACCATACTCTGGTGTTTTCTTTCTTTACTCCTGGTAAACTATTTTGAAATTAAGCTAGGGAGATTCAGTAAACACTTTTTAAAAGAATACTTATCAACCTTTCAGTTTTTAGAAAAAATAATAACCATTACTGATAAGAGAAATGATGAAGGGACATTCAGATAAAAACCAATGATCTCTAAGGTTTTTCTTTATTGCATATTTCCCTGAAAAAGTGTTTTTCTTATCTAAAGCTATACATCATTTGTTAGATATTTAACTACCAATTAAGAAAGTTGAAAATTCTTAAATTAGTAAAACTAGTGTCAGAAAAATTGCAAAATAGTAAAGGCAGATGAAATATTTATAATCTGAAATAATCTACATAGATTAACAGTTTAATATAGACATTTTCCCTGAATATGTAGTTAAATGTTTTATCAAAATGTACCCACACGCCGGGCGTTGGTGGCGCATGCCTTTAATCCCAGCACTCGGGAGGCAGAGGCAGGCGGATCTCTGTGAGTTCGAGGCCAGCCTGGTCTACAAAGTGAGTTCCAGGACAGCCTCCAAAGCTACAGAGAAACCCTGTCTCGAAAAACCAAAAGTACCCACATAAATACTAATTATTATAGGAGCAAATCTCATGGTTCATTGAAAAGTAATGATCACCTCTTTACACTTATACACTTCCTGTTATTAAGTGTTTTCACAGACTCTGTCCTCTTTTTTATATGTTAGTTTATATTTAATTGTATAGTGAATGGGGGGTGGTGGTGCCTGAAGTGTTGCTTGCTGAAGGAAGAGCATAGGGATAATAAGTGTATTTATATATTGCTAGCATTGAAATTATTAAAACTTAGCTAAAGAAGAGAGAAGAATGATCTAACAACAATGAGCTGCTAATATTTTCATAGCCAAAGGAAAAAAGCTAATCTTCCATCAACCATTTAAGTAAATAAATGAAAAATTATCCAGGAGTTGGGAACTTGATAGAGAACTTGAATCTGGAACAAAGAGCCAGAGTTAGCTTTTGGTTTTGGGGCTCTACCACTGGTTTAGTTCTGTAACTTTGGTCACATCATATTTGCAAATATGAGGAGCTAGAACAAGAGACTTCTTGGCCCCTTTCAGGCTCTAAAAATATGTTAAGTGGGGCACAACCTCCAAGAAACAGTGATACAGTTTTACTTATCTTTTTTTGGGGGGGGGGTGGGCTCGAGACAGGGTTTCTCTGTGGCTTTGAAGGCTGTATAGGAACTAGTTCTTGTAGACCAGGCTGGACCATCCAGAGATCTGACTGCCTCTGATTCCCAAATGCTGGGATTAAAGGTGTGTACCGTATCTTTTATATCCAAACTGAGGAATATTTCAAATCCGGAACATGAAATGGTCTGGGAATACACACTATAGCCTGTGTATGTGGTGGCAGAGGTCAACAGCAGGCATCTTCCTCTAGTGTTCCACCTTACTTTTGACATAGGATCTCTCACTGACCCTGGAGTTAAGCAAGAGGTAAGTTTGGAGGCTCCACATGTCTCCACCATCTGGCCTCCTTCCCCTCCTTTGCCTCAGGGTGCTGTTGTTACAGCCCAGCCTTTATATAGGTTCTTGTACTCAGAACCTTGCATGTAAGTACTTCAACAGCTGAGCTTTCTCCCTAGCCCTTTAAAATTATAAACTTATTGGTTTTAAAATTTATTGTTTAGACAAGGTCTCACTAGGTAGCCCAAGTTGGTCTCTAAACTGAAACCCTCATTTTCTGTGCCACCCAGGTGCTGAATTACAAATGTGCACCACCACAATGGCTCCTTATTAGTATTTATGACAGGAAGAATAAAAGATGTCACCTATCACTTAAATAATTTTCCCCCTCAATAGTCTGTCCGTTTCCCCAAGATATTAGCAGGACTATTGCCTGAAAAACATCCAACCCTGAATTACTGTACTTAAAATTGAGGGTTAAAAAAATAACTACATGTGGCCGGGCGGTGGTGGCGCACACCTTTAATCCCAGCACTCGGGAGGCAGAGGCAGGCGGATCTCAGTGAGTTCGAGGCTGGGCTGGACCGATAGCCTCCAAAACAATACAGAGAAACCCTGTCTCGTAAAAACCAACCCCCCCCCAAAAAAAAACAAAAAACAAAAACTACATGTATTTGAAATAGAGTCCGAGGACAGATGACACCTTGAGGAAGCCAGTTCCCTACTCCTATCATGTAGCCCTGGGAATGGACTCAGCTTGGTCAAGCTTGGTAACAAGCACCTTAAACCACTGAGTCATCTACAAGTCCAGGCTGGAAAATTTTAATTAACAATACCATTAAGAGTCTGAATTATTTGCTAAGGAAAAAAATCATATTCTACTTAAGAGAGTATCTTTCATCTAGAACGTAAGATAAGGATAGACTTTATTTTGAAGCTTTACCACATATTACATATGAAATACACTACTTGCCAAGAGTTTCAAGTAACTTTTCTATGCTTCTGTATATCTCTACGTAAAAGACTATTGTAGAATATTATTTTAAGGTGCTTAATTTTGTTTATGCCTGAAACATTTGTTTAATGATACAAAGAAGTGTTTGTTTAAATAAAATTCACCTGTAGTCAGAAGGCAGTGTCAGCAACTGATAGGAAGTTGTAGGGAGCAGCTAGGTGGAGAAGGGTTTATAAGGAGAGGCGAGAAAAAGCAGGAGAACTTCTTGGGAGATGAGGTGAGCTACGTGAGCTGCTATTCAGTCTGAGAAACAAGATTCTACCTCAACCTTTAAATCTTGAGTTCTTTAACAGTACAGAAATTTAAATGAGTTTCCTTAGCAGCTTTGAAAGAGTCCTCAGTGCCAGAGGGAACAGAATCCCCTCAGGCTTCTTGTTCTTGTGGCCTAACTGCTGCAGAGAAGTTGCAGTTGCTAAATAGGAGAGACGTAGCTTTAAAGACAACAACAATTAAAAAGAAAAACAAATGACTTTAAAAAATGTATTTCCTCCACTAAGTGGTGTCACTATTTAAAATGGTTCATAAAAACTGTAGAAAAAATTATGTTTGAAGTCCAAATCTGGAATCACAAACAACTGTTATCACACTGTTCATACATTTATCTCCACAAGCATTATCGGTCGGGCCCCTCACACCACCAGTCAATGAACCCTGCGCTCACCTTGTCCTTACACGGCCTTTGGCAGTTCTGTGCTGCGCACACGGCATTCTCATCATCGGATTCCTCTGCTCCTGACCAGTCATACTTTGAGGGGATATCCAGCACTTTTTTCTCTCTTTTCTTCTCAGTACTCTCTTTCACAGGCTCAACTTTGGCTGCAGCAGCCTTTTCTTTCTTTTTCTTTCTCTCTTCTTCTTTTGCTAGCTTCTTGGCCAATTTATTCAGCTCTTTTGATTTCTCCACATTTAATTTTAATTTCTTCTTTTTAGGTTTATCTATTTTCTTTAGCTCCTTGGTTTTCTGTTTTCCTTCTCCAAAAAACTGTTCCACCTTCTCTAGTTTCCGTTTCCGTTTCTTCTCTGAAGAATCCTTTCCCTTCATTTTTAGTGGTTTCTCTTCCATGCTATCATCCTTCAAAAATATAAAATTAACCAGCATTTTAATGGAAAGCTTAAAAAATGGTGTTATTCTTTTATGTGAGGTACTCAGAACAAATAAATTAGCAGACACAAAAAGTAGAATAGGGGCTGGAGAGATGGCTCAGAGGTTAAGAGCACTGACTGTTCTTCCAAAGGTCCTGAGTTCAATTCCCAGCAACCACATGGTGGCTCACAACCACCTTGAATGAGCTCTGATGCCTGCTGCTGGCATGCAGACAGAAGATTGTATACATAATAAAAAAAAAAAAAAAAAAAAAGTAGAATAGGCAGTGAAGGAGGGGAAACAGACTATATTGTTTGATGGTACAGATTTCTGTTTGGGATGATTATAGAGTTGTAGAAAACTGGGTATTGGTGGTATATATCTATAATCCCAGTACTTGGGAGACAGTGGCCAGTGGGTCGCTGCAGGTTCAAAGGCAGCTTGGTCTATATAGTGAGAGCATGTCTCAACTTCCCAACCCCCAAAATGAGTTCTAGGGACGGATTGTGTTGGTACTTGCATATAATATGAATGTAAATAATACAACTGAGCTGTCTATTAAAAAAAAAGTGATAGCTCTTGTTTTGTAGTCACTACATCAAAAAATTTTAAACTGCCACTAAGAAAGTTTGGGTTGCCAAAGTCCCTGTCTCACAAAAAAAAAAAAAAAAAGAAGGAAAATTAACTTTAACACCCCAGCACCCCAGAGGCAGTAGGTGCTCTCTTCAAGGTCAAAGATAGTTGAGGCTACATAATGAGACCTCTTTGAGACAGAATATTCAATGAAAAAAAAAAAAAAGAGTAGAAAATAATACCAACCCTATATTCAGAAATGGCATGCCTATGATCCTAGCATGATCAAAGGAGATCATGGATGTAAAAACACCATTATGTATAAACTGCTAATGTAAATGTAGCACATGACTGTGAAGTCTCCATTCTAACTAATCCAGTTCTACTTCCTCCCCTTTACCTCTTTTCCTAAGCACATGAGCGCGCACATGATATGTGTATACAAGTCGGAATGTGTGTGGAAGCCTGAAGTTGATGTCTGTGTCTTCCTCAATCACTCTCCACTTAAAACTGAGGTATGGTTTCTTTCCGAAGCTTAACATTTTTGCTAATGTTACTAGCCGGTTGGCTCCAGAGATTCCCGACCTTTGTCTCTCATACACTGGGATTACAGGAGGCTGGCCACCAAGATCACCTAGGTTTTTTGTTTGTTTTTGTTTTAAATGTCGGTGCTGGAGATGCAAACTCTGGTCCTCATATTGGCACAGCAAGCACTTAACCTACTGACCCATCTCCCCAGCTACACCTTTTAAAAACTACCACATTTACCCAATTCCCTACTCCTCCATACCCCAGACAGAGTTTCTGTATAGCCCTGGCTGTCCTTGAACTCACAGATTCGCCTGCCTCTGCCTCCTGAGAGTTGGGATTAAAGGTGTGTGCCACTAACCCCTGACCATATTTACCCAATTTTAAAATAACTGTTCTAAAATCATCTAAATTTAAAAACATAGAAAATTTAAATTGTATGTGTATGTGTGTATGTTTCTGTGTGGATATATGCATGTGAGTGGAGGGGTTTTTGGAGTAGAGAAAAGTGCTTCAGATCCCCTGAATTAGAATTAGAAGTGGTTATGAGACACCCAACGTGGTGCTAGGACTGGCCTACACCGTATACTGCAGTATATACTCTTAACCACTGATTCATCTCTCTAGACCCTAAACTGCTTGATTTTTTTTTGTTTTTTGTTTTTTCTTTTTGTTTCTGAGACAAGGGCTTCTGTAGCCGAGGTTGGGCTCAAAGAAGCCAAGGAGACATTGAATGCCTTATCGTCCTGCCTCCACTTCTGTTTTAGGATTACAAGCCTGTACCATACTTGGCTAAACTGTTTTTTTTTTTCCTTTGCTTTTTAAAAGCAGAAATAAAAGAACTATTACACAAATTTCAATAAAGAAAACAAAGGAACAAATACTTTTGCTTAAATAAAAGAATAAGACTGCCAAATTACTACCCACTCAGCCATCCCTTTGACAGCATCCACGGTACTACTAAGGACCTGTACATGTTAAATATCTTTTAAAATCACTATTGAAATTAGTAGGAAGTCCATACCTCCATGATATGTAAGAATCTGTCCTCTGAGGGTGGATGTGTGGCCTGCAGAATCCGCCATATGTGTTGTGTTTCATCCAGAGACACTTCTAGGAGGTCTCCAACCATCATGAGTTCTTCCAACTGGGCTTTTGCTCCAGGAGACAGCTCCAATACTGGAGGCTCCAAACTTCGGGGAACCAAAGGGCTCTTCCGAGGCTGCTTTCTTGGTGTGCTAGAACCTTTCCCCAAAGACATCATGAAACAAAGCAAAGAAGTGAAATTGATATACAAATGTTTTCAAAGTAAATGTTTAGGAAAGAAATTTACCTCTCCGCTCTATAGTAAATTTAGATAACTGAATTAATTATATTAGTATTAAAAGGGGGGCTGGGCAATGGTGGTGCACACCTTTAATCCCAGCACTTGGGAGGCAGAGGGAGGTCTGTTTGGTCTACAGAGCTAATTCCAGGACAGCTAGGACTGTTACACAGATAATCCTTATTTCAAAAAACAAAGCAAACAGAAAGAAACCTCCTCCCCAAACAAAGAAGTTTTGCCACTTGGAGTGGCCTCCCAAGTAGCTAGGATATAAGCACAAACTATCAGACTTTAAAATAAAAATGATGTAAAAAAATGAATACAGGAAGCTTGTGACATGGCTCAATGTGCATAGTATTTGCTACACAAGCATAAGGACCTGAGTTTGGATCCCCAGCATCCATCCACATGAAGCTGGGTGTGGCAGTAAGCAACTGTAACTGTAACTTAGTGCTGTGATATGGAGACAACCCAAAATCCCAGGGCCAGTCAGTCTAGTCCATCAGTGGGCTTCAGGTTCAGATGAGAGATCCTGTCACAAAAATCAAGACTGAAACTGACAGTGGAAGACACCTGACATCAGTGCAGAACTTTAAGCACATATACATCCAACCACCCACAGCTGCCCACACAGGAAGCCAAGATTCTAAGGGCCATCCTCAATAGCTGATTTAGAGTTTAAAACTGATTCTTTCAGGGCGACGGTGGTGCACATGTTAAACCCAGCACTAGGGATTGAAGGTAGGTAGATGCAGAAGGATCTCTGTGAACTAGAGGCCATTTTCCAGAGCAGTGAAGTAAAGTACTATTTATTTTCTCTAGGTAGAAGAAAAGTGAACATCATTGAGCAAGCACTCATCAAAAGAAAGAACTTTCTAACAATCAAGAATGGCAAAATCTAGAACTTGAGAGACGGCTCAGTGGTTAAAAACACTGCTCTCAGTCAGGCAGTGGTGATACACAACTTTAATCCCAGCACTCAAGAGGCAGAGGCAGGCGAATCTCAGTGACTTCAAGGCCAGCCTAGTATACAGAGTGAGTTCCAGAATAGGTTCCAAAGCTACAGAGAAACCCTGTCTTGAAACACCAAACAAACAAAACACTGCTCTTGCACAAGATACAGGTTCGATTCCCAGAACCCACATGGTAGCTTAAGATAGTTCCAAGGAATCCAATGCCCTCTTCTGACTTCCTCAGGCACCAGGCATACACACAGTGCACATATATACAAGCAGGCCAAACACTCATACACATTAAAAAAAGAAAAAAATCTTAAGACAAAACAAAACAAAACCCCCCACAATACTGAAGCCAAAACCAGAATGGTACATATTTGTAATTCCAGCACTCAGGAAGCTGAAGCAAGAGGATTGCTATAAATTTGAGGTCAACAAAGGCTACACAAAGAGAATCAGACCAGCTAAAGCTTTAAAATGAGACTCTGTCTCTAAACCCCAAAACAATAGTCTCCATAAAATAAAAGAACACCCAAGCCCAGTATGAATATTCTTTTTTTTATTCTTTTTTTTTAAATTTAGATAAGAAACAAGGTTGCTTCACAAGTCAGTTCCAGGTCCCTCTCCCTTTCCCTCCCCTCCTCCCGTGCCCTCCCCCACCCTCCCCCCCAGTATGAATATTCTTATGGAGCACTGAGTTTCTTGACATCTGGTATTGATCGAACAGAGATATGTAAAGGTCTGTCAGAGATGTTACACAAATAAGACACATGACCACCTGACTATAAAATTTCCCTAATCAGGATGATATAATTTTATTACCTTTTCATTCTATCATCTAATGACAGAAAATGAAAAGCGGATTTTGATTTTCCCCAACCACAATAGTATTTTCAAGTTCTTTTAGTAAGTGAAAACCATGTATGCATTCAAGAGGGATTGACAATCAGAATACAATGTCTTTTCTGTCTGTTTCAACTTACATTCTATAGATACATAATTTTATTTTGTTTTTCTCAGGGCTGAGGACCAAACCTAGGATTTGTACTTGCTAGGCAAACACTCTACCACTGAACTAAACCCCCAACCCTCATGTTTTATTTGGATACTTTTTAGTTATTGTGTGAGTTATAGGTGCACATGTGCCAAAGCACTCAGAAGTTCGACCACGGTGTCTTGAGTCCTTGTTGAGGGACTGGTTTCCCCTGCTGTGCTGCTTACTACAGACTAACTGGCCTGAGAATTACCAGCCGAATCTCCTGCTCCGACATGAGGATTCCAGATGCATGCCTGGTGCTTAACCATCTCCCAGGCCCATTTATATGTTTAGAAAGACAGGGTCTCATGTAGCCCAGGCTGCCCTAAAACCTGCTCTCCTGCCTTCATCTCCTAAGAGCTTGGATTACAAGAATTTGCCAGGATGCCCAGCTCCTACAGTCTTTCCAAGGGTAATTATTACCTTGAGAACAACTCTTAGAAGCAGAAGAATATGCATGCTCTGCACAGAATGAAGGTGCCGTCCACATGTGAGTCACTACTTCCTCAGACTTGATGGGAATTTCTTCATCACAAAAGAGATTGGGTTCTAGACTACTGGAGGACTTCACACTGGCTGTATCCTACGGAACAAAGAGAAGTTATCAGAATTATAACCACTTATTCTACAAAAACTTATAAATGAATGCTTTCAGGTTAAAAACTTCTGATATAAGACACTAAAAACATGAAATTAAGATTAACTATGATATTAATATAGAGAATTACAACACACACACACACACACACCTTAAATAACTTGAGCCCAAAAGGGAAAGTCAAACTAAAAATAATCTACAAAGATCCACATTAAATTACCTACCAAAATCTATTTAATTCCATATAAACATCCTTACTAACAAGAATCCTTCAATTTTTTTTATTTTTAGTTATGTATATGTGTGTGTGACTGTACATTTGATTACAAATACCAATTGAGGTCAAAGATATTGGTTCTTCTTGAGCTGGAATTACAGGTGGTTGTGAGCTACCCAATGTAGGTGATGGGAAACAAACTCAGGCCCTCTTCAAGAGAAGTATGTGCTCTTAACAGTAGAACCATCTCTCCAGCCCCAAGTTAGTAATTCATGATCTTTTCTTTTATTCTCTACCCAAGGCAGAGTTTCTCTGTGTAACATTCATAGTTGTCCTGGAACTCAATTTGTAGACCAGGCTGGCCTCGAACTCACAGAGATCAGCCTGTCTCTGCTTCCCAAGTGCTGGGATTAAAGGTGTGTGCCACCACTTAAGAGGAAGAAGGAAAGTTCAAATGTGAAATTTTAATCCCTTCTAAAGGTTTTCGAATCCACATACTCTTGCCAAGTGCCCTTATGTAATACAATGAAGAATTTGAATGGCAATAAACAAGTTATACAATTCTTCTATACAGTTCTAGCTAGGTTTCAGATGATTTCCAGGGACTTTTCTTCATCTTTATTATCACTTCAACTTTAAGTTTAACATCCGAGTTTCGGTAATTTTGGCCATTTTCTTTCCTGTGGTTGTAATAGTTTTCTTTAGTGTTAGTAAGTATATTTCTATGTTTGATTTGTCTAATCACAGAGTGCCTTCTTCTCTCTGAGTGGTACTGGGCACTGAGTTACTGCTCACTGAAAAAAGAAACCCCAAATAAAATCAGAAGAGGTATGTGAATCTATGTCTATTGATTTCAAGGCTAGCTTAGTCTAAATATTGAGTTCCAGGCCAGCTAGGACTTCATAGTAAAAACTCTGTCTCAACAAAAGAAAAAGGAGAAAAGGAAAGGGAAAGCAATGGATACAATAAGATAGGGCCGCGACTACCTCAGCAGGTAAGGGTACTTGTTACCAAGAATGATAAGTACGATCCCAAAGACCCATGTGGTGGAAGGAGAACTGACTTCCAAAAGTTGTCCTATGACCTCCATGTAAGTGTCATGGTGTGAATGAGTATGTGCACACAAACAAATGTGATTTTAAGAAATTTAAAATAAGGTGATGGCTTCTTGAGCAACCATATCCAAGATTAACTTCTGGTATCTACACACATGCATACTCAACCATATACATGACTGTACACTCACACATACCCACACAAGACTCCGCCACAGAATTTTTAGATTTGAGAGATGGTTAAGTGGCTAAAAGCACTTGCTACTTTTGCAGAGGACTGGGGTTTGATTCTCAGGCAAAGTACTCATACACATAAAAAAATAAATAAATAAAATAAACTTTTAGATATGGTAAATGCTTTAAGCAAGCAGTAGGACACAAAATCAACAGAAAAATCAGTAGCTTCAGCTGGGAGATGGGTCACAGTCATTAAAATGACTCAAACACAAGAACATTGAATCTGATCCCCAGTTTCTATGTAGAAAAATAAAGTCAGATATGGCAGCACACCAGTGCTCTAAGAGCTGGGGAGATGGAGACAGAAAAAGTCCTGGGGCTTTCTGGCCCTAGGTTGTGGAGATGGCTTTGTAGATAAAAGTGTTTGCTGCAGGGCTGGAGAGATGGCTCAGAGGTTAAGAGCACTGGCTGCTGTTCCAGAGGTCCTGAGTTCTGTTCCCAGCAACCACATGGTGGCTCACAACTATATGTAATGAGATGTGGTGCCCTCTTCAGGCCTGCTTGTATACATGCAGACAGAACACTGTATAATAAATAACTAAATAAATCTTTAAAAAAAAAAGTGTTTGCTACAAAAGCATGATGACCAGAATTTAGATCCCCAGAACTAATGAAAAAACCTGAGTAGGCAAGGCAACCATCTGTGTTTGGAAGAGAGACAGAATTGTTGGCGCAAGATAACTTGCTGGAATCTGAGAACTCCAGATTTAACAAGCAATCTTGAACCATCAGGAAAGTGGCCCAGAAAGGCCTCTCCACAACATCAATCTCAGACCTCTACATAAAAATGCTCGCACAAAACCACTGACCAGGTGGCGGTGGCACACATCTTTAGTCCCAGCACTTGGGAGGCAGAGCAGGCAGATTTATGTGAATTCGAGGCAGCCTGGTCTACAGAGCTACAGGACAGGCAGGACTACACAAAGAAATCCTGTCTTGGAAAAACAAAACAAAAAACCAACCAAAAGCAAACAAAAGCCAGTCAGTGGGCACAGATGCAATGCCTCCTAATCTCTGAAGAATGCCTCTATATCAGAGTACCAACCTCCCAGCTTAAGAGGCACAGATACTAAGAGAGCAACCAAGTTACACATAAAACCACCACCTACTTCTAGGTCTCTCTCTACATCCAGATGTTATCATGAGGCAAAACCCAAAGGGCTTACATCTAACACAGAGTGGCAACGAAAGGTCAACTGGATCTAACACAAAGGTGTTGAAGTCAGTGTAATGTCACTAACAAAACAATCGTACTAATGTTAATTTGTTCTGACCATAACTGTACCCCTGTAAATCCTAACCAGGGCAAAGTACTACACTGTATCTAGCACTCTCTGTGTAAAGAGACAAGAAGAATAGAACAGGTTCCTACTAGGGAACTACTAAAGCTTGGGCCAGAAATCCTCAAGCAGAAAACCTTTGCCTCCACCAAAATATAAGTACTGGAATGCTTCAACCTAATACCACAGAGTTGCAGCCCTGCAGCCTTATAATCCAAGGCTATGTCCAGAACCCAACACTGTTTAATCAGAACCTTTAACTAATTGCACAGCAGGGAATGCATAACTAGAAATTACCTGTACAGCTCATACTAACCTTCCAAGACCAACACTAGCCAATTTTAACTGTTTTTATTTATATTGTGGAAATTACATATTGGAAACTGAACACAAGTAACTACTCTAACTGCACAAGAATATCTTCTTGTAGACTGTCATCTTGTGTTACAGAAAGTCTGTTACAGCCTAACCCTTTGCCCCGTGCAATGTAGCTTTTTTAAAAAGATTTATTCTTTTTTATTTATGTTTATGTGCATGTGTGAAGGAGCCTATAGAGACCAGAAGAGTACCGGATTCATGGAATTTGAGTTATAGACATTTATGAGCTTCCATGTGGGTACAGGGAACTAAATCCAGGTCTTCTGTAAGAGCAGTGAGCAGTAAGCACTTGTAGCACCTATATCCACCAGCTCTCATTTCCCCAACTGCATAGTTTTCTATTACATGAAAGGTGAATTCATTCAGTCACCAATCCCTTTCCCACCAGTAGTATCCATCACTCTATGCAGAAAAAGAGAGACGGGAGCAAAAGACTCTTAGCACATCTAGGGTGGGATGGTCAGATGCTGGCTAACTAAAAAGGGTTTTACTAAGCAGCCTGTCTGGTCTGGAACTCACTATTTAGACTAGGCCAGCCTCTGCATCCCAACTGGTGGGATTAAATGTTAAATGCCTGGCAGGCCTGGGGCTTTTGTTTTTTTTTTTTAATCAGACACAATTTCTGTGTAGCCTGTCATGGAACACTGTAGCCCAGGGATCTGCCTTCCTCTGGGATTCTTTAACCCCACCTCTGGGATTCTTAAAACCGTACAGGCCAGGCATTGGTGGTGCACACCTTTAATCCCAGCACTCAGGAGGCAGAGGCAGGTGGATCTCTGTGAGTTCGAGGCCTGCCTGGTCTACACAGCGAGTTCCAGGACAGCCTCCAAAACAATATAGAGAAACCCTGTCTCGAAAAACCTGACCACTTGGGTGGGATCCCTGGAATCCACATAATAGAAGGAGAAAATTGAATCTGCCAAGTTGTCCTTTGACCTTATAATAGCCATAGCAGAGGCACTTCACCATAAATGTAAGATTTTTTTTAAAGTTTCAGGTTTTTTTTCAAGCTTTGAAAAACTGTTATCACCACATACTCAAGACTTTTATGTAAGTAGGTTTCTCTTCCACCCTCAGTCCTCAAGTATTAATGTTCAACAATTTTAAAATAGAACTCACCAGAAATGTATTCCTACCCTGCCCCTGTAATTACCTTCATGTCATAGCCATATGTCTCTCGAATATCTTCATCAGAATCTGTTTCCTCGTCATCATAGTCCAGTGTTTGGCGGGGAGAAGATGACACACTGCTTGCCACCCGGTTGAAAGCAGATTGCTGGAAACTAGGTAAATGTCCCTAAACAACAAAGATGAACAGACAAACAGACTAAAGAAACAGGTAATTAATATATACTTAACATCAATGAAATGTAGCTAGCTTACTTAAAAAGCAGCCAGCATAAAATAAATAATGCTACAGTCTACTTGAATATTTTCAGATAGTATTTTGATGAAATGACCTGAAGAGAAGCAAGGTCGTGTATGCAGAAGAAGAGGTGATGTTACTAGTCAAACTGACAAATACTACCACATGAAACACAAGGTAAATTAGAAGCTGACCTGTAAGTCTGGATTAGCAGCTGCTTTTTGGAGTTCTGCACTGATAATCTTTTCAGTTTTTTCTCGAGCTGCTTGTTCCACCATACGTTGACTTAACACAGAGAGTTTGGCCAGGGCAGAGGACAGTTCATCTGTGGCTAAAGCTTGCCGTGCTCTATCTTGCCAACTCATGGCACGTTCTGTCAAACACTGAAGTGCCTCTCCTTCAGGCAACCGTACAGGCAACTTCTGAAGGGATACCAGCAATGACAGAATAGTCTCTAGCCTGGGCCTTCGCGATCTCATGCAAAGAGGGCAAAGGAATTTTACATCTTTAGCCTGCCAGCTGGATCCCTTTTTCTGGGAACTTGATTTAGGAAGGGGAACACAACTATTATGGAACCAGTCTTTGCAGAGTTCACACTGTAGCATAAACCCACTGGCTGTCTTCCGGCAAATACAAAATTTTACTTCTTCTATGCGGTCCACAATTGTCATCTTGGCTAGGTTGGCTGCTCTGAGGGAATGCATGGCCTCAATCTCTTTTTGCTCTCGTTCTTTGAAAACTGCCACCTGTACACAACAAGCATTTAATTAAAAAGAGTCATTCTAAAAACCTACAAAGTATCCAAGAATGCCAATGGCAATTTCCTGAAATTCCCTTCCAGCATCCTCATGAAGATTTCTCATTTGTAAACTACTATAATACTTGACATTTTTACATTAGAGTACTTTCTGTAGGTAGGGTACAGGATAAAGAGGATATTTCCTGAGATCAAGCACTTGCACCAAGTGCCTAGTATCAAGGTACCAGGAAACCAAGCCTGGCTCTTGGACTTAAAGACTATTGAACTGCGGCACAACTTTTCAGATTTCATTTTTCTGAAAAGTGTAGGCATGCCACCTACCATATTTTATTGTTTAAAGATTAAATACAATAATGCACCAAGGCATCTAATCTGATATCCAGAACATAAAGAGTAAGTAATGGTTTCCCATTCCCCAAGGGAAAGTTTGATACAGATAAACATTCTTACTTTCCTCTGGGAGACCTCTACTTATCATTGGAAGAATAAAGCCTGATGGATGATCTACTACAACAGTATCTCTAATACTAACTTTAACCCAATAAATAAGAACAAACAGAATTTTTTAATGGTTTTTTTGAGACAGGATTTCTCTGTATTGTTTTGGAACCTGTCCTGGAACTCACTCGGTAGACCAGGCTTGGTCTCAAACTCACAGAGATCCCCCTGCCTTTGCCTCTGCCTCCCGAGTGCTGGGATTAAAGGCGTGTACCACCACCGCCCGGCAAGAACAAATAGAATTTAAAGATTACAAACAGCATTAGCACATATTCTTTTTAAATTACTGGTAGCTCTGAAGCAATTAAGTATTTTCTAGTTCTACCTGCTGATAAGAATGACTTACTTGGCAAGCTCTCTAGTAAGACCATTTTCTTTGGCCTCAAAATTGGATTACTTATAGGCAGAAAGAATGGTATCACATTATTCAGTGCACGCAAACCCCTACAAATATTATTTCCCAAACTAATTTTTATTTTCACTCTACTTCTCAGGCTCCTAATAATCCCATTCCTCCTGTAAGTTTTTAAACAACACAATTCTTGTAACCACAAATATTTTACTGAGCACTCACTCTACTGCAAGATACTAATAAAAGAATGTTGAGAGGTTTGTAATGGTTATCAATAAACTGGCAGTTTCTTTGAAAATCATGACAAACTACTAAGAACCCTAAAGTGCTAACTCAGCAATTCTATTCCTACAGATCAAGAGTAAGAAATTATTTTTCAAAAAGAAATGGGCAGCGAATTCATGGAAAACACCAGTGCCTTTTATTCAGCTTTCCTAGAAACTAAAACTGCCCCCCTCAAAAGGCCAAATTTTAAAAATGCATTTAAAAGTAGCTTCAATCCATATCCATGTAGTTGTAATAATGTAAGGTGTTATTTCAAGATCGGGGGGGGGGGGAGAACTTTATATATTCTTATCACAAATAAATGATAAATATTAGAGGCTAAAAAAAAGATCCTACAAAGAAATTTATATTCTTATCTATAATAGAATAGAAAAAGCTTAGTAACAGACAAAATATTAAACTACGGGTGACTACTGAGCAGACAAAGGGTATATAATTCAATAGTAAAGCACTCTAGTATTCAAGAGATCCACATTTAATCCCAAGAGCCACACGCACAAAACCAACGATGACGCAACGTTTTCTAAGTGTTAAATGGAATTTTATAACTATTAAAAGAACAACAATAAAGAATAAATGTGGAGTTTGGGGATATAACTCAGTGAGACAGCATTTGATCAGGATGTGTCCATCCTAGTTTGATTCCTAATAGCAGCCAAAAATTAAATAAATAAAAGGAAGAAGGAAAAAGAATATAAAAAAGAAAAATAAACCCTTTTGGGAAGAGAACAAACAGCAAACTTCTTATACTATGATACATACACATACATATATATCAATAAAAAAACACAGGTAAATAAACAGTTAAAAACCTACTAACAGCCAGGCGTTGGTGGTCCACGCCTTTAATCCCAGCACTCGGGAGGCAGATGAAGGCGGATCTCTGTGAGTTCGAAGCCAGGCTGGACTGACAGCCTCCAAAACAGAGAAACTAACATCTTTCACAAAGCTTTGCATTCACAAAGCAAATTCAAGGCCCATCACTTAGTTCCTTACCACCATGGCTGTATCTCTGGTCTCCTCCAATCCTTCCTCTAAGTCACTCAAAGGCTCAAGGTCTAGGTCCTTCTCCTTTTCTTTTTCTATTATTTCTTTTGCTTTTTTCCTCCTGTTTTTACCACTCCCATATACACCAATGTCAGTTCGGGGACTTAGCACCTGTAAAATTAAAAAAAAAAAAAAGAAAATACAACTCTAGTTTAAAAACAAACAAACCAAAAAATTCAAAACCCTTGAGAGTGAAAGTAACCATGAATGGACACATTCACCATGTCCAAAGTAACTATTCATTCTCATATTCTAGAAGCAGGATCTTATTTTGTAGTTCAGGCTGGCCTACAATGTGTGGTGATCCTTTCGCCTCAGCCACCACACCATGCATGTTATTTGTTTAAATTTTCATAACAACTATACACAGCACACATTGTTTCCCAGATTTTATTTATCAGAGGATAAAGGTTTAAATTCTGAAGTCTGTCCTCTTTAACTATTGTGTTCAACGGCTCAGGATAAAAAGAATTATGTTTCTGAGGGATAAAATACTTCAGTAGAGTCTAATAACAGAGGTTGAGATATATGCTGGTTACTTTTTCTGGATACAGCACAGATTAATGAACTTGCCTAAGACTTTAGGTTTCAATTCAACATCTAATACTACCTAATAGAAATTAATTATAGGGCTGGAGAGGTGGCTCAGAGGGTAAAACTGCTCTTCCAGAGGTCCTGAGTGCAATTTCCAGCAACCACATGGTGGCTCACAGCCATCTACAATTCAATCTGGTGCCCTCTTCTGGTATGTATGCAGAACACTGTATATGTACAAAATATATACATCTTTAAAAAAATTAATTATAATAATGACTAAATTAACTGAAAAGAACCTTTCACCGATACCACTACAGGTAGAGATCTATCAACTACTGTGAGAGCGCTGGAGAACACACACACGAACTACTCTTCACCTGTAACAATGTATGGCTAGAATTCTTCTTAAGGAAGGTTCGCCCAGTCCGTTCTCTCCAGGCCCGTGCTGCTGCCACCTGTGACTCCACTTGAGGCAAAGCATCAAGACGCACAGGGATAGGGCGTCCTTTAGCAGACAAGTTCTCAAGCTGCTCTAAGTAAGCATAGTTGCTGCCACTCTGGAAAAAGAAAAAGTACAATTGCAATTCTTTCATGGAGTCTGGCAATATACTGCTGGAGAAACTTGGTTTAATATTGACTTTTTTTTTTGTAAATACGAAGCATGGAATGAATCCCAGGTCTTGTACACCAGGCAGGCACTGTACCACTAAGGGACATCTTCAGTCATAGTGCTAAATTTTGTGCTAAATCAACAATTGGATTGCTTTAATGAATTTAATTTCATTAAAAATTAAATGAAAAATTAATTTCATTTAATTTTCAGAAAAAGTTAATTTCATTTAACTTTCAGAAAAAGTTTATAAAAATTAATTTAAAAATTTATTTTCGAGGCAGTGTCTCAATTATGTAGCCCTGAATGGCCTAGAACTAACTCACTTTGTGGGCCAGGTTGGCCTCATACTCAACAGAGAGTCACTTCCCTCTGACTCACGAATTAATTTATATTTTTTTTATTTTTTATTTTATTATTATATTTTATTTGGTTTTTCGAGACAGGGTTTCTTTGTATTGTTTTGGAGGGTGTTCTGAACTCGCTCGATAGACCAGGCTTGCCTCTGCCTCCTGACTGCTGGGATTAAAAGCGTGTGCCACCACCGTCCAGCTCCAAATTTAATTTTTATGGACATAAAACTAAAAGCAGTATCTTAAATTGGATAACCACTTACTGCTTAGGTTATACAATGAAAGCTATGAGCAACTACTTTCCTCCTAATTCATGGTATTTTAGTTTTCTATGAAATGAAACCACTATTGTTTTTTAGAACCATTATATTATATTCTAGTAAAAGATTATTTCTCATGTAGCAACTGACATAATTGCCTGAAAATTTTATTTTGAAAGATATACTGACATATCTGGGAAAATAAAGACAAGGTATCTATGAATTTACACTGAGAGTGGTAGTGCATGTTTATAATCCCAGCACTCAGACAATAGAAAGTAGATTCAGAGTTCAAGGCCCACTTTAGCTACACAACGAATTTGAAGTCAGCTCAGGCTATATGAAATACTGTTTTAAAAAACAACCAAATAAATCAATGAATTCTATAAAATAATAGTACAGACACTGAGCTGAAGAGATGGCTCAGTGGTGAAGAGGTTTCTGCTCATGTAGAAGGAGCAGGTTCAGTTCTCAACACCCACATGTGTGTAACTCCAGTTCCTGGAAACACAACACCCTCTTCTAGCTTTTGTGGGCTTCTGCATGTATGTGGTACACATACATGCAATTAGGCACGAGTACATACACATAAACAATGATTTTAAATAATAACATACTCTGTTACTATGAATACTAAAATGGCACAAATCACTAGGGTAACCAGGATAAGAAGAGTTAGCTAAACACACAGATAAAAATGCTCAGCCATGGAAAAGCCAAATTATTGTCCCTAGACTACAGAATATTATCTGGATAAACCAAGAAGTCACATAACCTGAAGAGGAGTTGCCCTACTCAAAACAAAAACAAAAACAAAAAACAAAACAGCAAAACAAAAAACCTGCTTGATTAGAGCCTACAAGTCAGCACTCTACCAAAGGGAAGGACTGACAGACACTCCTTAAAAATTATTAAGGAGGTTAAGTCAGAAGTGGTGACACATGACTATAACCTCAATACTGAAGTGGCAGAGGCAAGGTAGCCTGTGCTACACAGTAAGTTCTACTCTGAATTTCAGGCTAGTCAGAGCTACACAGTGAGAACCTGTCTCAAAGAACAAAAAATTAAAAACAAATAATTTATATGCCAACTCCATCACTTTTAAATATTTACTATTTATTCTGAATTATAAATCAGAGGAAAGAGGGATGGAGAGATGGGCTCAGAGGTTAAGAGCACTGGCTGCTCTTCCAGAGGTCCAGAGTTCAATTCCCAGCAACTACATAGTGGCTCACAACCATCTGTAATGAGATCTAGTGCCCTCTTATAGCCTGCAGGGATACATGCAGGCAGTATACTATACACATAATAAACAAATAAATAAATCTTAAAAAAAAAAAAAAAGAGGGAGGACAGGTGAACTTTAGGTACTATCACTTTTTTTTCTTCTCAAGACAGGGTTTCTCTGTGTAGCCCTGGCTATTATAGAACACCTCTGTAGACCAGGCTGGCCTCCAACTCATAGAGATCCACCTGCCTCTGCCTCCCAAGTGCTGGGATTAAAGATGTGCTACCCTACTGCCCAGTCAGGTACTATTAATTTATTATGATTATTCTAAAGAAGTAAGGTTTACACAGCTTAGTTACGAGAATGTATTATTACCTGGCAGAAAGGCTAAACCGAAAGTTTCCTTACCTGAATAGCTTCCACTTTAGCTGTCCATTCACGAGCCTTTTGTAAGGCTTCTTTTAAGGACAACACATTGGGTAGAAAGGCTGGAATGTTCTTGGCTTCATTCACAATATTTTCTAAATTTGCCATACTGTGTCGAGGTCTAAATGAATAAAATGTTAAGATACTAAGTAAAAGTCCAATTACTGTAAGAATTAAAGTAACATAATGTGTAAATCACTCATGTTCATGAACTTATTTAATTATCACATTCCTATAAGCAAACAAAGACGCTATCATCATTTTTATTCTACAGACAAGAAAACAAAGAGTCATTCCTCTTAAAATAATAAAATACATGACACACCTGGTGCATTGATTTAGAATGAGTCTTGGATCTAGGCTCCTTTTACTTAGTCCTAGACTACCTCCACACTACCTCTCTAAAATACCTGCAATGATCAGAGATGGGCATGGACTAGCAACATAGGGAACAATAAAACAAAAACCCATTTGTGCTGACTATATACTTTCCTTCGACTGTATTCATTAATACCTAATTATTCACTGGTGAACAAAACAAAGACCTCATTCTCATTAATCAAAATCCAAGAATTATACTGGTACTGGAAACTAGGAACAAATAAATTACTTTAGGTTCACAGCCATGGTGAGCAGTAAATAATTCTGCCTAGAGAATTGAAAGTCTTGGAAAACCAAGACCCTAAATAAGTACATTATCGAATGAAAGAAAGTAGACAAAAAGCATGGATAAGTTTTGTTTTTTAAGTTGGCAGTTTTAGCCTGAGATGACACAGAACTAGTATGTGCTTCAATGAGCATTTTGTACTTCTTATTTCCTAACTGTATCAACAACATAGACTTGAAACTTACACTATTTCCTATCAATAGCAGTTACCTAACAAAACCCACTACACAACAGTATGGATATATCTGAAACTCGCTACAGATAGCCCTATGTGATAGCTAGTGATTGGTCAAAAAGGATCAAGACAAGTAATGTAAGTTAATGAAACAGGCTTGCTTTATGTTCCTTCATCTCATTCTACTTTTTTACTTACTTTTAAAATTTATTTTAGGTGTATGGGTGTTTTCTCCTGCGTATGTGTCTAAAAGGAGGCCAGAAGTAGATACAGTATTCTGTAGATAAAGTTACAGATAGTTGTGTGCTGCCTTGTTTTGGGACTTGAGCCCAGGTCCTCTGGAAAAGCAACCAGTGCTCGTAACCATCTCTTTACTCCTTGTTTTAAGTTACTAAAGAGACAAATGTCACCAAATGTTTTTACCTTGCTTGTAGGCAGACCTTAGCCTTCTCTTCCCATCGTTCAGAGACTGTGAGGAGCTCCTGCAGTTCAGCCATTGCTTTTTCCACAGCATGGTGAGGTGCCAATCCTACCCCAGAGTCAATCAGTTTCTTCATGACATCCAAAGTGACTTGCTGTGGATCTGACAAGGTTAGTCTTACTTCATCCAGCCACCGAGCCTGCTGTAGCTCTTGCTTTAGTCGAGGCAATTCAGGTAGTTCTACATAGAGACTAGAGCCCATGTCTATCAACATCTGGAGTTTGGAAGAATCTGGGGTTTCATCCATCATGGCCTCCTGGGCACGTTCATGAAATTCTTCTACATCATCCAGCAAATTCTGAAAAGGCAAAAAATAAAAATAAAAACAGCAAATTTTGTTTGAAGCTATAGCTAATTAGTTAAAGAGTACTGGCCTAGCAAATGCAAGGCCTTGGGTTTGCTCCCCAATCCTAACACTACTATTAAAAATAAAAGAATAAGGGATAGAAATAGGTTTGGAAAACTATCAATTCTAGGCCCTCTTATAATCTCACTATATTAGCACAAATATTCAGACAAGTATGTTAGCTGGCATCTAATTTCTTTCTATACTCCCTTTTAAAAAGATTACTTACATGTATGAGTGTTCTACCTACATGTTTGTCTGTGTGTGCGCGTGCACGTGCGTGTGCACATGTATGCATGCAGACACATGCCTGGTGTCCTCAGAGGGCAGAACAGGACATCAGATCTGTAAGCTACCATGTGGCTACTGGGATCCAAACCTGGGTTCATCCTTTAGAAGAGGAACCAGTGCTCTTTACTGCTAAGTCACTCCCCAGTTCCCATCTATACAATGAAAATATGGCTGAATCAATGTGTCTTTTTATGACAAGGGAAATACAACCGATTCATTCAATGGATAGTAAATGCCTACTATCTTAGAGGCACTGTGTAGCATATAGTACAGAGCAAGGTGGTTTCTTGGAAGTCATTGCAATCAAAGCACCAGCTTATGTCCCCTTTTCCTCCCTTTCTTTCTTGGGGATGAGGGGAAGGGGAGCATGCCATGGAGATGAAAAGACAACTTGTGGGAGGTGGTTTCTAACCTAGATTACGTGGGGCTCGGGGATGACTCAGGTTGTCCAATTTGGTGGCAAGCACTTTTACATACTGAGCCATCTTGCTAGATTCCATACATTCTAATATTGGTAATATATATATATATCTAATATATATTTAGATACCTAATTTATCTAAATAAGATATTTCAATTAGTTACATATTCTAAACATAAAATAGGGCAACCTAGCTGGTCGGTGGTGGCACACGCCTTTAATCCCAGCACTCGGGAGGCAGAGGCAGGCGGATCTCTGTGAGTTCGAGGCCAGGTGGGACCAACAGCCTCCAAAACAATACAGAGAAACTCTGTCTCGTAAAACCAAAAAAAAAAAAAAAAAAGGCAACCTAATAGAGAATGACCAAATGTGAAAGGTGAAAAAAGGCATATTAGCTACCAGCAGTAACTATATATGACAGCAAATCAAAACTAAAAGGATTTAAGGAGATGGCTCAGTAGATAAAGTGTTTGCTATATAAATGTGAGGACCCACATAAAGGTGGGGCAGAAATGGTAGCCTGCTTGTAATACAAACACTTGGGAGTTAGAGAAAGGGAATCCCTAGGGCATACTAGCTATCTGGACCAGCTTAAGTTTCAGAAAGAAACCCTGCTTCAGTAAATAAAGTGGAAAGAGACCCCACCTCATCTGTACAAATGTGTGTCCACATATAAACATATGTATGTAAGTTCATGCACATCATAGAGGGAGGGAGGGAGAAAAGAAGAGGCAAAGATTAAATGAAGAACTGGGGTGAGAATGCAGGTCTCCATGTATCCCAAGGTGACCTTGAACTTCTGACTCTCTGTGATGGCTATTCATGGCTGCCAATTTGACTATATCTGGAATGAAGTACAGTCCAAAAACACAAAAGTAAATATATCTATTTCTATCTAGCCATCCTCAGCAATGAGAAGGAACAATGAAAAGCTTTAGTTTACATGGATATAAAGAGGCAAGTTCCTATTCTTTCTGATTGCCTAGAGGCCTTACTGGTCAGCTTTATTATGTCTCTCAGAAGCCTCAAGAAAATTTAATGAAAAATATAAGGTCAGAGAAAGAAAGATCCATCCCCTAAGCCCTATGAATCTAGAGAAACCTGACTAATATACCCTCCTATATCTACCTCTTAAGTACTGGGATTATAGGTGCTTATTACCTTACTGTTTTTTTGTTTGTTTTGGGTTTTTGTTTTTGAAGACAATGTTTCTTTGTGTAACAGCCCTGGCTGTCCCAGAACTAGCTCTGTAGATCAGGCTGGCCTCAAAATCAGAAATCCTCCTGCCTTTGCTTCTTGAGTGTTAGGATTAAAGGCATGCGCCACCATCGTCCAGCCCACTATTAAATAATAATAGTCAGAAATATCAGAGTCTCAATTTAAAAGTTTGATTCCTATCACCCACACGGATAACAACCACCTGTAACTACAGCTCTAGGGGAATATGATGCTCTCTCCTGGCCTCCATGGGTACTGCACATATAATGCACAGGTATACACGCAAGCAAACCAATTTAAAAAAAAAAAAGCTTACTAAAGAACATTAGATAGCATATGTATATGAGAAAAAGGAAATCAATGGACCAAACACTAGTCTATGCATACAATTCTCTTAAGTTGGAACAGAAGCTCACAAACAAAAGCCATTATTAAAAAAAAAATTTAATGTTTCACCTTTACTTGTCGAGTTTGGCTGATGACACACGGAAGACTAAAAAGTTGCTGGACAAAGGCCTTCAATTCTTCTACTGTCAGTTTGGTCCGAGTCTTCCCACTATCTGAGCTCTGCCTGATATGAAATAATATTGAGACATAGAAAAATACAGTCATTTTGGTATCGAATGGGGGTCCTGCTCTCTTTGGAATACAGAAATCTCAGCAGTCTTAAAATTCTACTGTTTAATAATTCCTCTGTAGATAATTAAAAATACATTTTGCCTAGTCACAGTCCTTCCAATCTATAACTGCTATACGTTTGAAACATTAAATAAATTCCCATGGTGGAATATTAAGTTCACTGAGAAAATGAAATCCCTATGTCTTAAAGAGGCTCACACTGGGACACAGGGTTTTCAGCTACCTTAGACCAATGAATCCCCTGAATCTATCCCAAATTCCTTTCTGTTTTAAAGAAATTTTTATTTTATGTGTATGGATGTTTTGCTTGCATGTATATCTGTGTACCACATGAGTGCAGTACTCAGAGAGTAAAGAAGAAGGCATCAGGTCTCCTGGAACTGGAATCATGCTGGTGCTAGGAATTAAACTTGGGTACTCTGAAAGAACGGTCATTGGTTTTAACCACTGAGCCATCTCTTCAGTTCTGAATATCTTTTACGTATATATATTTTTTCAAAAAGAGTCCTCAAGGCTTTACCAGACTCTCCAAAGAGGCCAGTGTCCTAAAATTAAGTTAATGTTCACTGTTAAACGTCTCTAGCAATGGTTCTCTAATTAGATTTAAAAAAATAAAATGAAACTTAAAATCTAATGAAAAGTACTATAGAAAAAGCCACATAGAGGAATATATTAAGTAACTATAATATAATACCACAGAAAATGTTTGTAAAAAGAGGAAGGATGAAAGGAGAAAGAAGTATTCAAGCCATCTAGATGTGGCAGGAAGAAAACTCCAAGTTCAATGAAGAGCAAATAGAAATCCCTAAACAAGAGCGTATATGACATGTATCAAGAACAGCAAGTCAAAGAGTGCTGCAGAATGGGACAAGAGTTTATCAAAGAATGTGAAATTAGAAATAGAACTTCTCCTTAATAAGTAAATCAGTTCTAATAAAAGGTAGAAAATAAAGTTAAGCACTTGAACTCAATTTTTTTTGTTTGGTTTTTTTTTTTTTTTTTCTTCCCAGAGACAGGGTTTCTCTGTGGCTCTTCTGGAACTAGCTCTTGTGGACCAGGCTGGTCTCTCAAAGTCAGAGAGATCCGCCTGCCTCTGCCTCCCTAGTGCTCAGATTAAATGCATGCACCACCACTGTCTGGCCTGAACTCATATGTTATTAAGTATCTTGACCCATGTTATTAAGAAACCTTAATCTGCGAGGTATTGTAGTGCACGCTTTTAATCCTAGCATTCATGAGGTACAAGCTGGTGGCTCTCTGTAAGTTTGATTCTATTTGTCTATGTTCTTAATTATTTCAAATAAAGTTGAATATATAGCTAGGTCTTTGTCCATAAACTTCAGTGTTATTTTCAGCATTGAAATAAGCAGGTCTACTTGCTATTTTCTTGATGTAGTTTACAACTCACTTAAATTTAAAGAGCTTTTTACAATTTATGAACATGGGAGAAAGGGATGGGGTGGAGAGGAAGAAGAGACATGACTATGGGATGAAAAATAACAGAGGGCCTCAAAGGCCACAGGGCCTCAAAGGGCAGTTAAACCTGGAAGAACAAGAATCCAGGGCAGAGCTATACTCTTCTTAGGTTTACCTGTGTTTTTGCTTTTTGCTCAGAAGCAACTGAGCCACAGAACCACAGGTCTCAGCTTCTTTCACTGCATCCCTGAGCTTTCGAAAGAGATCATTCTCTGGGTATTTCCTGTCCTCAGCATCTTCCAGCATTACTTTCAATTCAATCAAATCTGAAAGATAAATATGACGATAACTACAAAAGCCATTCTACAATAGTCACTAAACTTACTGAAGTCATTAAAATACAGTCTCCAACATAAAAGCTTCTGACCAGATGCTTATTCCACATAGATGACTTCACTCAAATAAGATACGGTTGATCTCTCTCCGCCATCCCTATTCCCTTCCACCCTCACCCTCTGTCTCTCTAACACAATAAAAAATTAAAGGCTTTCAGTACATTGACTCTCTAAAATACCTACTACAACTTATCTGTCTCATTCTATGTCTTTCCATTTAAAATGGGATTCTTACTGGGTGTGGTGACATAGGCATATAATCTTAGCAATGACACCAAGGGAAGAAAGGCCATGAAACTGGGGACAGACAGGACAACAAGGCACATTTCCAGATCAAAAAAGACTATCTTAGAACTAGGCATAGCCTACATTCATTATTACAGACGGTAATTTTATTTGGTCTGTTTAGTACACAGATGAAATAAAATAAGCATATATTCAACTATGACATTATAAGCTAGGACTTCATTTGTTAATGGAGAACAAAAACATACAATTAAAGTTTTTTTTAAGTTACAATTTTTTATAACGAAGGAGGAAACTTACCTTTCTTATGGTTGAAGCTAGCTGATAATGCTTCTGTAACACGATTGACCCAAGTGTCATAGGACTGTGCCCTCACTTTTACACCATAAAGTAGAGAAGGGAGGTCTTCTAGTGGATAGCGGTACCTACAAAAAAAAAAAAATATATATATATATATATATATATATATATATAAAGGTAAAAGCTTCAAATTATAACAACCTGAAATAAGAGAAAAATCAAAGAAACTCAGTTTCAGTGTAGAGATTGGCAAGACACGCCCAACATTAACTGCTCAAAAAACTATACAGTTAGGCTGGCTAGTCCTTCATTTGGGAAGTCAAGGAAAAGTTATTTAAGGTACAGAATAGAAAGCAAAGAATAGCATCAAGAAGTTGGTGTTTTTTTTTTTGCCAGGTGGTGGCACACACTTTTAATCTTAGCACTTCGGAGGCAGTTTGAAGCACATAACAAGTTCTAAGATAGCCAAGGCTACACAGAGAAAGCTTTTCTCAAAAGCAAACAAACAAAAGTATAATGTGCTATAACTTTTAAATACCTAAGACATTTGTTCTGCATGGGACAGGAACACAAATCAGCTGGATGGTACAGACATACAAGTCTCTCTGGATTACAGGAGCAGGTGAGAGCTGAGAGAAAACATGTGGTTCTGCATGCTGAACACTGTCGCTCATCATCAGGAACAAGTTCAAAAACCTCTTCTTCTGACATCACCACACCCTGGAATATAATTTACATCATCAGATCAGGTCTCAACTGTTAACAAAGCAGTAGATTAAAAAGAATTAAAAATTAGGTGTGGCAACACACTCTTTTAATCCTAGCACTCAGAAGACAGAAGCAGGCAGATCTCTGTGGGTTTCAGGGCAGCCAGGACTACACAGTGAGATCTTGTCTTAAAAAAAGAAACAGTATAAAAGATTAAGAAAAGGTCAAAAAGTTAAAACCCCAAAAATAGCATTTGAGGAAATAAGGGAGAAGACGCTCACCCTTACAAGAGTAGTCTGATCTGACAGTCTAGAATCCCACAACTTGGATGAAACAAAGGAAAAAAAAAAAAAAAGCCACTACCAACAACCCTGGATTTAATTTTTTTTGTTTAAAGTAATTAATATTAGGTGGCCAGCTAGATGGCTCAGTGGGTAGAGGTGCTTGCAAGAAGGCCTGATTTCCTTGAATTCAATGTCCAGATTCCACAAGGCAGCAGGAAAGAACCAACTTTTGAGAGTTGTCCTGACTTCCACATGCACCATGGAACATAGATGCTTACATTCACACACATTTATGCATAAAATCATTCCAGTCAGAAGGCTCACATCTGTAATCTGAGCACTTAAAAGGCCAAAGCAAGAGTGCTGCAAGGACTGCCACAGCTTCAAGGACATTCCTGGTTTCATAGTCAGCTCTAGGCCAGCCTGAGTTAAGGGGAAGAATCTGGCTCAAAATAAAATGAAAAAATGGGGGCTGGAGAGGTAGCTCAGTGATCAAGAGCACTAACAGTTCTTGCAGAGAACCTAGGTTCAGTTCCTATCACTCACCTGATGACTCACAATTGTGTCTAATTCTAGTTTCATATCTGACAACCTCTTTTGGCCTCTGTGGGTACCAGGCACAAATTTAGTGCATAGGCAAAACACTGACTGACATACACACTCACACATCAAATTTCAAATCAGAATGGCTACGATCAAGAAAGCAACTGGGGCTGTAGAGACAGCCCAGTGGTTAAGGATACTGGGTTTTCTTCCAGAGGACCTGGACTCGGTTTCCAGCACTGACATCATTCACAACTATTTGTAACTCTGGTTCCAAGGGATTCACCACCTTCTTCTGCCCTCCAAGGGCACTGCATGCATGTGCTGCCCATACATACATTCACGCAAAACACACATACACACCAGAAACAAAACAAACAAATAAACAAAACAATAGATGTGGGGAAAAGGAAAACCCTAACTCACAACTCACAGCTGGTGGAACTGCAAATAGTTCAGTCAACTGGAGAATTCTCAAAAAGCTGAAATAAACCTTCTCTATGACCAAGTTATACTACTACTTGGCACATGCCCAAAGGACTTGACATTCTTTTCTGTAGATATTTGCTCAGCCGTGTTCACTGCTGCTTTATTCACAATAGCTAAGGAATGGCAACAACCTAAATAACCTTCCTTCAACTGATGAATAGATAATGAAATTGTTTCTCATATAGACAACAGAATTCAGCTATAAGAAAAATAAATTCATGAAATTTTCAGGAAAATTGGAAAGAACTAGGAAACATTATACTGAGTGAGGAAACCCAAACCCAGAAAGACACTCTGTAAGTTCTCTCTTATTTGTGGCTCCTAGCTCTGAATCTTCAGATATAAGTAACCTAGACAAACCACAGAAACCAGGAAAATAAAAGAGGATCACAGTGGGGTGACGGTGTGGGCACAACTCTAGAGAGAATAGCAGTACACACGTGTTATGAAGGGGGAAATAGAAAATATGGGGGGAGAGGGGCAATACTGAGGGAGAATGGACAAAGAGGGATAAATAACAATGAGGGTATGTGTATAAGTCATAGAGAATCACACTATCTAAAATTATATAAAATATACACAAATATATATACACACATATATACATATATGCACGTATATACACACTCCCAATAAGACACACAGTTTAGGGCTGGAGAGATGGCTCAGAGGTTAAGAACACTGGCTGTTCTTCCAGAGGTCCTGAGTTCAATTCCCAGCAACAACATGGTGGTTCACAACCATCTGTAATGAAATCTGGTGCCCTCTTCTAGACTGCAGGTGTACATGGAGGCAGAGTGCTGTATACATAATAAATAAAATCTTTAAAAAAAAAAAAAGGCACACAGTTTAAATGTTAGACTGTGTGGCCCATGCCTTTAATCCCAGCACTCAGGAGGCAGAGGCAGGCGGATCTCTGTGAGTTCGAGGCCAGCCTGGTCTACAAAGTGAGTTCCAGGACAGCCTCCAAAGCTACAGAGAAACCCTGTCTCGAAAAACCAAAAAAACAATAGCTATTTAAAAGAGGAAAGAAGGTAGGAAAGAAATGTACCCAGCATACTCACCATTTGTACAACTGATTCCCTTAATTTTGTTTCTTCTTCAGTCATGAGAGTCAACTCTTTGCAAACCATGGCAGCCAGCCCTACATCTAAGCATTCTGGATCAGCTGCCATCTTGAAAATGAGTTCCTCGTGTGAAAAGACACAATGGCGCCTCAGCCGTCGGTAGTGATTTACACACTGACGTCCAATGGGCAACTGAAAAAAAAAACAGATTTCCAAGTTAAATTACTTATGAAAATATTCTAGCACAGAGCTTCAATTACCTCCAGGTACTCACTTTTACTATAAAGAAGAAAAGTTAATCCTATCTGAACATAAAACAACATAAATAGCAATTCTATGTAACCCAGCCAAAATTTCACAAATCTTCTGCTAGATGATACCCATAAGCTGAGATGCTAAGTTTCTGCCCTAAGATGTAGATTTTCTAACTCACTGTATATACCAAGAAAATGAAGAAGGCTGGGCGTACTAACAAATGTCTTTAATCCCAGGACTGGGGAGGCAGAGGCAGGCAAATTTCTGTGAGTTCAAGGCCAGTCTGGTCTACAGAGGGAGATCATGTCTTAAAAAGGCAAAACAAAACAGAAACTACAGAGCAGGACAGGGTGGCATAAAGTTATAATTCCATCATTTGTGATGTACAAGTAGAAAGAAGAGTTCAAGGCTATCCTTTGCTCATTTGAGACCAGCCTGGGACACACAAGACTCCATTAAAATCTAACAAAATAAAAAAAGGTGAAGTGCTTTGTTATACTAGGTAGAGAATTCAACAGTCTAACATAGTGCAAACAAAAAAGAAAATTGTAAAAAAATTTAAAGTTCAAACCATAAAGTTATTTATTAAGTAGTAGTATCAAACCTTAAGATTCCATAGGAAAAGAAAAGTATTATCAGAAAGAGCCAAAAATGAAAAAGAAGTAGAGTGTTATTTAAGCAATTTACATAATCAGATTTGTCTTTTTTTCTTCTTCTTCTTCTTCTTTCGGTTTTTCTAAAACAGATTTCTTTGTGATCTTTGGAGCCTGACCTGGCACTCATTCTATAGACCAATCTGTCCTTGAACTCATAGAGATCCTCCTGTCTATGTCTCCTGAGTGCTGGGATTAAAGGTGTGCAACACCACTGCCTGGTTTCACATTTTATTCTTAAACATTTACTTTTTAAGCATTTCTCACATAGTTATAATACAAAAGCAAGTAGAACCACCAAACTGGGGTTTCTGCAGTCCTTAATTATTGTAACATGTGAAAAAGCCAAAACTGATACGCACTGCAACTTACAAAAGTTAGCCCTATAACCCTAGAGACAAACCTGTTAAAAGTTTTCATTTGTATCATAATCTTAACCTTAAAAGTACCAACAACTCTCAACTATAACATTTAACTTGTTTAAGGTTAGTAAATCAATCTATTACAGGAGGTGTAAAAAAATGAACCAGGTCCTTGGGCTGATGCGATAGTTCAGCAGGTCAAGGCACTTTGCTGCCAAGCTTAATAATAACCTGATTTCAATCCCTGGGACCCACATGGTAAAGGAGAACCAATTCCTGCAAGTTGTCTTCCCACCTGCACATGCATGCTGTGGCACACACACTAAATAAATGTAAAACAAAGAAAAAAAAAAAACAAAAAAACTAAAAAATCTTAGGACCACTAAAATGAAAAGTTCCTCAAGATCAAATATTACTATTAGCTAGGTATTATGGTGCACACCTTTAGTACCAGCACTCAGGAGGCAGAGGCAGGTGATCTGAGTTTGAGGCCAGGCCCCCCAAAAAACTTAGCTGAGTCTTAATTATGCTATATTATGATTCCATAGCCAAATAAGGAAGAAATTTTAAATAATGAACCAAAACAAGACAGCTCAGAGAGTCCATAAGTTCAAGGGCAGGATACCCAACACAGCAAGGCTACATATCAAAATACTACCCACTGTATTACTATAGTTTCTCTGTATGATTAATCATGAAATTTAGTAACAATTAATAAGTTACCCACAGAAAATGAAAGATCAGTGTTACTAAATGGTTCTCTCATTAAAAATGTTAGAAGGCCAAAAAAGCCAGCATCACTGGGGAAGAAAAATAAAGCCACCGAGTATTAAGTATTAAATTTTTGGCAGTCTTTTCTCAATCAACAGGATGCAACCATAACTAGTTGCATTCTGATACAGCAATTGCTGCATTATCATTTATACATTTTAAGATTCAAAAGTGCTCAGAGAAAAAGAAGACTAGAGGAAACATATATTCCCCTCAGGAAAGACAAACAAATAACTGCCCATTAAACTGCAAACATACCAGGGAAAATAATGAATAAGCAATGTGATAAAAATTCTAAACTATAATAGCTACTCCAATAACCCTGAAATATTCATGGACCATACCCAAAACCCAGTTAAGTAAAATACTGCATTTTATAGGGGTGTTAGTAGACGTACAACAGCCACGTGTTATAGAACAGACCCAGTCAGCAGTACAGAAGTTCACAGCTTCAGCAAAGTTGTATCCCTGGTTAAATCCAGAGTGATAGGCACGAGGAAACGTCACAACAAACTCTCCAGCACACTGATTAGTCCTGTACACCTAAATGCAAATTAGGAACAGGGATTTAAAAAAAAGGAAGACAAGTTCACTCAGATAATTTCAAAGGTATTTTCTAAACTTGGAAATAATACAGCATTAACATATACATATCAGAAATAGCTACAACTGCCAGGAGGTGGTAACACATACCTTTAATTCCAGCACTCAGAAGGAAGAGTGGATCTTTGTGAATTCAAAGCCACCCTGGTCTACAGAGGTAGGTCTAGAACAGCCAGGGACACACAGAGAAACCCTGTCTCGAACCGATCACCCACCCAAAAAGCTATAACTGTTTTCTTAAAATTATAATATATGACAAGAATCAGCGGTCAAAAGAAATTCTCAAGCAGAAAATGGTACTCTCTTCCTAAGTGAAAATCCTACACTTCATGGTGAATGTCTATAATCCTAGCACCTGGGAGGTAGAAACAGGAGGAGCAAGATGAAGATCATTCATTGCTACAAGGTTGGGCTAAGTAAGATCCTGTTTAAAAATATTTTCTTCTGGCCGGGCATTGGTGGCGCACGGCTTTAATCCCAGCACTCAGGAGGCAGAGGCAGGCGGATCTCTGTGAGTTCAAGGCCAGCCTGGTCTACAAAGCAAGTTCCAGGACAGTCTCCAAAACAATACAGAGAAACCTTGTCTCGAAAAACCAAAAAAATTTTTTCTTCTTTAAAAGCTTAGAAAATTAAATTTTTGTTCCTGTGTTGTAAATAGAAATAAAAGATTAAATTTCCTACAATCACTGTATAATTTTTAGAAACTAAATCTATCAGTTAATGTCATGCAATATCTCCCAATCTCCAATCAGTTTTCCCAAATGTTACTTTCTTTTTTAAAAAATGGTTTCTCACGACAGTGTTTCTCTGTGTAACAGTCCTGCCTGTCCTAGAACTCACTTTGTAGACCAGATTGGCCTTAAACTGAGATCTGCTTGCTCTGCTTCCCAAATGCTAGGACTAAAGGCATGTGCCACCACTGCCCAGTGTTACTTTGTTTTGTGATAAGACTATGAGTACTATTTGATCAGTTTATTTATTTAGGTATTTCCAGACAAGGTTTATCTATGTTACGGTCCTAGCTGTCCTGGGACTCTATCTATAGACCAGTCTGTCCTGGAACTCAGTCCGCCTGCTTCTGCCTCCAATTGCTGGGATTAAAGGCATGCATCACCATGCCCAAATTAATACTAGTTTACTTAGGACCTTCAAAAATATATTCTGACAGTGTAACCAACTGATACACCTCAGTTTTTAATTCAGACAATTAGTATGCAAACATGAAAATTATAAGACAGTGGCAGTAACTGTTTTAAGTAGGTTTGATCTTAATACTCTTGAACCCTAGTATTAATCCACCTTTTGGAGACAGACAACGGTAATATAAATTATTTTATCTATCTTTGCGTTACCATTATATGAAGTGACTATGGTAGCATACTTGTAAACCCAAAACTGGGAGGTAGAAACAGGAGAATCACAAGTTCAGTGGCAAACTTGGACAAAATAAATAAGCTCTGAGGATATTTGGCTCAGTGGAAGAACAATTATATATTGTGCCAAAGCATTGAGTTCCAGCCTCAGCGGCTCAAAAAAATTAAATTATAACGAGGGCTTAGTGGTTAAGAGCACTGGCTGCTCTTCTAGAGGTCCAGAGTTCAATTCCCAGCAACCACATGGTGGCTCACAATCATCTGTAATGAGTTCCAGTGCCCTCTTCTGGCATGCAGGCATACATGTAGGCATAACACTGTATTCATAATAAATAACTAAGTTATAACAAATGCCAAATTGTATGTGGCAAATTTATATAGCAAGTTCAAGGCCAGCTACTTCCTGAGACTAGGTCTCAAAACAAAGTAATAAATTTAGTCACAAAGAAACAAAGGAAAAATAAATCTGAGCTAAAAGGAGATTCCACAATACATTTTTATGTCATTATTTTCGCCTTGTCCTCCTATTCTTTTTTTTTCCCCCCCCAGATGGGGTTTCTTGTACTGTAGCCCTTGCTGTCCTAGAACTCTGTATATCAGGCTGGCCTGGAACTCAGAGATCTGTCTGCTCCTACTTCCTAAGTGCTGGAATTAAAGCACCACCACTGTCCAGATATTATCTTCTATATTAAAAACTGAAATATGATGATATACACCTTTGATCCCAGCACTTAGGAAACAGGAGAAAGCAGGTATCCTTGAGTTTGAGACTATACTGTCAATATAAGTTCTAGGCTAGTAAGAGCTATACAGTAAGACCCTTTCTCCAATAAAAAGTATCTTAAGTATCCAAGTTTTCAATAAAACAAAAGGAAACATAAAACCTGAAATCTCCTGGTCAAGGGCTCCCTGACTGTCATGCTCTACCATGTCCAGCTTTAAAAAATACTTCAATCACATAATAAATAAATACATAAATGAACAATCATTTGCTAGTTAGCCTTATCTGTCAACTTGTCACAGCACGAGCCACCTGAGAGGAGTGCGTCAACTAAAGAGTTTCCTAGATTAGACTGCCTATGGAAGAGGACTATCTTGACTAATACAGGCTGGCCTGTGTACTGCCCAGCTCCCAACATGTGATGGTACCGTTCCTGAGCTATATAAAAAAGGTATCTAAGCATCAGCCTGTCTTAGCCAGCAACAGGTATCTCCATGGTTTCTGCAGTATTTTTTGGCTTTGATTTCTTTGGCCAGAAATAATGCTGTGCTGGAATAGCAGTGCAGGCCTGTCTTCAACGTCCTGCCTTGATTTCCCTTGATGAACTGTATATAACCTGGAATTTGAGCCAAGATAAACCCTTTCCTTAGGTTTCTTGATTAGTGTTTTTATTACAGCAACAGAATGAAACTAGAACAGCTATTACTTTAAGAACTTGATTATTCTAGTTAAGTAGGGGGGACAGAACAAGATCGGGGAGTCTCTGAGATAGTTCAGTAGTTATAGACCCTTACTACCATGCCTGATGACATAAATTCAATCTCCAGGACTCACATAGTTGTTCTCCAAACTATTAAACATTCACCATGGCACAACAGGGCTGGAGAAATGGCTCAGCTGTTAAAGGGTAGGCTCACAAACAAAAACACAAAAGAAAATTGAATTAAAAACAAACAAAAAGTTTTAAAAGGGGGCTGCTGTTGCAGAGGACCCAGGTCAGTTTCCACCACCCACACAGTAATTCACAACCATCCTCATATGCAGTTCCAAGTGATCCAAAGCCCCCTTCTGACTTCCTCAGTCACACAACATGTACATGGTACATGTACATACTTGCAGAAAAAATATTCATACACATAAATTTTAAAAATTCCAAACACTTGGAAAATATGCAACACAAATTTAAATGTGTATATGTAACAGAGAAACCTATCTCAAAAGAAACAATGTGTATGCGTGAAAATTGAATGTCTTAATGAAAAAAACAAAAATGTCTTTTAAGTTGAAAGAAAATGACCATACAAGATATTTCAAATAAAACTATTTTTAAAATAAAAAAGAGTTAATTGGGCATGGTGGTGTACACTTTTAATGCCAGCACCTGGGAAGCAGAAACAAGTGGATCTCTATGTGCAAAATCCAGCCTGGTCTATACAGCAAGTACAGTACACAGAGAGCAATACTCTATCTAAACCCACCCCCAACCCCCCCCCCCACCAAACAACAAAAGTTTAAAATGAACAAAGAATGAACAGTTTTTACTAAAGAACAGAAGCCTATCCAAATAGGTAGCTGTAAGGCATAATATATGATTCACACTTAAAGCATCCCTTCTCAATCAGACTCAGGATATAAATTCTAATTTGGCTACACTACAGGGCTTTTCACATATAGTTACAACCCCCCCCCCCCCCAATCAAAACAAAACAAAACCCTTGCAACTATATCCAATCAAAAGCTAGAAAATCTTTGAAAACGCTGAAAGAAGACACAAAAAGACTCACAGGCACACCATGCTCCATGAGCACGTTTGGGTTCATGATGGTTACTAACTGATGTAGGAGATCAGGCTGTGATTCAAATAACTCAGGGGCCATCTCCCTCATCACCTCCTCCAGTTGTTCTGCAGCATGAGATGGCACACCATACCATGTCTTTGGCTCGCCCCTAGTAAAAGAAATAACTGTTTAGCTAGGTAGAACATGGTATCAAAGAAGCCAACGTCTTTCATCAAATCTACTACATTATAATTAACCTTGTCATATTCCTGGTCATAGGTTATATGACTACAATCCTGGCAACCATACCATAAATATATGCTACTATTAATAACAGGAAACAATACAAAAATATATGAACTATTAAGATATACACTCACTGCCACTGGGAAAATAACACAAATTATATGAATTGGGGATTAGTAAAGGTGCCTTTCTAACAGAAAATTCATTACATGGAAATCACTGTTCAAAAGTATATGGACACATTCACTGCCTTGATTACCAGAATGAGTCTTTCCAATTACTATCACAATCGTTAAAGCAAAGAGTCAATGATCTCCAGAATACATATAAATAACTTCATTAAGTTCAATTTTTTATTCATGTAAATAAGCTAATACTACTACAAACTATTCAAACTTTAAATATAGTTGCTAACAAAAAGACCAAAACCCAGCATAATGAATCTATCGTATTTTAATGGATTAGAGTTCATTTTGAATACTAAATAATTACAAACTTAGGAAATAGTGCTGGCTAGTTTTACATAAACCTGACACACAGACACACACACACACAGACACAGAGAGAGAGAGAGGGGGGGGGGGAGGGAGGGAGGGAGGGAGAAAAGGCAGCCAGTTAAAACAGTATTGATATTAGAGAAGGAACTTGCTAAGTGAATGAAAATCTTTTGAGAGATTAAAAAAACTCATCAAAGGAATTTATTTACCTCTTAACGTTTAAAGTTCCAAGCACCAAATCAAATCTTTCAACTCTAAGTTTAAATATCACATTTTGCCTATCAAGATACATCAAAACTGGGGGAATGGAGATGCTTTCAGAGCATCCAGGTTCAGTTCCAAGCACCCACATGGCAGCTCAAAACTATTTAAAACTCCATCTGATGCACTCTTTTGATCCCCACAGGCTTATATATGCAAGTGGTACAGACAGACAGACAGACACACACACACACACACACACAGACACACACACAAAATGTAGTTAAAAATACATATCAAAATTTGGCTGGGAAAGCCGGGCGTTGGTGGCACACACCTTTAATCCGAGCACTCGGGAGGCAGAGACAGGTGGATCTCTGGGAGTTCGAGTCCAGCCTGGTCTACAGAGCGAGTTCCAGGACAGCCTCCAAAAAAAAACAGAGAAACCTTGTCTCAAAAGACAAAACAAAACAAACTGGCTGGGGATATAGCTCAGAACTTCAATACTAACATGAATAGGCCTTTTAATCCCTAACATGCAAAGTTGAGTCATCATTAATTATTTCCTCATATACCACAGAAGCATCATTTAATTTAAAACTTGGGGCTGGAGGCCGGGCGTTGGTGGCGCATGCCTTTAATCCCAGCTCTCGGGAGGCAGAGGCAGGCGGATCTCTGTGAGTTCGAGGCCAGCCTGGTCTAAGAGTGCCAGGACAGCCTCCAAAGCCACAGAGAAACCCTGTCTCGAAAAACCAAAAAAACAAAAAAAAAAAAAAAAAAACAAAAAAACAAAAAAAACTTGGGGCTGGAAAGATGGCTCAGTGGTTAAGAGTGATGGCTGCTCTTTCATAGAGTATCTGAGTGAAATTCTCTGAATCCATGTGGCACTTCTGAACTGTCTGTAACTCTGGTTCCAGAAGATCCAGCACCCCCTTCTGGCCTCTGTGGCACTGCACACACATGGGTCCATAGACATACATATATGCAGGCAAAACACCCATTCACATAATATAAAAAATAACAAGTAACATCTCAAAAAACAAACCAAAAAACAGTCTAGGTTCAGGTAATTATACATATGTTCAAAGAGAAGATGGTCTGAGACAACTCCTTTCCCCTCCTCACGTTTATGTAAAAAATACTTTTGAAGCCAATTCTCTCTAATATACTAGCTAATACTATTACATCTTAAAAATAAGATACCAGACATAGTGAGGTGACACATGCCTATAATCCTAGCACTCTGGAAGTATCAGAATCAGGAAATCCAGAAGCTCAAGTTGAGCTACACCCGAATTTCAGAGTAGCTTGTTTCAAAAGAAAATTAAAAGCTAAACAAAAAAAAACCAACAACAACAACAAAAAAAATCAGGACTCAGGATATACCTCAATGTAGATAAATACTTGGCACATATGAGTCCCTGGATTTAATTTCTAATACCAATGCCCCTCCCACAACAAAGCCACTAAATACATGTGGTATAACAAAACTGGACATACCAATGTAAGTAGTTAATGGAATAACTCCAGTGATCTTCAATATGCCAGCAAAAAGAAGAAAAACACATCCCCACATACAGCCATGGCACCTTCATACCAGAAATGTCCACATTAATATGTGCAAGAACAGACTGCTCCAGAACAGGCATGTTATTCAAATTCCAACCAGAAAGGGCATATTCCTATAAAATAAAAGTTAAAACGAAAAATCAGTTTACAATACTAAACAAAAATCTTAAAGAGAACCTCTCTAAAAAGGCAAATATTTCATAATACGTATTACTATCCAGTGCATACAATTTGCTCTTTGGAACCCACAGCAAATATACAACTCATCTACTAATCTAATGTACCTACATCTAATTTAAATAAATATTTGATATCTAAGTATCTACATAAACTTTTCTAGGTTCTGCTGATTTTTCTTTTATTTCTCATATTTCTACTTTACTTTCAAACACATACGCAAAGTTATAGTTAAAAACTAGTGCGGCACATGCGAACAGATTGCTTTTCTATTTCTACTGTACCCTGCAGTGGCATCTTCCATATTTCATATCAGAGTATTCCAGCAGCATAATGACTATTACAATACATAAAGCACAGTGCTAGACATTGTCAGGACACATAATCAAGAATTTATAGCAATACGTTAAGTTGATGTAACACAGAAAGTCATACTACCTTTCTTCACCAGAAATACATCAGGAAAAACTGGCTAAATTTAGAATAACAAAGTAACTTATGGGGCTGCAGAGATGGTTCAGCAGTTAAGAGCATCACTGGCTGCTCTTCCAGAGAGGACTGGGTTCAATTCCCAGCAACTCTAGTTCCAGGGAATCCAACACTCTCATACAAATATGAATACGGACAAAACACTAATGCACAAAAAGTAAAATTAAAAAAAAAAACACATACACAAAAGAAACTTGATTCATAGAATTTGAACATGAAAATTCCTAGTTCCTAGACACAGACATGAAGCAAAAAACAAACAAAAAAAAAAACAAAAAACAAAAAACAAACAAACAAAAAAAAAACAGAGAGAATGTAAAAGGCAGGCACTGGTGGCATATGCCTTTAATCCCAGGGCTCAGGAGTCAGAGGCAGGCAAATCTTTGTGAGTTCAATGTCAGCTTGGTCTATACAATGAGACCTAGGACATCAGGGCTATATACAGAGACTCTTTTTTTTGTTTGTTTGTTTGGTTTTTACCAGACAGCTCTGTATTGTTTTGGAGGCTGTCCTGGAACTCACTTTGTAGACCAGGCTGGCCTCAAACTCACAGAGATCTGCCTGCCTCTGCCTCCTGAGTGCTGGGATTAAGGGCGTGCATCACCACTGCCCGGCTGAGACTGTGTCTTTAAGAAAAAAAAAAGTTGATAACTGAACATGAATATATGTAGAAAGTTTATATATATATATATATATATATATATATGCTTATATATATATATATGCTTATATATATATATATATATATGCTTCTACACTATAAGAACAAAAATTTAAATTCTTGCTGAGTCAAGAGGTATATGCCTACAATCCCAGCATTTAGGAAGGTGAGGCAAGAGGATCACAAGTTCAAAGACAGGCAAAATTATATAGTGTAACCCTGCCTCAAAGAGGAAAAAAACTTCAAACCCTTAAAGCTGACCAGAAAACAAGTCAACTATAAGACAGATATCAGGAATTTACATATAAAACAACAGCAAGAATAGAAACCAGTATGCAGGGCCGGCAGTGGTGGCACACGTCCCAGCACTCTGGAGGCAGAGACAGGAGGATCTCTGTGAGTTCAAGGCCTACAGAGCTAGTTCCAGGGCAGGCTTCAAAACTAGAGAAACCCTGTCTTGAGAAACAAAACAAAACAACAGTAACAAAAAGTATGTGGGCAGTGCATACCTATAATTCCAGCAGACAGAAAGCACAGACAGGATGATTAGTAAATCACATCTACATGGTGTGTTTTAAGTCATCCAGAAGTACATATGGAGACTGGTTCCAAATAGAATTTTAAATGAAGATTAAGCAAACTATGGAAACTACAGAAGTATACTTAAGGATCAAAGGGGATAGAATATGGAAATCCTATACACATTTAATAAAGAAGAAATCTCAGTGAGAAATATCAAAGAAGATGGGCAGTGGCACCCACACACCAGAGGCTGAAGCAGGAGGATCCTGAGGTTGAGGAACTACAAAATGGTGAGAAGGGAAAGAGAAAAGACATTTCTCCAGCACCAGAATAAAAATTCTAATATGCTAAAATAAGAAATTGAGGCCAGGTGGTGGTGGTGGTGCATGCTTTTTTCTCTTTAATGATTTGTTTTTTTGCATTGGTGTTTACCTACAAATGTATCTGTATAAAGGTGTTGGATCCCCTGGAGTTCACAGATTTCCCTAGACTATCTGAACATCAAACCCAGGGTCCTGCTCTTTCCACTAGTGGTAGACTTATAATCACATTGAGCCATTTCCCCAGTCCTAAATTACTTCCTTCTAACTGAAGGCAATATGCTAAATTATTGCCAACAACAGAGAAAAACAGAAAGTAAGCAGGAAAAAGAAAAAATAATTATCTCAGCTTTATGAATCTTTATGGAACAAAGATCTAAAAAGTAAAAGCATACATGAAATCCTACCTAGTCAGCTTTATTTTATTTTTTTGTTTTTTGAGACAGGGTGTTTCTGTATTGTTTTGGAGGCTGTCCTGGAGCTCGCTCTGTAGACCAGCCCGGCCTGGAACTCACAAGAGATCCGCCTGCCTCTGTCTCCTGAGGGCTGGAAGTAAAGGCGTGCACCACCAACGCCCGGCCTAGTCAGCTCTTGAAGAAAACTTATTTTAGAAATTACTAACAAAACTAATTTTAAAAAGTATCACTTAATTTTTTTCCTTTTCCTTTTGATTTCTTGAGGCAGGGTTTCTCTGTGTTAACAGCCCTGGTTGTCCTGGAAGTAGCTCTGTAGACCAGGCTGGCCTTGAACTCACAGAGATTCCCCTGCCTCTGCCTCCCAAGCGCTGGGATTAAAGACGAGCATCATTGCCACCCAGCCTTCACTTTCTTTTTTATAAGATGGTATTCTCACTATATTGCTGAGTCCAAACACAAACTCCTAGGTGCAAGCAATATTCTTTTTTCATCCTCCTAAGTAGTATTATAGGTGTGCAACATGTACCCAATTACATACATCAAACTTTCTAGGTTTTATTCATGTATGTGTGCCTGCATGTATGTATGTATACAATGTACATAACTGGTACCCTCAGAGGCCAGAAGAACAGGATGGATCTCTGGAACAAGAATTCTTAACCACTGAGCCATCTCTCTAGCTCAGTTTCTAGACTGTGGAATAGAAAAAGCTAGGCAAAATCTTAAAACTCGGGCCAGTGAGGTGGCTGCGTGGGGAAAGGTACCTGCTGCTGAATCTGACAACCTGAGTTAGATCCTTGAAATTCACTCTACAGAAGGAGAGAACTGATTCTCACAAGTTGTCCTTTGACTACCCCACACCATCCTCTACCATGTGGCACACACGAATACAAAACAGTTTGGTTTTTTCTGGAAATCACTATGTAGATGAGACTGGCCTCAGAAAGATCTGCCTACCTTTGCCTCCTGAGTGTTATAATTTTTTAAAAACAACTTTCAAACTAGATTAAACTTTTAATTAAATTAGCTTTAAAATTTAGAGATAAAACAATTCTTTTTTTTTTAAGATTTACTTATTACATATACAATGTTCTGCCTACACGACAGAAGAGGACACCAGATTGAATTGTAGATGATTGTGAGCCACCATGTGGTTGCTGGGAATTGAACTCAGGACCTCTGGAAGAGCAATCAGTGCTCTTAACCTCTGAGTCATCTCTCCAGCCCCCAAAATATCTTTTTTTTTTTTTTTGGTTTTTTTTGGGGGGTTTTTTTTTGTTTTTTTTTTTCGAGACAGGGTTTCTCTGTGGCTTTGGAGGCTGTCCTGGAACTCAGTTTGTAGACCAGGCTGGTCTCGAACTCACAGAGATCCGCCTGCCTCTGCCTCCCAAGTGCTGGGATTAAAGGCGTGCGCCACCAACGCCCGGCTCCCAAAATATCTTTTTAAGAATTGTTTTATCTCGGGGCTGGAGAGATGGCTCAGAGGTTAAGAGCACTGCCTGCTCTTCCAGAGGTCCTGAGTTCAATTCCCAGCAACCACATGGTGGCTCACAACCATCCATAGTAAGATCTGGTGCCCTCTTCTGGCGTACAAGCATACATGGAGGTAGAATGTTGTATTCATAATAAATAAATAAATCTTAAAAAATAAAGAGAGGCCAGGCGGTGGTGGCGCACACCTTTAAAAAAAAAAAAAAAAAGATATTTTGAGGACTGGAGAGATGGCTCAGCAGTTAAGAGCACTGACTGCTCTTCCAGAGGGTCCTGAGTTTAGTTCCCAGGAACGACATGGTGGCACACAACCATCTGTAATGAAATACATGCAGGTAGAACGCTGTATACACAATAAATAAATCTTTAAAAAAAAGATATTTTGAGCCAGTCGTTGGTGGCACACGCCTTTAATCCCAACACTCGGGAGGCAGAGGCAGGCTGATCTCTGTGAGTCAAGACCAGCCTGGTCTATAATTTCCAGGACAGCCTCCAAAGTCACAGAGAAACCCTGTCTCGAAAAACCAAAAAAAAAAAAAAAAAAAAAAAAAAGAAAAAGAAAAAAAAACAAACAAAAAAAGATATTTTGAGAACTGGAGAGATGGCTCAGAGGTTAAGAACACTAACTCCTCTTCCAGAGGACCTGTTCAATTCCCAGCAACCACATGGTGACTCACAACCATCTGTAATGAGATCTGGTACCCTCTTCTGGCCTGCAGGCATACATGCAGACAGAACACTGTATACATAATAAACCTTTAACAACAAAAAAAGATATTTTGAATTTGCTTTGTTTCTGACAGTCTCAGTATGAAGCTCAAGCCAAATTAGTCCCAACTATTCTACCTCAGTTTCCAAAGTACTGGGATTATAGGAATGTATACCCATGGCCAGTTCAAAATTAATTGTTTACAAAATCAGACATTATTTATATTATCTAAAGCCTACATATATCATATTTTAAAATGGCATGGTGCCAATATTAGAGAAAGAACTTTTTTTATGAAAATGCAAAATCAGCTTCAGAGTAAGAGTTCAGAGAACAGTATCCATACCTCTTCTTCTGGCAACATTTTTCTCTGACCATCTTTTACAGGAAATCCACTTCCAAAATCTTTTGAAGAAATATCAGCTCCATACTCTACAATAACATCTTCTTCAATACTACTTACTAGCCTCCAGAATTCCTTTTCTACTAGTTCTGTAGGAACCATCTATAAAAAAAAAACCCAAAAATAATTAACTCATTATAACTATAATCCCCTAAAATATAATATACAGACCAACTGAACAAAAGCATGATAAAAACAAATAAATCACCACATTTCCCAGAGCAAAATTAATTCTTGTATTTCTCCACTAGAAAAAAAGCTAAAGATAGCTAAAATAACTAAAAAGGTAAAAATAACTAAAATTCAAACATCAAGATGTTTCTCATAACGGTTTAGGTGGTGCACACCTTTGATCCCAGCACTTGGGATGAGGAGGCAGGCTGATCTCTTTGAGTTCGAAGCAGCCTGTTCCTCAGAACAAGCTCACGAACAGGCTCTTAAGCTACAGGGAAACCCTGCCTCAAAAAAATCAAAAAACAATAAACAAACAAACAAACAAAAGAGAGTACAATTAACAAAATAGATTATCAGGTCCATATTTTTAAGATTTAGTGTTCTCTAACCTCTTTTATATTGTTCCTGATTTCTATAAAACTTGACAGAAACTTTGTTTCTCTCTAAACCAACATAAATGACAGCTACTCACATGGACTGGCATATTGAAATAATCAGATTTAAAATTATCTGCCATCTCGCCAAAGCTTTGAAGTGTATATTCTCTTATAGCTTGCTCAAATCCAAAGGCTTCTCGAGGTTTGTTACATTCCTGGGGGGAGAAAAAGATATTCATGGTAGCTCACTGGTATAATGCTCTCAGGCTCTGTGTTCAATATCCAGCAATAAAATAAATAAAAGTCTCAAATATGGCTTTTATTGATCATTTCTCTAGCTTAAATCTAATCACCCTTACACAGTAAAACAAGTATCAGTTATTTGCAATTCATTAGTTGAAACTAGAATCTCAACTGAATGTTCAATATTCCAAAACAATGAATGAAACAGCTTTAGGGGGCTGGAGAGATGGCTCAAGGTTAAGAGCACTGACTGCTCTTCCAGAGGTCCTAAGTTCAATTCCCAGCAACCACATGGTGGCTCACAACCATCTGTAGTGAGATCTGGTGCTCTCTTCTGGCCTGTAGGCATACAAGCAGGCAGAATACTATATACATAATAAATAATTGAAAAAAAAAAAAAAGAAACAGCTTTAGGTACTGGAGCTAGTATCATCCTTTGCCTCCAAGACAAACCCCAAGAGGAATACTAACTTGAACTCACACATAAGGATGCTGACATTCTTCGCATCCATAAAGTAAATAAATATTCAGAGAGGAAGGAAGCTGAGTCTTATTTCAGTAATTTGTTGTTTAGTTATACAATTTCAGGAGATTTTGTATTTTATATTTGTGGTTTTGTTAACAAATACACAAAGGTTTGATAATCACTTTAAATATTTGCTAATCCTTGATTTTAAGAATTGGTTGTGGGGGCTGGAGAGATGGCTCAGAGGTTAAGAGCACTGACTGCTCTTCCAGAGGTCATGAGCTCAATTCCCAGCAACCACATGGTGACTCACAACCATCTGTAATGAGATCTGGTGCCCTCTTCTGACGTGTACATGAGGCAGGGTGTTGTATTCGTAATAAATAAATACATTAAAAAAAAAAGAATTGATTGTAAACCAGGTAGTAGTGGCTCACACCTTTAATCCCAGCACTCAGTCGTTAGAGGCAGGTACATCTCTGTGAGTTTGAGGCCAGCCTCATCTACAGAGGGAATTCCAGGACAGCCAGTCTCAAAAACAAAACAAAAAGAATTGGTATCTTCTAAAAGTGGTTACTATGTCAGAGACTACTTAAATGTAATGCAAATCACTGTTTCAAGTCATCTACCATACAACTAAAAGATTAATAACTTCAAGTAAACCAAGGGCTTTGGCTCTTGGTAATTTAATTTTTTAAATTTTATGTGTATGAGTATTTTGTTGGTATATATGTCTATATATACCATGTGCATGCTTTGTGCCTGAGGACAGAAAACAGTGTATGAATTAGAGATGGTTGTGAGTCACTATTTAAGGTTCTAAGAATCAAATCTGGGTCTTCAGGAAAAGCAGCAAAAACTGATGAGCCATCTCTCCATCTCCTTAAATACCTTTATATCTCTGCTTAATTCTGTTCACATTTAAACTGTTGCCATTTATATAAACAAGAAAATTATCTAACCAGCCGGGCAGTGGTGGTGCATGCCTTCAATGCCAGCACTTGGGAGGCAGAGACAGGCAGATCTCTGTGAGTTCCAGGATAGTCTCCAAAGCTACAGAGAAACCCTGTCTCCAAAACAAACAAAAAAAAAAAAAAACCCTCAAACAAACACAAAAACTATCTAACCAACAGTCAGAGAAGGAAAAAAATAAGCCCACAAAACAGCTGTTTCACATTCATTCAGAATAGTTCTTTAAAATACTGGTTTTTCAACAATAATAAACAAGAAACTGGGACAAGCTTTTGAGAACATGTTTACAATATAGCATAGATTAGTCTCTTTAGTTTTAAATGGATCTATAACATTAAGTTTGTACCTCAGCAACACATTTAGGACACCTCCAGTCTCCCTTGGGCACGTCAGGTAGTGGTGGAAGTAGACAAAACGTATGATAGCTATCATCACATCCGTCACACAAAAGCAATTTGTCCTCATTGTTTCCCCGACCACAAAACATACAAACATAGAGATCAACCTATAAAGATAAATAAAATAATTAATTTTCTACAGTATAGAGTATTGCATTTTTATCATGAACTATTCAAATAAATACAATGAACACTAAAAATTAAACAGAGCTTAATCCTTTAAAAATATATTTCAAGACAGACAATTCTCCCCAGAACTTCTACAGGTAAATTAGTGAAAATATAAGCAGGAGTCAGAATCCCAGAGGTGATGGCACAAGTCTTTAATCCCAGTACTCAGGAGACAGAGGCATGGATATCTGTGAATTTGAAGCCAGCCTGGTCTACAGAGCAAGTTTCAGCATAGCCAGAGCTACACAGAGAAACCGTGTCTTAAAAAGCAGAAAACAAACACATAAACAAAAAAGAAGCTGTTAGAATCAAGAAACACTATAATCTAGGGAATGGAAAATAAATTTATACTTAAATACTATAATACAGAGTGAATACTGAAAACTGCCTATTAAATACTGCATACCTCAATGAGTTTTAAGAATTCTTGGAGAGGGAGCTAGAGAGATGGCCCAGTGGTTAAGAGCATTGGCTTTTCTTTCAGAGGACCCAGGTCAATTCACAGGACCCACATGGCAACTCACAACTGTCTGTAACTCTAGTTCCAAGGGATCTGGCATCCTCACACACACATACATACAGGCAAAACACCAATGCACATCAAATAAAAAACAAAAAGTCAAACCTTGAAATATGCCGGGGTTATCCAACCACCATTAACTACCCCAGTAGATAATAAAACCCACAGGTGCTTAAATCCCTTACATAAAATGGCTTAATATTTGTCTATCTTCTACACATAGCCTTCCCCAGAATAAATCATCTCTAGATTACTTATATTAATTGTATGTAAATGCTTTTGAAATAGCCACACTACGTTGATTAGTAAAAACTGCAAAGAAAATAAAAATGGTTATGGTGGGCTTTCTGATGTATACCCGTGGTCTCAGTACCCAGGAGGTTAAGGCAGAATGAGGCACATGTTTAAGGCCATTTTAGGTTTCACACTGAGTTCTAGGCCAGTCTGGGCTATATAGCCAGAACCTTAAAAAGGAAAAAAAAACAAAAAACAAAAACAAAGGAAAAAAATCTCTATGCTATTCAGCACAGAAACAATGTTTTTTTTTTTTTTTTTTTTTTTGGTTTTTCGAGACAGGGATTCTCTGTGGCTTTGGAGGCTGTCCTGGAACTCACTTGGTAGTCCAGGCTGGTCTCGAACTCACAGAGATCTGCCGGCCTTTGCCTCCCGTTGCTGGGATTAAAGGTGTGCGCCACCAACGCCCGGCTGTATTATTATTATTATTTAAATGTGTGTGGGGATTTCTGTTGTGCACCACATGCATGCCTGGTACTATCAGGCCAAAGGCCAGAAGCAGGCATCAAAATCCCCTGTAACTGGAATTTCAGACAGTTGTGAGCTACCAGGCGGGTGCCGTGAGTCAAACTCAGGTCTTCTGAGTGTGCCTAACCACTGAGCATCTCTCCAGCTCCAGAAACAATTTTTTTTTCAGAAACAATTTTTAAAAAGTTTTCAATCAGGCTGGAGAGATGGCTCAGAGATTAAGAGCACTGGCTGCTCTTCCGGAAGTTCTGAGTTCAACTCCCAACAACCACATAGTGGCTTACAATCATCTGTCAAGAACTTGTGCCCTCTTCTGGCCTGCAGGCATACGTGCAAGTGGAACACTGTATACATAAATAAATAAAGTCGCTACTGTTAAAAAAAATTTCAATCTATGTTTAGTTGAACCCATAAAGATAGAACCTGAAGATACAAAGATAACTATATACAGATTTATGTTCACTTCTTTAACTTGGTTACCTATAGGTATATGATTTATGGGAATGTACAGGAGACAAAGCAAAATTAACATTATATAAACCAAAACCCCAACCTGAAATTTTCTACCATGTCTTCTAATCAAACATGCTAAATGAACACCATGTATCAAGACAACAAGATAAAAATATATCCTTTCCCTCCTGAAATTATCCCAAAGCACTTACAAAGTTAACAGAGAGAGTTCCTTTCCGTTGTCTCATTTGCATGTTAAATGCGTCTGACTTGTTGGTAACTTTTCGTCTTCGGGTGACCTCATCTTGAAATAAAAAGTTATATAATAAAAGTAAAAACTAAAGTTGAGTGCTTACTAATGACCACACACTACTTAAAAGTATTTAAATTAGATAAAGTCTCACAACATTATGAGGTAGATTCTTATTGTCTGCAGCTGAAAATAAAAAACTTAAAAGCCTAGAGAAATTAGATAACTTGCTCAAGATCATATAGCCACTATATAGGTTTGTAAACCTTCAATGACTGTCTACATTCAGTACTTACGACATACTGTCTATATGTATGCTTTAGAGTGGCTCTCAAATTAGTCATAGCTTTTTCTTTAAGATCACCACAGACAAAACAGTTAAGTATAAGAATGGCACAAGGTCAGGAACGGTGTTCACACCTTTAATTCCAACACTCAGGAGGCAGTGGCAGGGAGATTTGTATAAGTTTGAGGGCAGACTGGTCTACATAGCAAGTTCTAGGACAGTCATAGCTACACAGTGAGACTGTATAACAAAAAAACAAAAGGAGAGTAAAGCTAGGCATGGTGGCTCACATCTAAATCCCAGATGTGTGAGGTGAAACAGGATTGCCAAAAAGAATAAAGAAAAAAAAAACACACAAAAACAAAACAAAGGTTTTTGTTATTATTGTTTTCTTTTTAAACAGGGACTCACAAAGATAATTTTTAAAAGCATGTCTGGTAACTATTATTACACTGATTGTATGTTGTTTATCATTTTTGCACTATTAAGATAGATTTTGTACATGGTAGGCAAATAGTCTACCATTGAGCTATATCTCTAGCCCCTTTTAAATGCTACTTTGTCTCCACATTGCCCAAATTGGCCAGAAACTCACTCTGTAGTCAGGCAAGACTCAAATCTATATTCTCCTGTCTCAGCCTTCTGAGTAGCTGTAATTACAACAAACCTGTCACCAGGACTGGATATCCCCCAAGTTTTGAGAGTGGAACAATATTATCTGATCGCTTACAATTTGGGCCACAATCTACATTATATTATACATTTCATAAATGTAATGTGTGACTTTAATATTTCATTAAATTCTTAGTCAGGGGGCTAGAGAGATGGCTCAGCGGTTAAGAGCACTGTTCTTCCAGAGGTCCTGAGTTCAATTCCCGGCAACCACATGATGGCTCACAACCACCTTGAATGAGAGCTGGTGCCCTCTGCTGGCATGTAGGCAGAAGACTGTATACACAATAAATAAATAATACAGAGACACCCTGTCTAGAAAATCCAAAAAAAAGATAATTTATTTCAATGGTATCATAACATATAGAGGAAAAATTATTTCAAAAATTTAAATGAAATTTAAAATTCTAACTTCTTCACAGTACCTTTTCATACTAAAAGTCTGAGAATCCCTTCGATTTAAAAATAACTTTTAGAACACTGTGACAACCAGTAATCATTACTGAAACTTAACTAGGAACTAAATGATATTTTCATGTATGTTAGAGATGGAGTATGATTCTTCAAAAATTAAAAAAAAATGCAATGTAGTATTTGTTTTACACACTGAATTTAATATTTCTACCATTAAAAAAGCCAGTCTGCCTAAAAAAACAATGTAGCAAGTTTACAAATATTAAGAATTCTCAGCACAGAGTGAAATTCAAATATCACTTGAGCCTTTTAACAACCATGTCACTGTACTTCATTTTACGCAAGTAACAGATTTTACCTTCTTTATGCTTTGCTCCTACTGCCAGGCCCACAACTTTGGGTCCAGCTCCAAAAATCTGAAGTTTCTTTAGTTCCGTGTTCCTGTTTACTTCTCCAGAGTCTGACTAAAAATAAATAAACAAAATGAATATTAGCATAATTACTCTGAATCATACAGTTAGTTTTCTTTAAGATAGGGTATTGGCCAGGTGGTGATGGTGTATGCCTTTAATCCCAGCACTTGGAAGGCAGAGGTAAGCCAATCTCTATGAGTTTGAGGCCAGTCTGATCTACAGAGCTAATTCCAGGACAGACAAAGCTGTACAGTTTTTTTTTTAATTTCTAATGAAACAGAAAAGTTCCTAGGCTATTGAGATGCTTCAATGGATAAAGATATTTGCCGCCTACCAAGACTCACAACCTGATCTCAATTTCCTGGGTCCACATAGTGAAAGGAGAGAATGGACTGCTGAAGTTGTTCTCTGACCCAACACAAACACTGAGCACAAACATACACACGCCCACACACACATAAATACATGCTTCAGAATGTTTTTTTTCAGCAGGGTGGTGGTGGTACACGCCTTAGACAGACAGACAGACAGACAGACACACACACACACACACACACACACACACGATGGGAATGAAGGGCTAGGGAAGAGCAGGGAAGAGTTTACTATAACTAAGGATGTATGAAAACGCCACATAGAAATATTATTTTGTAAGCCAACTCAGAAAACTACAAACATATGAGTTTGAGAGGAGGTGTACTACATGGGTAGATAATACAGTTCCCAGAAGCCATAAGTTATTAAACAAAAACCTTAGTGCTAGATGAAAGGTACTGATCTGAGTGACACGTTGGTCAGAGAGGCCCCAGAGTCTTCCAAGACAATACAACCTATTGTCTATACTCAGGCGTATACACAAGCATGCCTACATACATATACACACATATACAAAAGCATAGAGAAAGAGGAAAGCTATGCACAGAAATTTTTTTAATTTCTTTAAATACATAGTTCTATATGGCACAGGGAATCTATATCTATAAAGTAACACAAACAGCTCTGATAAAAACAAACCCTGGCAGTCTAAACCACAAGACAAGCCCACTGTTCTCCCAAGCCCTAATTCCAATGTGACCATATGGTATCCCAGTGCAGGCAAATATTAGAGAAGAAATCCAGTTTGTTATTCCTCACTATCTTGAATGCTATATAGCATGACAACCTGAGTTGTGTCCTGGGATAAGAGAATTGACTTTCAAAAATTATTCTGACTTTCATATAAATACTACACACACCCAGGCAGGCACACAAAACTTTTAAATGGCCTATGAACATTGAAAAGTACCTGAGACTTGACACGTCTTGTTCTCTTTGGCGGGATATTCATTCTTGTTCCCCTGTCTGGTAAAGGCTGGATATCAGTGCTGAGAACCTCAGCCTCAACTTTTTCTTTAATATCTAAGTCAGGCATTTGTACACCCTAAAAGAGAAGGACACAAAAAGAGAGAAAATTCACTAATAAGTTTGAGAATCAGTGGAAAATAGGAAATTTGGTGCTATAAGTTGCTAACACTACATAAAATCAGATGGCAGTCCTGACCCCAAATCCAAGTATAGGCTCAAAGCAATCCCTGACAAAGTCAACTTCTGTTTAGTTTTACATAGTATCTTATGTCTTCCATTAAGGCACTGGAACTGGCCTGGAACTCCCTATATAGAGAATGATTCTGAAGTTCTGGTCCTCTATGATTATAGGCATGCACCAGCACAAGCTACCAATGGGTTTTGTTTGTATTTTTTTTATATTTTTCTTATTTTAGATTTTAATTTAAATTAGAAACAAGGTTGCTTCACATGTCAATCCCAGCTCCCTCTCCCTCCCTTCCTCCCACACCCCCCCTCATCATCCCTCCAAGCCTCCCACCCAATCCCCACTCCATTTCCCAGGGAGGGTGAGGCCCTCCATGGGGGATATCCAGAGTCTGTCATTTCGTTCAAAGCAGGGCTTAGGCCCTCCCCCGAAGAGTCCAGGCTGACAGAGCATCCCTCATTGTGGGATGGGCACACAAAGTCCATTTGTATGCCAGGGATAAATAATGATCTCCTACCTAAGGCCCTATATATTGCCTAGGCTTCCTCACTGACACCCACATTCAGGGGGTCTGGATCAGTCCCATGCTGGCCTACCAGCCATCAGTTTGGGGTTCGAGGTCTCCCCCCTTGTTCAGGTCAACTGTTTCTGTGGGTTAAACAAGCCCAGTCTTGACCCCTTTGTTCATCAGTCCTCCCTCTCTGTCACTGGGATTTGCTTGTATTTTTAAACATGCCCAGCAGGATTTCTCTTTATGGAAATTGAAAGCAAACACTAAGATATATGTAAAGATGTAAACTGTTTGAATATAATGAAAAGGAAAAATAAATTAGAGAACTTATACTACTAGGTATCAAAATTTACTATAAAACAATACCAAAGATAATGTACTAGGGGCTAGAGATGGCTCATTAGTTAAGACCATGAACTCTAACAGAGGACCCAAGTATATTTCCCAACACATCAGACAGCTCTCAACCGCCCATGACTCCAGCTCTTGGACAATCCAACCTCTCTGACCTGTAACCTGTGTGGGCACCTGCACTCATTTGCACATACCCACATACAGATATACACAAATAAAACAAAACCCCAGCAGCGGCTGGACAAGGTGAGAAGATAGGAACAGGTGACTACTTAGGGCTTGTTGGCTAGCCACTTGGAAGGCTAATGAGAAAAAAGAACATTTAAGATTGAACCATTATACCACCCCCAAAAAAGTTTTAAACTTTAAAATATGTGAGAACTCAGCTAGACACTTTCTTCAGATTTGCTAGTTTTCACAGTGCTGGAAGGTGCTGTACAGGTTGCTGCAGGGACTTACCATTAACAATCTTATGTGTAAATCCTGCATGTTTCACTACCAACTTGCCAGACATGATGGGCCTACTAATATAATAGTGGCATGACAGCCATGCTGGTAACCAATAACTTCATGCTTCACTTTGAGGACTGTTCCACAGAAGGGAAGTCACCTTTGACATTATACACATAATCAAAAAGCCTATGTCTGGAAAGGTGTCAGACCCTACTGAGGAATTTACTGTTGTTGTTTTGTTAAATGGTCAGAACATGCCGGGTGGTGGTGGCGAACGCCTTTAATCCCAGCACTCGGGAGGCAGAGCCAGGTGGATCTCTGTGAGTTCGAGGCCGGGCTGGACCAACAGCCTCCAAAATAATACAGAGAAACCCTGTCTCATAAAAACCAAAAAAAAAAAGAGATCAGGATATGCCTGTCACACTGAAGATCATATATTAGTGCTGTGATCAGAAAAGTTTCTTTTGGCAGTGTGGTGGTTCCTGCAAAGACTCATAACTGAGAGCCAGGCGTTGGTGATGCACACCTTTAATTCCAGCACTTGGGAGGCAGATCTCTGTGAGTTCAAGGTCAGTCTGAACTACAGAGTGAGTGCCAGGATAGGCTCCAAAGCTACACAGAGACATCCTGCCTCGAAAAACCAAAAAGACTCATAACTGGTCAAAGCACTGAGAATAAGAGGCTGTTTGTTGGCTCAGCTTCAGAAAGAACCTCTGAAATGACCACTCTGAGATCTAGACAACATTAGAAAAGAGGCTAGGCATAGCAGCTCACTTTTAATCTCAGCACTCAGCAAGGAGAGGCAGGTGGACCTCTATGAGTTGGAGGTCAATCTAGTCTACTAAGTGAGTTCCAGGCTAGTCAAGGCTACACAGTGAAACAGAGAGAGGGAGGGAGGGAGAAAAAGAGGAAAGGGGGGAAGGGGGGAGGAGGGGAGGGAGAGAGAGCGCAAAACAAAACCCAATTCTGAAATCACGAAGATCTTTAAATATCCCGACACCCTTCATTCCCATTATCTTTACCCTGTAAACCACTAGAAATAGCTCTAATTTTTCAACTTTGTGTTCTCAAATTTTGGTGCTTAGCGAAAGCTATCCTCACTTTGCTATGCATAAACGTACCACTTACAGTAACTATCACTTGAAGTTCATACTTGTCAAAGTAAATTTAACCACTCTAAGAACAATGATGCATCTTACCATAAGGCTGACACCAGACTGGAAAAGCTCATATGGGTAGAGAATTCTTTCATAGTGTGACTTCAAAAGAGAACCAGTTCCTTTTCCTGGCAGATATCCCAAGCGGCTACCTACTTTAGACCATTTCTTCTCTTTGGTGACTATTTCAAAACCTCCTTTGCTGGCAACAATCTGAAAAGGAAATAGGAATTCTTTAGGGAAAGATGTTAGTTGCAAGCACACTAACTTCTATAATCTCAAAAGATAAAAGTTCTCCCCTCTCTCAGCAGCTGGTAGAGTGTTTGCCTAGTATGCATGAAGCCCTCAGTTGATCTCCAGTTCCAGAAAACCTGGGTGTGGTAGTACATCTCTAATTCCAGTTTTCAGGAGGTGGAGGCAGGAAGACCTTTGACATTCAAGGTCATCTTGGCTACACAGTAAGTTGGAGGCCAAATTGGGATACATGAGATCCTGACTTAAAAATAAAAATGTGGCCAGCAAGATGGTTCAGCAAGTAGAATTTTACTAACAATAATTTTTGTTCCATCCCTGGAACCCACATGCTAGGAAGAACCAGTTCAACAAACACTTAAAAGTCCAAGATTGGCCGGGCGGTGGTGGCGCACGCCTTTAATCCCAGCACTCGGGAGGCAGAGGCAGGCGGATCTCTGTGAGTTCAAGGCCGGGCTGGACCGATAGCCTCCAAAACAATACAGAGAAACCCTGTCTCATAAAAACCAAAAAAAAAAAAAAAAAAAAAGTCCAAGATTGTGCATGCACATGCTGGGAAATGAATCCAGGTTCTCTAGAAGAGCAGCCAATGCTGTTAACCACTTTGCCATCTCTCCAGCCCCCAAAAGAGAATTCTTAAAAGAAACTTTTTGGGCCAGGCATTGGTGGCACACACCTTTAGTCCCAGCACTCGGGAGGCAGAGGCAGGGCGGATCTCTGTGAGTTTGAGGCCAGCCTGGTCTACAGAGCAAGTTCCAGAACAGCCTCCAAAACAATACAGAGAAACCCTATCTCCAAAAACCAAAAAAAAAAAAAAAGAAGAAAAGAAACTTTTAGGGGCTAGAGAGATGAGAGATAGCTCAGTGGTTATACTCAATTGCCATGCAGCTGTGAGGACCAGTTTGCTACTAGCACCCATGTAACAAACTAGGTATGGTTTCCAGTGTGCCTGTGACTCCAACACTGTAGAGAACAGAGACAGAAGGGTTGCTAGGGCTTGCTGGCTTCCAGTCTAGTCACAAAAACTAAGTTTCAGGACCCTGTCTCAAAGGAGTCAGGCAGTGGTTCTCAACCTCCCTAGTGTGGCAACTCTTTAATACAGCTCCTCACGTTGTGGTGATTCCCAACCATAAAATTATTCCATTGCTACTTCACTACTGCAATTTTTCTACTGTTATGAATTATAATATAAATATCTGATGTGCAAGTTATCTGGCACAAGACCACTGTGGGGGTCTGCCCACTGGAGTAAGGCACAGAATGATAAAGAGGAACACTAAATGCCTCCTCTGGCTTCCAATGCACACACAAAAGAAATTTTATGGGCCAGACATGCCTTTTTATGCCTATGTAAATTGGTATCACTGACGGCAGGGTAGGGGACACAGCTCGGTGGGATGTCATCTCACCTCCACACATGCACTATGCTGCATGCATGTGTACAGACACACAAAGTCTGAGGCCACCATGATTGAAGTAGAAAATCTGAGGCCAGCCATATAGGGAGACTCTGTCTCCTAAAAAGAATGAATGAATTGATCTTTAAAAAATAGCCAGGTGGGCCGGGCGTTGGTGGCGCACGCCTTTAATCCCAGCTCTCGGGAGGCAGAGGCAGGCGGATCTCTGTGAGTTCGAGACCAGCCTGGACTACCAAGCGAGTTCCAGGACAGCCTCCAAAGCCACAGAGAAACCCTGCCTCGAAAAAAAAAAACAACAACAACAACAACAACAATAAAAAATAGCCAGGTGGTAGTGGGCCATGCCTTTAATCCCAACAGACGGGAGGCATGGGCAGGCCGATCTCTGTGAGTTCAAGGCCAGCCTGAACTATATATATAACATGAGTTCCAGGACAGCCAGGGCTATTACAGAGAAACCCTGTCTGAAAACAAACAAAACAAATTAAATACAAAGGAAAAATTATTTAAAATTCTTTGTTTCATGAATCACAAACCTCTACTCAATTTCTTCATGGGTGGACCTAGCACAAACTACTACTGGGCTATATTTCAGCTCTTGTTAACTTTTGAAGCCAAGCATTGGCCTCACCTTGCTTAAAGCATACAAATCCAGGATTTTTCTCTCCACCACAGGAATCTTCAATGTAGATCCTTGAAGCTCCCAAAACTTTGCCAGTTGATCCAAGAAGTCCAATCTCACTCTAGTCATTGCCTAAAATTAGTAAAATACAGAAATCAAAAACACAGGGCTGGGGATAAAGCATGGTGGCAGATCATTTGTCCAGCATGCTCAAGGCTCTAGATTCAATTCCCAGTACTTCGAGAAGAGAAGGAGAAAGCAAGGCCAGCAAGAGGGCTTAGCAGATAAAAATGATTGCCACCAAAGTCTGATGACCTGAGTTCAACACTTAGATCTCACAATAAAAGAGGAGTAGGATCTGAGTGTTGAACTTGGGTTGTTTGGCTGAGGTGTTTGGCTGTCTGAAAAGATTTGGTAAACTGAAGGTTAGCAGGCTTGGACATAGAAAACAGTCAACACAGCAGAGATTCTACTATGGAAGCACAATAACAACTGTGAATAATGATAGAGTATATCAAGTTGTAACACTTCCACACCTCACTGATCAACAAAAGGCTGGAAACCCTTTGCTTTCTTTGCCTCCAATCCAGAGAAAAGTTATCAGTGCCCAGTTATCCCTACTCTTTCCCCATCAGCTGTCCATGGTGGCCGTCTCTCTTACTTTAAGCTAAATATTTTGTTTGTTTGTTTTTCGAGACTGGGTTTCTCTGTACTGTTTTGGAGGCTGTCCTGGAACTCGCTCTGTAGACCAGGCTGGCCTCGAACTCAAAGATCCACCTGCCTCTGCCTCCTGAGTGCTGGGATTAAAGGTGTGTGCCACCAACTCCCTGCTATATTTTTGAAAGATTTAGTTTTATGTGCACTGGTGTTTTGCCTGCATGTATGTCTGTATGAGGGTGTCAGATCCTCCAGAACTTGAGTTACAGACAGCTGTGAGCTGCCGTGTGGGTGCTGGCAATTGAACAAGGGACCTCTGAAAAAGCAGTCATTGCTCTTAACCATTGAACCATTTTACCAGCCCAAACGATCTTTTGTTAATAAAGTTCTTTGCTAGATGTTAAAAGAAAGCCTCTCCTTCCATTTAAGGCCCTGGTATGCTGTTTTTGGTTCATTTTTATTGTTGTTTTTAATGTGAATGCATAGTATGTTTATGGATACTAGAAGAGGGCATCTGATTCTCCTTGAACTGGAGTTCCAAATGGTGGTAAACCACCATGTGTATGCTGGAAGTTCAACTCAGGGCCTCTGGAAGAGCAACAAGTGTTCTTAACCACTAAGCCATCTCTCCAGCCACTGTTAAGCCATTTTAAATGTAATCCTGTTTCCTTCTAAGCTCTCCTACCTAAAGGCACAATCAGGATCTACAAGCGATTTCTCCTAATAAACTTCATTCCTAAAGAGTAATTATTTGGGCCGGGCGTTGGTGGCGCACGCCTTTAATCCCAGCTCTCGGGAGGCAGAGGCAGGCGGATCTCTGTGAGTTCGAGACCAGCCTGGACTACCAAGCGAGTTCCAGGACAGCCTCCAAAGCCACAGAGAAACCCTGTCTCGAAAAACCAAAAAAAAAAAACCAAAAAAAAAACCAAAAAAAAAAAAACCAAAAAAAAAAAGTAATTATTTGTCAGCGCCTTTCCTGAACCAACCATTGCTGCCTCCATTTTTATATCTAATATGAAAATGCCATAATGAAATCCATTATTTCGTAAGCTAACATAAATTTAATTAGGAAAACAAATCTGTGAGTTTGGAGCTGGGCATCATAGCAAAAGCCTTTTGTAATCCAAGCACACTCTGGAGACTGAAACAAGACTACCATGAGTTCAAAACTAGCCTGGGCTACACAATAAGTTCTAGACCAGACCATACTGACTACAAAGAAAGACTGGCTCAAGAAAGTGAGAGAGTAGGAAAAGGGGCTGGGGGAAGTAGTTCAGTTGGTAGAGTGCTTGCCTAACTTCTTGAAGACCAGGGGTCTACTCCTAGCATCATATAAACTGGGTATGGTGCTGCACACCTGTAGTTCCAACACACAAGAGGTAAAGGCAGAAGATTAGAAGGATCAGGTAGTCCTGGGCTATACATATCCAGCTAAACGACATCTTGGGCCATACGAGACCTTTTTTCAAGGAAGGAAAGACGGGAGGGAGGGAGGTAGGGAGAAAGGAAGGAAGGAAGGAGACTGATAGACTTCCATTTCTCTATAAGCCCTGGATTTTCTATTCTGAAAATATGTTTTGCCAATCTGGGCAGTGATGGGGCAAGCCTTTAATCCCAACTCTCAGGAGTCAAAGGCAGGTGGATCTCAGCGAGCTCAGTGAATTCGAGGTCAGCCTGGTCTACAAATCAAGTTGGAGAACAGCCAGCGCTGCTACACAGAGAAACCCTGTCTCGAAAGAAAGAAAAAAATACTTATATAATATATAATTATATATATTCTATTATCTTGGCTAAATGAAGGAAAAACTGTAACAACTACTTGAAAGTCTTAAAAGACATTTTCATAAATATCAAGTAACTATTAGTTTATTAAATCCCACTTAACACGAACTCTGGGCCCTATAATACATAAGCTTTTCAAAGTTCTATTTAAAATCCCAAGGTAAACAATCAGGAGACTGGTGGCTGGGCGGTGATGGTACACGCCTTTAATCCCAGCACTCAGGAGGCAGAGGCAGGCGGATCTCTGTGAGTTTGAGGCCGGGCTGGACTGACAGCCTCCAAAACAATACAGAGAAACCCTGTCTCATAAAAACCAAAAAAAAACAAAAAACAAAAAAAAAAAAAACAAAACAAAACCAATCAGGAGACTGGAGCCATAAAGCCATGGTAGAGCATTTGCTTAGTCTGTCTGAAGCCCTGAGAACCAAACACCACCACCACTTAAAAAAAAAAAAAAAAAAGAAACAAAACAGTAGAAAGATTGGTCTAATACTTACCTCAAGTTCATTCAGGCGCTGCACTCTGGGAGTGAATCGGAAAGTTTTTACTTCACATGCAAATGGAGGTTGCCAATCCTAAATGGAAAGAATTACTCTGGTAATTTAGAATGCATTTGCCACGAATCACAATAACAATACATTAGAGAACTTAAACCTTCACTATAAAGACAGAGAAAGAGTTAATTTTTTTTGTTTGTTTTGTTTGCTTTTTCAAGACAGGGTTTCTCTGTGTAGCTCTGGCTTACCAAGTTTAAAAAAAAAAAAAAAGGCCGGGTGTTGGTGGTGCACGCCTTTAATCCCAGCACTTGGGAGGCAGAGGCAGGTGGATCTCTGTGAGTTTGAGGCCAGCCTGGTCTACAAGAGCTAGTTCCAGGACAGCCTCCAAAGGCCAAGAGAAACCCTGCCTCGAAAAACCAAAAAAATAAAATAAAATAAAAAAACCAGAACCCCCCCTGATTAGGTCATGCCAGTAATCCTAAGAAATAGAGGCAGGATCAAGAGGTCCAAATCAGCCTAGACTACACAGCTTGACCATCTCAATACTTCTTCATACTTGCTAGAAAAGAAAAAGAGATTGCAAATGTCCACATTCAAAAATTGGTTCTACTCTTCACAGGGCATAGGAATCTCGTTTCAACAATATCCAACTGACCCTGGTGCTGATTTTCCAGCAACAACTGAACAAGGTTTTTCTCCCATGTAGCTAGGGATTGAACCCAGGGCCTTGCAACACTCTCCCCATGCCAACAACATTATCTGGAATGCACTGGTCTAAAAAAAACTTTTGACCTTGAGCATATCACTTATCCTCTTAGGGAATTAATTCCACTCACCAAGGGGTATTATCTGCTTTCCTAACCTTAAAAAAAGTGAGGATAATTGCCAGGTGGTGGTGATACCCGCCTTAACCCCAGCTCTCAAGAAAGGGAGGTCTTGGAACTCTGAGTTGGAGGCCAGCCTGGTGTACAGAGTGAGTTCCAGGACAGCCGGAGCTACACACAGAGAGACCCTGTCTCGAAAAACAAAAAAACAAAGTGAGGATACTTAACCAATTTATAGGCAAACTTGATTATTTATACTACAACTCTGAAATCTTTGCCCTTTACTTTCTCACTGTCAGGAGATTTCAACGTTTCCCTCCATGCCCACTTAGTGGCCAATTCTTCTAACACTTCTATTTTTTAAAAAGTAACTCATTAATGCTCTTTTATCCTCCCAATGATGCCTTTTCTTGTTGCAGTAGAAATTAGCTTGGGGTTCTAGTCTAGTGACATCATCCTGGCAGCAAGGACAGCTCGGATTACATCTTAAGAAAACCTGAGGAAGGCCTGCAAAGGTCTGACAAACTGAGCATTAGCAGGCTTGGACACAGAAGCAGCCCACAGAAGCGGAGTCTTCAGTAAGCAAACACAATGGTCGTGCATGAGCATAAGGCGTGACACGCCAACCCAAAGAACAGTATTCGTGCCCAAGTAAGTTCTGGAAGGAAGAGGTCCCAGAGCCACGGCTTTCTCTCGTTTGAGGGTGGTAAGGTCCAAGTCCCACAATCTGAGTTCGAACCCCGAGACCCACAACGCAGGGGAGAATCGACTCCCACAAAATGTCCTCTGACCTCTCCGCGCGCACGCACGCGCGCACCCACGCTCCCCCCCGCACACGCTCACACTCTAAAATAAATGGAAAAGTGGACGTGAAACTACGTAAGAAACCAAGGCAAAACACCCCCAAACGTGGCCTCTGAGTTAAAAAAAAAAAACAAAAACAAAAAAAACGAGGGAGGGGCTACTGAGAGCACCCGGGAACCTCAACCCGAGAAGCTACGGCGAGAGCGCGCCCCTCCCGCCGCCCCGGCCCCCACCCCCGGGCCCGCTACCTTGGGGGGACGGATTTTGCAGATGCCAGTTTTCTCAGCCAAAGGCCGGATGCGGCCGATAAAACTGAGAGGGTCTGAGAACTCCTCCCAGCTGGGCTCGAAGACCGGGCACTCGGGTGGCGGCACGAACTCCGCCGCGTAGCCCCCCGGGCCCACGCCCGCCATGGCCGCAGTCAGGGGCCCCTGAGGTGCACAAGCGGGGGAGGCGGGGTGACGGCCGCCAAGCCCTCTCACGTCCCCTCACAGGGGCCGCAGAGCATCTTCTCCGGAGAGACCCGTGCCTCACAGAACGCCCAGAAGCGCTTCCTCCGGCCGTTTGTTATTGTTTCCTTCAGGGCTTTTCCTCTCAGGGCCAGGACGCTTCCGGAAGTCAACGTACTGCCAAATCCGTCCGCGCCGCAGGAATCAGAATCCCGCCGCCGCGACTTCTAGTCCGGCCCTTTCTCCTTGCTCCCTTTCAGGACAGCGCGGCGTGGCCTTTCCTCGACTTCCACGACAAAGTCCTGCGCCCTCCGTCCACCGGCTGCGTGGCCTCTGAAGGCTCCACGACCTCTCCTGGAGGAAAGGCGAGGGAGAAGCTCTCCCGCAAGGTGGAAGGCGCGCTTCCGGCGCGCGGAGGAATGTGTAATGCCTCGGAGAGCAGAGGTTCTGTTTCCGGTGAGGAGGTTCCTGTTCCTCTTTGTGTTGGGGACACGAAAACAAGGTGGCCCTGGTGCAGCCGGTCTACCTTTCCTGACCTCCGAGGCCGGTTTCTAACGCAGCTGTCTGCCGTGTGCGCAGGAGCGCACTCTCGTCAGGGTGTCCGCGGCTCTGTTTTGGTTTTTGCGACTGCCCTAACTTGGTCCCCGTTGCACGGGGCTCTGCTTCTCCGTGACCGACCGGGCCCAGCCCCTCTCAGTCGTCACTCTGGCCGCCCCTAACCCCCACCGCGAAAGTGCTTTTCTCGCCACGCAGGGCTCCCGGCTGTGCCTTTCTAGCTGTCGGGAATCTTCCTCAAGCCGTCTTGTCCGAGAAGGAAACTCGACCTGAAAACACCCGCCCTGCTGACTTCTCTTTAGTTTGCTATGGAACTGGTCACCTTGTCAGAGCCTCTCCGTGTGAGGCCGGGCGTGATCGCCCACGCAGAGTTCCGTCCGACCAGCAAGAGCTGCATAGTGGCAAACTGTCTCAAAATCAAAACCCCTGTTGCTGGTTTGCTCCCACAATTACTCTATATACGTTTAAGCTTGTCTCAACAAGGCGGAAGGCAGCAACCCGCTCCCAAAAGCAGTCCCGTGGCCTCCGCATGCGTGTGCGTGTGTGTGTGCTCCCAAAAGCAGTCCTGTGCGGCCTCCGCGTGCGTGTGTGCATGCCTGTGTGTGTGTGTGTGTGTGCTCCCTAAAGCAATCCTGTGGCCTCCGCATGCGTGCCTGTGCGTGTGTGTGTGTGTGTGTGCTTGTGTGTGCGCGCGCTCCCAAAAGCAGTCCTGTGTGGCCTCCGCGCGTGTGTGTACCTGTGTGTGTGCGCGTTACACTCACACAACAATGAAAAATAGTTCAGGAGCAGCTCGAGCTGCAATGAATTTGAGGCCAGCTTGGGCTGCAGGAGACCTTGTCTAAGTAAGAAGAAAGCCTGTGTGGTGGCACAGGACTATATCAACGCTGGGGAAGGAGATGTAGAAAGAATGCCACAGCTTCAAGGCCATTCTGGTATGCATACTGGACTCCAGATACATGGCAAGGGCTCGGCTGGTAAAGACAGTTGCCACCAAGCCTGAGAATCTTGAGTTCGATTTATTGAACCCATATGGTTGAAGGAGAGAACTCCTGAAAGATGTCCTCTGACCTCTACACAGGTACACACACACACACACACACACACACACACACACACACACATACATACACATTCAATTAAATAATGAGGGGGGGAAACTAATGGTAAAAATCCTCTCTCAGCCGGGCGTTGGTGGCACACGCCTTTAATCCCAGCACTCGGGAGGCAGAGGCAGGCGGATCTCTGTGAGTTCGAGGCCAGCCTGGTCTACAGAGAGAGTTCCAGGACAGCCTCCAAAGCCACAGAGAAACCCTGTCTCAAAAAACCAAAAAATAAAAATAAAAATAAAAAAATGTACAAACAGATGTAGACACAGGAAGGTATGACATTGTACATAAGTAATAGTTTATCACAGCTAGACTTAGAGTGTTTAGTACTTAATCTGGAAAACCAAACTGTGCACATAAAAAGAAATAAAGGAGTTCAAAACTCAAAAGTTATCAAAATAATTTTTTCATTAAGCATGCAATCAAAGTGCATAGTGAGCTGGGGCTCCTGAGTTTATCCCCAGCACCACATAAACCAGTGGTAGAGCATACCTGTAGTCACAGCACTTAGGAGATGGTAGAGGCAGAAGGTCATAATTGCAAGATCAACCTCAGCTATCTAGGGCAAGGCCACCCTGTGATTAAAAAAAATGGCAAGAAAAAAATTTGAGGAGAAATAAGTAATTTCAAGTATATATTTATCTGTAATATATCTTGTTAGTGTTAGAGTAGAGTGAAATTAATACTTAATCTGGTAATGATTTAATAATAATTTAGCTTTGAACTTGCTATGTAGACCAGGCTACCCTGGAACTCACAGAGATCCTCCATCTGCCTCCCAAATTCTGGAATTCAAGGCATAAGCCCAGCACATAAGACGCAGAGGCTGGCAGATCTCTGTGTTGAGGCCAGATTGGTCTACATAGCAGGTTCTAGGACAGGGCAACGCAGAGAAACCCTGTCTTAAAAAACAAATGAATGTAAAAAAATAATTAAAAAATAAGTAAAAATTAAAATGAACAAACAAAAATACATAGCCTATCACCTCTGCCCCCAACACTTTTTAGTGGCTATTTGCTTGTTTGCTCGTTGGTTGGATACAACCTGGGACTGACCTTAGGACTTCAGGAATGATGAATACTAAAGAGTAAACAAGAATTCTGATTATACTGCCATAAAAAAAAAACCAAAACAAAACAAACCCAAGTTTTCTGCCTCTGAACTATACTCCGCACTCCAGCCTGATTCCAAGAATTTCACAGGGACTAATCAAAATAGCATAACAAAGATGTAAAAACTGCTAACTTTCCCTTTATGACATGACTAGGAAATGTCATTTGAAATTTGTAGCTCCACTTATCAGTGAGCCATTTAGCTTGACATAGACACGAAAGCTTCGGATTTTAAGCGTTCTAAAGTTTAAGGCAATGCTACCATGCGTTGCAGAATGAATCCTTTTGTACATTCTCTTTTGTTTGGTTATTGAGAACCAACCCCCCCACACACACACACACAGTCCTGAGATTAATCCCAGCATGAGCCACCACTCTCAGCTCTTCATGTATCCTCCTGAAGTTTAAATGAGCCTGGCTGGATATAACATTTGAATATATAATCCTTTGACTGGAGACATTGAACCCCACAGCTAAGCCACTAAGTATAGAAATTTCTTTCTCCCTCCCGCCTGTTTTGGCCTCTTGAGTCAGGTGCTTCGGTAACCAAAGGTTCAAAATAGCTATTTGGCCGAGGATGATCTCGAACTCCTGATCCTGTTTGTTCCCCTTCCCACGCGTTACTTGTACAACTCCTTAGGGTTTGTGAAACTTCTTAAGCTCACTTTAAACGAAATTGAAGGTGATATCACATGACAATATGTACAAGACACTGATCCACTCCGTGATTATGTATGTCATTTATGCAACAGATTTCATTAAAGAAAAACAGTTAAGTGAGTTTAGACCAAGTTATTAAAATCGGTGAGTTCTAACCGGCAAGAGATACTTGCCCTCCACCGCCCTAGCCCCACGTCCTGCTTACACGCAGTGCTACGTGCAGATGAAAAACTACACTTCCCAGGAGTCTCTGCTCGGCGAGGCGCAAGGCAAGATGGGAAGGGCTGCTGGGCAAACAACCGTCCTATTGGTGCGAAACCCCGAAAGGCCGCCTAAGCTCTGAGCGATTGGTAGGATTTTGTGGACCCTCGCTGATTTGAGTTGGTTTTCGGTTGCGTTGTCGGACGCCAAGGATTGGCGCTTGGTGAGTGTGGATTTCAGGGTAAAGGTGAAGGGATTTTGGGACAGACGTTGGGAAGAAAGAAAATCTGGTGGGATTAAAAACTTTGTAAACAGTACGGAAGAGAGCAACAGACGACTAAACCCGGGGACCTTAGGTGATGGGGGACCGGTCATGGAAAGTGTGTCTGCGAAAGCAGAGGTCTCCGGGACGCCGAGAACGATAGTGGTGAGGGAGCTGAGATCTGGTCAAGAGCTGGGTAAACTTGCGAGAGAAAATCCAGACGTCCTGGAGATGGATGGAGTTCCGGCTCCCTCTGCCTCCCGCTTCTGTAAGCTTCGACTTCCTCGTTTATAATATAAGGGGTAATAAATTACTTCAGAAAGTAGTTATGCAAGTAAATAGAACATTTTTCGGGGGGCGGGGTTGTGGCCAATATAGAGTGTTTTCTTAACATGCCCATGGCCTTGAATTCGACCTCTACACCTCCAAAAAAAATAGAGATTTGCTAACTTTTACATAAACAAAGGTATTCCTGCCTTTGAAGGTAGTGTTGAGATGGCTTCTGTCTGTCAGGAAGACGGGTTATCATAGTAGAACTGTAAATACAACCACTTTCCAGTGAGAACGTGTTTTTAATTTTTATTTGTTTATTTTTTCTTTTTGAGACGGACTGGATCCAACTGCAGCCCAGATAAGCTTGGAATTAACTGTTTATACCAAACTGGTCTCATGGCAATACTCCTGTCGCAGTCTTCCAAGTGCTGGAGTACAAGTGCACAAGCTATGGTTATATCATCCTGACAGATCATTTTGTGGGTTTTGTTGTTGTTTGAGACAAGGCCTCTCTCTGTAGCCCATGCTTGCCTGGAACTTAAACTGTAGTCTAGGCTGCCCTCCATTTTGGATGATCTTCTCCACTGCTAAGTTTTACTGACACAAACCACCACAATTGACTTGATAGATCATTTTGAATGGAAAAAACTCAGGAAAGAGGGGCTGGAGAGATGACTGCTCTTCCAGAGATCCTGAGTTCAATTCCTAGCAACCACATGGTGGCTCTCTATAATGAGATTTGGTGCCCTCTTCTGGCCTGCAGGCATACATGGAAGCAGAGTACTGTATACATAATTAATACATAAATAAAAATCTTTAAAGAAAACTCAGGAAAGAGATGAGGGGAATAATATTTAAGGTAAATTTTATGTACAAAATAGTCTGAATTAAGTGAATTTATTGTAGTTCTGGAAGGAGCTGATTTTTCAGCTGCCAGGGAGCTCATGAACAAACGCATAGAACTAAGAAAATTATGCGGGTCTGGCATGATGTATAGGCCTTTAATTCCAGGTCTCAAGAGGCAGAGGCAGGCAGCTCTCTGTGAATTTTATTTTATTTTTTAAAAATGTGTCTATTTACTAATTATAATACCACATTCTGCCTCTGTGTGTATGCCTGCAGGCCAGAAGAAAGCACCAGATCCCATTACAGATGGACATGAGCCACCATGTGGTTGCCGGGGATTGAACCCAGGTCCTCTGGAAGAGCAGTCAGTGCTCTTAACCTCTGAGCCATCTCTCCAGCCCTCACTATGCGTTTTAGATCAACCTAGCTTACATAGTTCCAGGCCAGCCAAAGCTGCATAGTGAGATCCTGTCTCAAGAACAAACAAAAAGGAACATTTTATAGAAACAGAATTTGTTTAGGGGAGATAGAAATGAGTGGGGAGACAGAGGTTTGACTCTTAAATAGAAAGTTCTGAATTCTAGGCTTTATTTAATGTAGCCACAATCAATTTATACTGTTTTTTGCTTGCTTTTTTGAGACAGAATTATCTAGCATCATGTAACTCTGGTTGTCCTGGAACTCATGAGTAGCCTATCCTCTCTCTTAAACAATCATTAGACGGGCTGGAGAGATGCTTAAGAGCACTGCCTGCTCTTCCAAAGGAAGAGCTTCCCAGCACCCACAAGACAGCTCTCAACTGTCTGGCCTCCTGGGCACCAGCATACACTTACCTGGTGCAGACATACTTGCAGGCAAAACACTCATAGACATAAAATAGAATAAAATTATTATATATATGTTTTAAAATTATTAAATGGCTCAGCAGGCTAATAAGGTGTTTGCTTCTGGGCCTGAGTTTGACCCTGATATCTGAGTAGTACAAGAAGAAAGTTGACTCCTTATGTTATCTTCCAGACACACACACACACACAATTTCTTTTCAAATACTAAGTGTATAGTGGCACCCACCTATATTATCTCAGCACTTGGGAAGCTCAGGCAGGAGGATGGACAAAAGTCCCAGACAAGTTCAGATTGCATAATGAGTCCCACACCAGCCTTGGCTACATAGCTAGATACTTTTTCAAACTAACAAAATGAAAACAAACAGAGCCCACAAGGTTTAGAGAGACAGCTCAGTTGGCAAAGTGCCTGCCCCACAAGCATGGAGCCCAGAGTGTAGACTTGAGCCCCCATGAGAAAGCCTTCACAGCTGCTTGTGACAGTAACCCGGTGCTGGTTGGGTATGAGGAAGTAGAGGGAGGGAAGGATTGGAGAATGGGCTTTTCTGAGAAAGGTGGGTCCTTGAAGCTTATTGATTGGCCAGCCTAGGGGAACTGATGGACTCCTGGTTCATTGAAAGACCTTGTTTTTTTGTTTTTAAAGTAGAGGTTAGGGGGTCGGTTCAATAGTTAGGATCACTTGCTAACTCTTGCAGAAGACCTCAGTTTGACTCCCAGCACCTATATGGTGGCTTAAAACTACCATAACTTCAATTCCAGGGTATGTGACACCCTTTTCTGATCTCTTTGGGCACCAAGCACCCATGTGTTGTACATATACAGACACAGAAATACACTCATACACATAAAAATAAGATAAATCTAAAAAAAGGTTTTGGGTTTTTTTTCCTTTAATTATAAGTTGGAGAGGCAGTTAAAGAAGACACCCAGTTTTGGACTAAATGCTATGTTCCCTTCAAGAGTCAAATATGGTAATGTTGAGGAGGGAACCAAGCTGTGTAGCATATATGTGTATATATATATATTTTTTTTTTAATTCTTCCTGGCCCTCACTATCAATTTTGTGTATTTGATAGATGCGAATAAGACAGAATGAACTTTACTCCGACACACACACCTGTCTGCAGAAAGTAAGATATTTACTTATTTTTGAGTTAACTAATCAGTGCTTCTATAGGTTTCATCCAGTCAGCCTAGGAGCTCCAGGAACAGCATACTTCCTACATCTCAGTTCTCTATTCTTATTCCGAATCTAGAGTTTAAGTAGTTTACCAATGGGGGTGGCACACACCTTTAATCCCACAAGGCAGAGGGCTGGTTAGCATATTGAGCTCCAGAATAGCAAGAGCTACATAGAGGGGCCCTGTCTCTGTGGAAATCCCAGGCCTCATTCAGAGTGAATGGGGAGCCACAGTGATGGTAAATCTTGGGTCATAGGGAGCAACCAATATATAAACATGAGATGGATTTGCTGACAGTACTCATGCCTCACAACCATACCTCCCCTCCATCTATAGAGTGTAACAATTGTTCTGTTTGTTTTATTTTTTATTTTATGTGCATTGGTGTTTTGCTTGCATATCTGTCTGTGTGAGACTGTTGGATCTTTTGAAACTGGAGTTACACACAGTTGTGAGCTGCCTTGTGGGTGCTGGGAATTGAACCCACTGCTCTCAACTGCTGAACCATCTTTCCAACCCAATTTGCTCAATTTTTTTTAGCCTCTTTCCCACTCTTTGAAAATAAAATAGTATTTCTGTCATGAGCTTTTGTGTAGGCTGCTAGGGATGGATGTATACACTATAGTGTTGGCCTTGTGTATGCCAAGCATGTGCTCTGCTGCTGAGTTTCAGGGTTTCAGGTCCAGCTTTGTAAGTCCCACCTGGTCCCATAGCCGTTCAGTCCCAAATAAACACACAGAGGCTTACATTAATTATAAACTGTTTGGCTAATGGCTCAGGCTTCTTATTGGCTAGCTCTCTCTTAACTATGAGCCCATTTCTATTAATCTGTGTATCTCTATGTGGTCTTGGCTTACCAGTGATGCCTGGATCTCTTGCCCCCTTGACAGCTACATGGCATCTCCTTCACTCTACCTACTACCTTTCTCTCTCCCTGTTTGGATTTCCCACCTGGCTAAATCCTGTCTGTCCATCGGCTGAAACAGTTTTATTCATCAACCAATAAGAGAAACATATTCACAGCATACAGAAGGACATTCCCCATCAATATTTCAATATTTGAGAAAGTATCAGGTTTATTTCTTCATGCTAATTGAAAATAGTGGTGTGAGTGTATGTTGAGGTTTTAAACCAGCAATATGTACACATGCTCTACTGTTGAGCTACACCCTCAGCTGATAGTTTATTGTGCACGCTTGCTTACTTAGAAATGATCACTGGGGTCTGGATAGATGACTCAGCGCTTAAGAGCACTGCCTATTCTTCCAAGGTCCTGAGTTTAATTCCCAGCAACCACATGGTGTCTCACAATCTCCTGTAGTGAGATCTGGTGCCCTCTTCTGGCCTGCAGGTGTACATGCAGGCAGAATGCTGTATATATAATGAATCTTAAAAAAAAAAGGAAATGATCATGTATATTATCCATATTCATTAGCTCTAACTTGGGCTGTCTTGTGCAAAGTTTCTGCACTCTGACATCTATTTTGTTATGTTACAGATTTTTGTGTATATAGCTATTTTGCCTACATGTGTGTCTGTGCACCTTTTGCACAAGGTGTTAGATCCCTTAGAACTGGAGTTACAGGTGGTCATGAGCTGCCATGTGGGTGCTGGGAATTGACCTTAGGTCCTTTGAAGAGCAGCCGGTGCTCTTAACTTCTGAGCCATTTATCTAGTGTAAAGGGAAGCCTTCCCGCCAGCCTGGTTCCAGAGCCGCATGAGTCCCAAATAAACACACAGGAGGCGATGTTAATTATGAAGCTGTTGGCCTTGCTTGTTTCTTACTGGCTAACTCTGACTTAAGTAATTACCCCATAATTGTTAATCTAAGTATTTCTCTTACTGGAGAAGTTTCCGGGCTTCCTACCCCATGGCGTTACATCTTGAATCCCTGTGTTTCTCCTTCCCAGAGTCCTCCTGGACTCCTAGTCCCACCTATCTTGTTTCCCTATTGGCCAACAGTGCTTTATTGACATATACACAGGACTTCCCCCATCAATCTAGCCCCATATTTATAAATTTTAGAATGCCAAACTATATTGGTTTTCATAGGAGGACCTCTGCTCAGTTTCTTTTTTTAATTAACTTATCGTTTGTTTGCTTGGCTCTGAATGGGGGTGGCACTTGGTTTTGACATAGGATCTCCTATGTTCTAGGCTGGCCTAGAACTCAATACAGCTGAAGATAACCTTGAATTTCTGATCCTCCTTGCTCTACCTCCTGAGTGCTGCAATACTTTTATCATTTATGCCATCTTTTTTTTTTTTTTTTTTTTTTGGTTTTTACGAGACAGGGTTTCTCTGTATTGTTTTGGAGGCAATCAGTCCTGCCCAGCCTCGAACTCACAGAGATCCGCCTGCCTCTGCTGGGATTAAAGGCGTGCACCACCACGGCCCGGCCATCTTTTTTTTTTAAAGATTTGTTTATTTATTATGTATATAGTGTTCTGTCTGTATGCAGGCCAGAAGAGGGCACCAGATCTCATTACAGATGGTTGTGAGCCACCATGTGGGTGCTGGGAATTGAACTCAGGACCTCAGGAAGAGCAGCGAGTGCTCTTAACCTCTGAGCCATCTCTCCAGCCCCCATTTATGCCATCTTGTCTTTTTTTTTTTTTAAAGATTTATTTGTTTATTACAAACACAACACCCTGCCTCCATGTACATCTACACACCAGAATAGGGCACCAGATCTCATTACAGATGGTTGTGAGCCACCATGTGGTTGCTGGGAATTGAACTCATGACCTCTGGAAGAGCAGTCAGTGCTCTTAACCTCTGAGCCATCTCTCCAGCCCCCTTTTTTTTGGTTTTTCGAGACAGGGTTTCTCTGTGGCTTTGGAGGCTGTCCTGGAACTCGCTTGGTAGTCCAGGCTGGTCTCGAACTTACAGAGATCCACCTGCCTCTGCCTCCCCAGTGCTGGGATTAAAGGCGTGTGCCACCAACGCCCGGCCATGCCTTCTTGTCTTATCATATGCAGTTTCAGAAGCTGGAGATTGGGATCATCTGATGTGTTCCTGTTGCTATGAACCTATCTTATATTAGATTTTTCTGATGGGTACTATGTAGTATCCATTCATATTGTTTTTATTATTTATCTATTTTGGTTTTTGGAGACGATGTTGTAGACCAGACTATGTAGACTGGTTATGTAGACCAGGTTGGATTTGGACTCACAAAGATCTACCTGCCTCTGCCTCCCAAGTGCTGGGATTAAAGTCCTGTACCAATACAACCTGGCCTTTTTTTTTTTTTTTTTTTTTTTTCGAGGCAGGTTTCTCTGTATTGTTTTGGAGGCTTTCCTGGAACTCGCTTTGTAGACCAGGATGGCCTCAAACTCACAGAGATCTGCCTGCCTCTGCCTCCCGAGTGCTGGGATTAAAGGCGTGCGCCACCAACGCCCAGCTACAACCTGGCCTTTTAAATTGTTTTTTTCATATTGTTTTTAAAATGCTCTTTTATAGTCTCTAACATTTATTTTAAATAATGTTTTAAGCCATTGATAGAAAACAATTCACAAAATTTTTCACTAACCTTTTGAATCAAACTTTCAATACATGTAAGCACCTTAATTATCAGCACTTTAAGAGCATAAACCCTCTGTAATCCCAGCACTTAGGAGGCAGAGACAGGTAGATCTTTGTGAGTTCACATCCAACCTGGTCTACATAGCCAGTTCTAGACCAGTCAGGGCTACATAGTAACACCCTCTATCAAAGCAAAGCACTTGCTGGTGGGTCTGGATCAGTAGTTGTTCATGCCTTTAATCCCAGCACTCAGGAGGCAGAGGCAAGTGGAGCTCTATGAGTTCAAGGCCAGCCTGGTCTACAGAGTGAGTTCCAAGACAAACAGGACTGTTTCACAGAGAAACCATGTCTAAAAAAAAAAAACCAACAAAACAACAATAGAAAAAAAATCCATAAACCACTTTTATTAAATAAAATATGTTTTACAAGTATTCAGAGGATTTAATATATGCTTTCTGATTTCACATAGAATAACAATTGCCTACAAGCGTGGTGCTACCTCTGGCTTCAGTGATCCCAGCAGGTGGAAAGAAATGGCAGACTCAGTGGAGTCAACTCCCCTGCCTTCAATCGAGGATCGGCTGGCTGTCCTTTGTCCTTCTCAGGAGCTTCTGGAGTATTATCAGAAGAAGATGGCTAACTGTGAGGCAGAAAATGAAGACCTGTTGAAGAAGTTAGACCTCTACAGAGAAGCTTGTGAAGGACAGGTAAAAAAAGAAAAGAGGGAAAAAAATGGAGAGAATTCCCACACTGGGAACAGAAGGGTCCTGGAGCTCACTGACCAAGCCTTGCTGAATTGCTGCGCTCTCGGTTTAATGAGAGACCAGGTCTCAAATAATAAGTGGAATAAGAAAAGGAGGAAGACACCCAACATCAACTTCTGGGTTTACACGTACCTGCATAAGCATGCACGTGCGCGCGCACAGACACACACACACACACACACACACACACACACACACACACACACACACACACACACACACACGGAGGATAGGCGAGGCATATGGCATTCTTGGTGCTGTTGTGTGTGAAGGGAAGACTTAAGGGTGTGAACTTTCCAATCACACTAATCCTGTAGCTTTGTCCCTACCTCTCCTCTTCCTCTTTCCTTTCATTTAGTGTTAAATATCGAACCTAGGGCTTCCTGCCTGTTTACCGGATGCTCTACCACTGGACTACACCTCCATTTCATCCTTCTACTTTTTAGCTCAAATGTGTGACTAGCCTACTGCTGCCATTTGAAATCTGTATTGGTGAAACCGTCAATTAGGAATGTTCCTACAAGAGCTGACTCTACCATATCCACTAAAAGATTTCCTTTGAAACTTAATGTGTTTCAACCACTCTACTGGGTTTTTTTTTTTTCAGCATAAACTTGAATGGAATTTGCAGCAGAGGGAGGAAGAGATTGCTGAATTGCAGAAAGCCCTGAGTGATATGCAGGTCTGCCTCTTCCAGGAACGGGAACATGTTTTACGACTCTACTCAGAAAATGACCGACTAAGAATCAGGTAGTGAATAGGAGAAGGGAAATGTTAGAATTATAACTCTGAGTTACACTAAAAATGATGAAATTCATCTATAGTCTTTCTCTTTGGTTGTGTCCCAGGAAACAAACTTTCAGTAGAGATTTACCTAACAGGCAGTTACTGGGGAGGTTCTTAGAAGATGAGCAAATTAGAACTATGGTAGGGTAGTTACAGAGGCATGCCCCACAGCAAACTCTAGGACTAGGGTGGTCTTTCAAAGGCAATGGAATCAAACTTTTGTATCTTGATATTGACCAATTGTTGGGTACAGGCTTTGCTCATGAAGAAGTCATAAACTTGGGGAAGAAGGCCTTTATCCAATCATAATTCCTTTAAAAATAACTTATTTTCTATTCTTGTGTGTGTGTGTACCTGATGTTTGTGTCTGGGGTACACCACTGCAACAGAGCTCAGTGTGGAGGTCAGAGGACAGCTTGGGGCACTTGGATTTCTCCTACATGGCAAGTGCCTTTAATCCCCCAGCCCCTAATGATTCTTGAAGAAGGCATTAGCTAATGGGAGATGGGTGTCAAGAACAGATGGATACACTCCTACAAAATTTCTGGAGGGGGAAAGACTTACTTCCTTTATGTTTTTGTTTATTTGGTTTATTTGGGGCTTGTTGTATGTTTTGTTTTAATATTGGGGGTTGAATCTGGGGCCTCACACATACTAGACAGATACTCTATTGCCGAGCTATCCCTGGGCTCTTTTTTTTTTTTTTTTTTTGCATTGGTGTTTTGTCTGCATGTATGTCTGTGTGAGGGTGTCAGATCTTGGAGTTACAGATAGTTGTGAGCTACCATGTGGGTGCTGGGAGTTGAACCTGGGCCCTCTGGAAGAGCAGCCAGTGTTCTTAACCACTAAGCCATCTCTCCATTCCACCCCCCTAACTCTTTTTAAAAATTGCCCAGACTATCCCCAAACTTTTTCTGTAACCCAGACAGACTTTCAACTTGGAATCCTCCTGCCACAGCTTTCAGAATAGCTAGAATTACAGGCTTGCCTCAGTTAGCCTAGCCCATTTTAAGTATTTAAGTATTAAGTATAAGTGTTTAATAGAAGTAGGTACATTTACATTGTTGGACAACTTCTGGAATTTTTTCATATTCCCACACTGAAACTCTGACCATTAAACAATACCTTTTATGTTTTTTTCCCAGGCCCTGGCAACCACCAGTCTCACTATTTTATTAGCTTTTTTAACATTTTTTTAGATTTATTTATTATGTATACAGCAGCTGTTTGTATGCCTGCAAGCCAGAAGAGGGCGCTAGATCTCATTACAGATGGATGTGAGCCACTATGTGGTTGCTGAGAAATGAACTCAGGTTTTCTGGAAGAGCAGCCAGTGTTCTTACCCTCTGAGCTACCTCTCCAGCTCCTATTAGTATTTTTTTAGCTTTTATTTTTTGGCTTTTTGAGACAGGTTTTTTTCTGTGTAGCCCTGGCTATCCTAGAACTCACTCTGTAGACCAGGCTGGCCTTGACTCACAGAAATCCTCCTGAGTGCTAGGATTAAAGGTGTGTGCCACTACCCCCCAACTAGAAAGGAAATCTTTTAAATGGGAATGGTTATTTATCTTCCGTACATAATGTCTACTTTTTATGAGAATTGCAGGGAGCTGGAAGACAAGAAAAAGATTCAGAATCTGTTAGCTCTTGTGGGAACAGATACCGGTGAAGTGACCTATTTTTGTAAGGAGCCTCCTCACAAAGTAAGTAACCTTTGCTGCTATGATATGAAGAGCATGACCATTTAAGACACAGCTGAGGGTCCATAGTCAGAACATCTCTATTTGTTAGAGATGCCACTTGGAGAGTGGCCATGGAGTTAGCTAGTCAGTATCTACTGGAGGTTTAAAGCTTTTTTCTGAAAACACCTCTTGAAGCTGGGGCGCTGGAGAGATGACTCAGGGGCTAAGAGCACCGGCTGTTTTTCCAGAGGACATGAGTTCCATTCATAGTATCACATGGTGGCTCACAACAATCTATAATGAGATCTGGTGCCCTCTTCTGGTGTGTAGGCATACATTCAGGCAGAATACTGTATACATAATAAATAAATCTTAAAAGAAAAAAAGAAAAGAAAGAAACCATGCTGGGTGGTAGTGGCACACCCCTTTAATCCCAGAACTTGGAAGACTGAAGCACACAGCTCTGTGAGTTGAAGCTCACAGAGGTTTCAGAGGAGAAGAATTTTAGTATCTTGCCTAGAAATTGTTCTTGTGCCTGGCAGTGGTGCCTCACGCCTTTAATCCCAGCACTCGGGAGGCAGAGGCAGGTGGATCTCTGTGAGTTCGAGACCAGCCTGGTCTACAAGATCTAGTTCCAGGATAGCCTTCAAAGCCACAGAGAAACCCTGTCTTGGAAACCCTCCCCCCCCCCCCAAAAAAAATGTTGTGACATTTTGGTGTAGAATGTGGCTACTTTTCACCCTTGTCCAATGAGTCTGCCTGGGGTCAAAGTGAAAAGTTTTGGATTAATTCTTTTGACAGAGGAAATCTCAAAGCAGCCCAGTATAGAATCTGTCATGTGGTTATTTTATTAGTGTTAACTCTGATGAAGACTTACGATGAAAAGGAGAAAACTGAGCAAGTAAAAATACAAAATGTAAGTGAGCCACTCCAATTAAATGTTAACTTTTCTAAGAGTTGTCATGGTCGTGGTGTCTTCTTACAGCAATAGAAACCTAACTAAGACACTGTGTAAGCACTCTACATCTAAGCTATATCCCCAGCTTCTGGTGTTTTAAAAATGATTATACCCACAAATTAAAAATGAAAAAGATAAATCTACACCTCAGCTCCAGCTATTAAAACATTAGGTATTTCTATTCAGGGATCCAGATGGGGACCACAGGGTACACCGTCTTGCTTGGCTGACTTTTCACTTTGTAAAAAAAATTTCTCTGTATCTTGTACTATTATCATATATATATATATATATATATATATATCATATTTTTATTTTCATGTCCTTGTCAAAGAACACCTGACTTTTTTTGTTTTTTATTTTTTGGTTTTTTGAGACGGGATTTCTCTGTGTAACAGCCCTCTCTAGCTGTCCTGGAATTCACTCTGTAGACCAGGCTGACCTCGAACTTACAGAGATGTGCCTGCCTCTGCCTCCCATCTTCTGGGATTGAAGGTGTGCACAACCACATCTTCCTCAAAAAGTACTTTTCAAAGTATATTTTATTAAGTAGCCATGTGGTTTTATTTATTGTTAGTTTGTATTAACACTGAATTTTATCCAAAAAATAATTACTTTGTCCATGTTCCCTCTCATATAAATGCAATGTGTTTACATGATTATACCAGTTTTTAGCAATTTAACTTATAAATATTGGATCTGTAGAACTAAGGCTAAAAACTGTTATTTCACACATATTGATACTACTTCTATACCTTTTCTTCTTCTTTAGGTAAGCATTCTCCAAAAGACTATCCAGGCTGTAGATGTGTGTGAACAGTATGAGCCTTCAGTGTTCAAAGCAGGTAAGCATTACTCTAGAAATCTTCACTGATGTTGAATAGAAAATCCCAATGCAAGCAATTAGAAAAATTTCCCTTGTAGACAGAGATAGTGGTGTTCATAATGATGCTTCTGGCAGTTCAATACCATACATGTCTAGAACTTTGCAAAGAATGAACTATTGTTTAATGCAAGGTGTTTTTGTAATTTTACGTGTGTGTGTGTGTGTGTTCATATGGAGGCATGTGTGTATGGGTGTGCATTTGTATGGATGCCAGAGGTCTATGTCAGGGGTCTTTACATTTTTGAGACAGAACTTCTCATTGAACCTGAAGTTCACTGATTTGACTAGACTGACTGTCCAGTGAGTTCTAGGGATGCTCTTGCTTCTGCCAGTCTGGTCTGGGGTAATAGATATAGATGTATAGACATGGCTTTTTACATGGGTGATGAGGATCTCAACTCAGGGCCCCTTGCTTACACAGCACGCACTTTACTGACTGAGCCATCTCCCTGGTCCGTAGTACAAGTTTCTTTTGCTTTGTAAAAAATACATTCTTGCCGGGCGTTGGTGGCGCACGCCTTTAATCCCAGCACTGGGGAGGCAGAGGCAGGCGGATCTCTGTGAGTTCGAGGCCAGCCTGGTCTACAAAGTGAGTTCCAGGACAGCCTCCAAAGCTACAGAGAAACCCTGTCTCGAAAAACCAAAAAAAAAAAAAGAAAAAAAATACATTCTTGCCAGGTGGTGGTGGTGCACACCTTTAATCCCAGCACTTGGGAGGCAGATTTCAGTGAGTTAGAGGCTAGCCTGGTCTACAGAGCAAATTCCAGGACAGCTAGGACTGTTACACAGAAAAACCCTGTCTCAAAAAACAAATAAAAAATCAAACAAAAAAACCGTATTAATTAACCCGACAGTTATCCATATTTGTGGAGTACAATGTGACACTGAAATGTGTATGTATACATTGTGTCAGTGATCAGGGTAATTGGTAGATAGCCATCACCTCTTGTAAGTACTCTGTGGCCGGCCCTGTCTGCTTCTAGCTATTTTCATGTATACAGTTGTCAACCACAGTTACGCTGTTGTGCCAGAAAACATTAGAAGCTGCTCTAGCTGTCTAGCTGCACCCTTGCCCCATCAGCCATCCTCCCATTTTCCTCCTCCATACCTTCCCAGGTGCTAAGTGACCTGGTTCAATTTTTGTTGTTGCTAGCCAGGCACGCCTTTAATCCCAGCACTCGGGAGGCAGAGGCAGGTGGATCTCTGTGAGTTCGAGGCCAGCCTGGTCTACAGAGCGAGTTCCAGGACAGCCTCCAAAATAATACAGAGAAACCCTGTCTCGAAAAACAAACAAACAAACAAAAAACAGTTTTTGTTGTTGTTACCTTTTCTTTTGGAAATTGTGTGGTATGTCATAACTAAAGTATCTAAATTTAACTTTTTTTTTTTTTTGGATTTTTTCGAGACAGGGTTTCTCTGTGGATTTGGAGGGTGTCCTGGAACTAGCTCTTATAAACCAGGCTAGCCTCGAACTCACAGAGATTCGCCTGCCTCTGCCTCCCAAGTGCTGGGATTAAAAGCTTGCACCACCACCTCCTGGCAAATTGAGCTTTTACTAAGAAAATACTCACAACTCCAGAGGAACATCCTGCCAAAAGATGAATATGATTACCCAGGTGAAATGCTACACCATTCCCTTAAGAGATTTCTGCCTGGGAATCAAGCCCTGTAGGTCTCAAGTGTGCTACTTTTCCTCTTGCAGGTAAAAGAAGCTGAATTCCTGCAGGGTTAGTGTTGATGCTTGAGAAGCAGAAACAAGAGTTGAGCAGAGTTTTTGATGAACTTCTGTTTTCTATTTTAGATCCTAAAGTAAGCAAAAAAAGAGTAACAATACAAGAAAAGGAAGACATATCTGATCGTTACCAGAGGGACGTACAAACACTCATCCTGCAGGTGATGGCATTTGTCTTAGACCAAAATGGTTTCTCGCTACACATTTAGCTGTGTGTAATGCACCTTTGCTAATATATGAGAACTATCTCTTTACACTTGCATTACATTCGTTGCTAAGACAAGACAGACAGTCCTCCAAAAATTTCCTGCTTCAGACAACTTTGTCAGATATTTTAGGCTAATAGGCCAATTTGGATGCCCCAACATTACAAAGGGACCTTGAGTGACTGTCCAGGTAGCCAGCTGTCTCTGTCATTTCCTGGTTTTGGAAGTTGCTTGTTCTGCACTTCCTGTTAGGTAATATTATATCCTCTAGGGTCTTTGATGGAGTTGAAGACTAGATAGTTAATTTTCGCATAACCTCTTCACCAAAGCAATACATTTTCTGACTTCCATTTTAAAGTTAAAGTATTTCTAAAGTATCTAGGCTGGCTTAATTCAGCAGTCTCTTTCTTTAAAAACTTTTTTCTGTGACTGCCTAAGCCTATGCACACTTAAACACATATCTTTTTTTTTTTTTTTTTTTCGAGACAGGGTTTCTCTGTATTGTTTTGGAGGCTGTCCTGGAATCGGCTCTGTAGACCAGGCTGGCCTCGAACTCACAGAGATCCACCTGCCTCTGCCTCCCAAGTGCTGGGATTAAAGGCATGTGTCACCAATGCCCGGCCATATTATATCTTTTTAGAGGTTTAAATGTGTCTGTACCTGGCTTTACTAAGCATCTGCAGTGTTCTCTGATCGTGTGAGACAAATCTTAAAGTGCTGTGTCGGTTGCCAGTGTGTCTCAGCTTAGCGCATGGTGCTGGTGACTGACTGCAGCCCACAGGCAGCAGCAGGTAGCCGTATCTCTGTATGCCACCAAGCCTTTCTCGGGCCTTATGTGGATATACATGGCCCCATGTTGGCTGCCACATATAGATGGAATTTTCTTTGGGCTACCAACTCACAAAAAAACAACATGGAGACTTACTATTAATTATAAAAGCTCAACCTATACCTTAGACTTGTCCCACTAGCTCTTATAACTTAAATTAAACCATATTTCTTAATCTGTGTTCTTTTACATGGCTCATTGTAATGTCCATCCTGTTTCCATCTAGCTGGTGATGCCACCATTTTTCTTCCTAGAGTTCTCTCTGTCCAGAAGTTCTTGTTTTATACCTTCTGCCTAGCTACTGACCATTTAGCTTTTTATTAAACCAATCACAGTGACATATCTGTATACAGTATAATCAATTACCTTGCAACAACTGGGTCCTGGTATGTCATTTCAAAAGTTCCTATCCTTTCTGGGGCAGCTTACATCGATTTAAAAATTTCTGCCTTTGACCAGTATCTCAAAAGTCATAACAGCCAGACCCCAAGAAAAAAATTTCATTTCATCCATTTTGCCCTATATTTTGAAACTGGAAGTCTCATTGTGTTTCTGTATAACTAGGGCATCTGTCTTTCTGTCTGTCTGTCTGTCTGTCTGTCTGTCTGTCTGTCTTTTGACACATGGTTTCTCTGTGTTGCCTTTGGAGACTGCCCTGAACTCAATCTGTAGACCAGGCTGGCCTCGAACTCACAGAGATCCACCTGCCTCTGCCTCCCAAGTGCTGGGATTAAAGGCATATGCTGTCATTACCCTGCCAAGTGCGGCATCTTAAAAGGAAGACAGACAGTCCTCTAAGCCCGGAAGGAGACAGTGAACAGTAAGGATGATGGGGTAGAGAGAGGTAGATTACAGCTCTTACTTTGTGTGGTATCGATGAGGGGCAGAGTATGGATGAGAGTTGGTTCTAGTGTAGACCAAAACCATTTATAAGGCACGAGATAAAGGGAATTAGGAGTTAGTGAGATGGCTCAGTTGTAAAGTGCTTGTCAGAAAGCATGAGGACCTGAGCCCAGACCCCTAGCACCATCATTAAAAAGCTGGACTGGGGACTGGAGCAATGGCTCAGCAGTTAAGGTCACTGGCTGCTCTTGCAGAGGACCCAGGTTCAATTCTCTGCACCCACATAGCAGCTGACAACCTCCTATAACTCTGATGCCCTCTTCTGACCTCTGTAGTAGGCACCAGGCATACATGAGACAAACATAAGTGCAGGTAAAACATTCATACATACAAAAAATAAATAAAATTAGAATATATATTACAAGAAAAGAAAACTGGGCTGACAACACATGTCTGTAATCCCACTGGGTGAGTAGGGACAGGGTGATCCCTAGAACTCACTGGCCATTCAGCTTAGGCAGTTGGTGAGTTCAAGGTTCAATGAGAAACCATGTTTTAAGAAATAAAGTGGGCCGGGCGTTGGTGGCGCACGCCGCCTTTAATCCCAGCACTTGGGAGGCAGAGGCAGGCGGATCTCTGTGAGTTCGAGGCCAGCCTGGTCTACAAGAGCTAGTTCCAGGACAGCCTCCAAAGGCCACAGAGAAACCCTGTGTCGAAAAACCAAAAAAAAAAAAAAAAAAAAAAAAAAAGAAAAGAAATAAAGTGGGCGCCCGGTGTTGATGGTGCACGCCTTTAATCCCAGCACTCGAGGCAGAGGCAGGCAGATCTCTGAGTTTGTGGCCAGCCTGGTTCAGGACAGGCTCCAAAGCAATACAGAGAAACCCTGTCTCAAAAAACGCAAAAAAGAAAAAAAGAAAAAAGACATGAGGTGGGGAGTGGTTGAAGGAGACACTTTTCTTGATCTGGTGTCACAGCACAGGCATATGTAGTGCACATACACATAAAATCAGAACTGAGATTCTGTTTGTTTTGCTGCTGTTTGGGTTTTTTCCACCATCCATTTTACTTTGTTTCTAGGAAGGGCTCACCTCAGTGTTATGAGGTAATAGAAGCAGGGATGGATAACTCTTTCCTCTTGACCCATGTAGGTAGAAGCACTCCAGGCACAGCTGGGAGAGCAGACAAAACTTTCTAGAGAACAACTTGAAGGGCTCATGGAGGATAGACGGATTCGAATCGAGGAGATACAAGTTCAACACCAGAGAAATCAGGACAAAGTCAAAGAGCTGACCAAAAGGTGAGGACTCAAGAATTGTGGTCCTAGCCGGGCGTTTGTGGTGCATGCCTTTAATCCCAGCACTCGGGAGGCAGAGGCAGGCGGATCTCTGTGAGTTCGAGCCCAGCCTGGTCTACAAGAGCTAGTTCTAGGACAGCCTCCAAAAGCCTCGGAGAAACCCTGCCTCAAAAAATCAAAAAAAAGAAAGAAAGAAAGAAAGAAAGAAAGAAAGAAAGAAAGAAAGAGAGAAAGAGAGAAAGAAAGAAAGAAAGAAAAGGACAAGAATTCAGCTGGGTATGGTGGTTATGCCTGTAATACCGCTGCTCAAGTGTCAGGGCAGGAGGATTGAAATTCAAGGGTAGCCTAGACAATTCAGCAAGTTCCTAAGACAAAATAAAAGATAAACATTTAAAGAAGGGAGAGATGGGGACATGTTAGAGCACCCTTCTCAAAAGAAGATTTTGGTATAGGCCATCATACATGGGGACAGCATAAATGCAAGTGAAAACAGCATGAGCACAATTTGTCTCTGATATTTAAGAGCTGGGACTAGTGTGCAATCAGAGTGCTGTGGCTCGGGTCTTCCTTGTAGCACTCCTCGGGAATAGTTCATACTTACTTGGGCTACGTATACACAGTTCTGTCATCTTTTCTAACCCCAACCCTCAAATTCACACTCAGGAAAGTTTCTGTAAAGTCCATCCTGGACTAGGGAGTGTGGTGTGTACAACTCACTTTGCCTAATAGAGTCTGTGAGACTGTCAGACTGTATGCCTTTTAAAACCGCTACTATTTAGGAGTTCATATCGTACAGTCTTTTTTTTTTTTTTTTTGGTTTTTCGAGACAGGGTTTCTCTGTGGCTTTGGAGGCTGTCCTGGAACTAGCTCTTGTAGACCAGGCTGGGCTCGAACTCACAGAGATCGGCCTGCCTCTGCCTCCCAAGTGCTGGGATTAAAGGCGTGCGCCACCAACACCCAGCATATCGTACAGTCTTAAAGAAGCTGTTATTTCTCTTTTGAAATAACCCTGTATTTCAGCTAAACAGTGTGAGCATCTTCATGCTCACAGTTGTTCCTTTTCTCATAGTCTCCATCATACCCAAGAACTGCTCTACGAGAGCACCAAAGACTTTCTACAACAAAGATATGAAAACCAAAATAAAGAGAAGGAATGGATGCTTGAAAAAGATCACTTGATGTCAAAGATTAAGCAGTATAGAGTGCAATGTAAGAAGAAAGAAGATAAACTTGGAAAAGTTATTCCAGTTTTACATGAGAGTCATCATACTCAAAATGAATATATTAAGGTAACATTATTTTCCTGGGAGAGTTGAAAAGAATTCCTTGAAGTTAGAGTTAAGGTTCAGTTGTTAGAATATTTGCATAGCATACAGAGAGCTAGGGTTTGATCTTCAGCATTGCGTAAAACCAGGTGCAATGGCTCATGCCTATAATCCCAGCACTTGGAGATTAGAGATAGGAGAGTCACAAATTCAAGGTCATCCTTGGATGAATAGTGAGTTTGAAGCCAGCCCAAGCTACACAAGACCCTATCAGAGACTTGGAGAATTTCAAAGAACCTATAAATTGTTATATGAGATCCATTTAGTTTATGAAGCTAATGTAGCATTAACGTCATGGAATAGATAACAAAGAGTAACTAACTGATAATGGTGGTGTTTGAGGATTTGAGATACTAAGCTAGACAGAATTCAAGACCAGACTATGGAGTGAGACCCTCTCTCAAAAAGAAAGCAAAAATATTACACTTCATTTCCTGGTTCAACAAATGGACCAGACTCTGGAGACAGCACTGTATCAGTTAGGGCCTTTTCTCATTCTGTTTATATTTTAGTGAACAAGGAAAATCATGATTTAGTAAGTAATTTTAATTAACAAGAGGATTACATAACAGTTGTTTTACTTGTTGGTACCCCACTAGAAGGGGGCATTGGGAACAACCTCTTTAAGTCTGGTGCTTTTGCTGAGTCCTACAATATAGATTAAGAGGAGGGCATTCCTGGCAGAGGGTAAAAGTTTAAAGTCCCTGGAATATGTTTGAGGAAAAGGAAGGACATTATCTTGGTTGTGAGGTAAACAAGGAAAAAGGAGGGCTGGCAATGTAGCTCACAGGTAGAGATCTGGTGAACACAAGGCCCTGGGTTTAACCCTTAGTGCCACAAGACAAAAAAGGAGCACAGTAAGGCGTAACTGACGTGCAAGCCCTGGAGGGCTGGCAGAAGCCAGTCACAGATGGCGGTGGCGGCCAGTGTAAGGGATATAAACAGTTGATTGTGTCCTGTAAGGGTTGTATATTGTCTCCTTTTGGCCTCTAAGAAACAGGGTTGGAGGTAGCCACGCTGTGTAGCTGAACATGGCCTAGAAATTCTGATTTTCTTGCCTCTGCCTCCTGATTGCTGGGATGAATGTTGGGATTCTGCGTATGTGCTACCACACCAGCTTATTTTTTAAGGGATAATTTATTTTTATTTTATTATTATTTTTAACCACAGCAGCTTATTATTTTGAGTGGTAGGTTCATTATTTTTCCTAGGCAGAGCTTGAACCCCTGGGCTCCAGTAATCTTCCATCTGCCTCCATAGTAGCTGGATTGATTACAGGGGTGTATGTGGATCTGATTGAAGTTTTTTGTTTGTTTGTTTTCTAATTTTAAAAATTGTATTTATTTGGCTGGGTGGTGATGGTGCACGTGGAACATGCTTTTAATCCCAGCACTTGGGAGGCAGAAGCAGTAGGATTTCTGTGAGTTTGAGGCCAGCCTAGTCTACAAAGCTACACAGAGAAACCCTGTCTCAATGACCCCCCAAAAATTGCATTTATTTATGTGTTATGTGAGAGAATGAGAGAGAGAGAGACTCTTGTGATACATGAATGTATATCATAATAGGAATGTAGAGGTCAGAGAACTTGCAGGAGTCAGCTCTTTCCTTTTACCATGTGGGGCCCAGTCTTCATAGCAAGTGCCTTAATTCTTAATTGCTGAGCTGTCTTGCTGGCCCCAGTTTAAGGGTTTGAAGATCTGTTTTTTGTTGTTGATGTTTTTTTTTTGTTGTTTTTTTTTTTTGTTTTTTTCAAGACAGGGTTTCTCTGTGGCTTTGGAGGCTGTCCTGGAACTCGCTTGGTAGTCCAGGCTGGTCTCGAACTTACAGAGACCCCACCTGCCTCTGCCTCCCGAGTGCTGGGATTAAAGGTGTGCGCCACCAACGCCCGGCTCCTTTTTTATGTTTTCAAAGAGTTGAGACACATGTCTTACTTAAAACAAATTCTGAGCTCCATTTTGTGGTTCTTCTCAGCCAAAAATACTTTTTTTTTTTTTTTTTTTTTTTTTGGTTTTTCGACACAGGGTTTCTCTGTATTGTTTTGGAGGCTGTCCTGGAACTCTGTAGACCAGGCTGACCTCGAACTCACAGAGATCCGCCTTCCTCTGCCTCCCGAGTGCTGGGATTAAAGACGTGCGCCACCAATGCCTGGCTAATACTTTTATTTTTGACTGTTAATTGACTGTGTAGCTGAGGATGACCGTGAACTGCTGGTCCTCCTGTCTCCCTCCAGAGTGCTAGGGTTACAGGGCATGAGCACCAGAGCTGGTGTGCTGGATAGTTCTATGTCAAACTGACACAAGCTGGAGTTACCAAATGGGAGGAGGGGAGCAGAGGGGAGCCTCAACTGAGAAAATGCCTCCATAAAAATTGACCTGGAGGCAAGCTGACAGGGCATTTTCTTAATTGTGATTGATTTGGGAAGGCCAATCCCATTGTGGGTGGTACCACCCGTGGGCTGGGTTCCATAAGAAAGCAGGCTGAGCAAGCCATGTGGAACAAGCCAGTAAGCAGCACCCTCCATGGCCTCGGCACCAGCCTATACCTCCAGGTTCCTGCCCTGCCTGAGTTCCTGCCCTGACTTCCTTTAGTGATGGACTACAATGTATGGAAGTGTGAGCCACATAAGCCTTTCCTCCCCCAGTTGCTTTGTTCATGGTATTTCATCATGACAATAGGAACCCTAACTAGGACACCTGGGTTGTTGTATCTTAAAAATGTATCTACTTATATACACTTGAGGGGAAATCTACTTATATACACTTGAGGGGAAATCTACATAAGTGTATATAAGTACACTTGAGGGAACGTGCAGAGGGAAAATGTAGACATGGCAGGGACTCGGGTGTCTCTTCAAGTCTGTTCCTGCTCATTTGCTCTGGAAATCTTTCCCTCTCTTCCTTACCACAGTGTTATTTTCAGTTACCTAATGGGGCTGGAGAGATGGCTCAGCAGTTAAGAGCACTGGCTGCTCTTCCAGAGGACCCAGGTTCAATTCCCAGCCTCCACATGGCAGCTCACAACTGTCTGTAACTCCAGGATCCGACACAGACATACATAAAGGCAAAACACCAATGCACATAAAATAAAAATAAATGAATTAAAAAAAAGAATTACCTGATTATTATAGTGCTGAACATTAATCATTTTATCCCTTTGACCTACAGTCTCTAAAGGATAAACTGATACAAGAGAAAAAGTTGTCCAGCATGTACCAGGAGCAGTGCATTTCCTTAGAAGAGGAACTTGCTCGAATCCGGGAGGAAGAGGGAGTGAGGAGAGAGATCTTCAAGGTATGTAGTGCGTCACACTTGAGACAATGGACATGCAGACAGCTCTGGAGACTGGTTCTCTCTTCATAAACTCCCCATCACCTACTTTTAGGATCGCTCCAACAAGATGGGCAAGCGCTTACAGATAATGACAAAACGCTATGAAGCCCTGGAGCATCGACGCATCCTGGAAGTAGAAGGCTTCAAGACAGACATTAAGGTTCTTCGACAGAAGCTGAAAGACTTGGAACAAATGCTCTATAAGGTACCTTTGCCCCTGAGTTAGGAAAGGGAAGGGGTGGGAGTGTAGAAAGATTGTCAGGAGGCTTCCTAAGAAGGATGGCCAAGGGTGTGGTGTGGGTTGCAGTAAAGCATGCGTAACAGTGAGAAGGATGTGCTGTGTCCTTAGTTGGACACCAACAGGTAAGTATCCTTGAATCCTCTGAGCATCAGTTCAACAGGAACACCCTGCTGGGAAAACAGACTTAACCTTACAACCAGATTAGAAGAATTAGGTCTGTTTGCGGGGAGGGGAGCTGGGCAGATGGCCCACTGAGTAAAGTTGCTGGCTGTGCAAGCATTATGACCTGAGTTCAGATCCCTGGCACCCATGTGAAATCCAGGCACAGACACACATCTGTAACCCAGTGCTGAGAGGAAAAGACAGGAGGACTCCAGGATATGCTGGCAGGCGGGCCAGCCAAAGCAAAGACTCCAGGTTCACTGGAGACCATCTCTCAGGCACTCACCTTTATTCCAGCACTCAGGAGGCAAAGGCAGAGGCATCAGGATCTCTGTGAACTTAAGGCCAGCCTGGCCCTCATAGCAAGTTTCAGGACAGCCAGGGCTACATAGTGAGACCTTGTCTCAGGTACAAAACAAAACAAAAATGGTGGAGAGTGACAGAGGACAACCTGATGTCATTCTTTGACCTTCACTTGTATGTGCATACACACTCTATTAAAATAATTGTCTGGGTTTTTGTTGTTTATTGCTTTTTCGAGACAGGGTTTCTCTCTATCGTTTTGGAGGCTGTCCTGGAACTCACTCTGTAGACCAGGCTGGTCTCAAACTCACAGAGATCTGCCTGCCTCTGCCTCCTGAGTGCTAGGATAAAGGTGTGCACCACCAATGCCCAGCTAATTGTTTTTAAAGTGGGGAAAATAATCAAGTAATAAAGTTCTTTCCCAGACATCTTTTAGTGTCTATTATCTTAAGAGCTTTGGTAGAGATTTAATAATCACCACAGGTCCTAAATAGTATGTTCTGAACAAAGTTGATAGAAAAAAAAGAAATGCTTTCTATTATTTTTTGGCAAAATTAATGTTATTTATTGGTCTTGTCTTTTTTTATTAGCATTAATTATTTTTGTGTTCGGGTACAAATGCCATGGTCCGTGTGTGGAGGTCAGAGGACAACTTGTGGGAGTCAGTTCACTCCTTCCACCATGTGGCTCCTGGGGTCCTACTCAGATCGTCAGGCTTGGTGGTGTGTGCCTTTACCTACCCACTGAGTGATCTCACCAGTGCTGGACTGGCCTTTTTATCTGTTGTTAGTTGTTTATTAATCTCTGTGCCAGAGCTTCATTGCCCTTGTGTTAGTTTTTGGTTTTGCTTTTGAGATGGTTTTGTGTTGCCCTGGCTGTCCTTAGACCGCATATGTGGCCAAGGATGGCCTTGAATTCCTGATGTTCTGCCTGCTTTTCTGAAATACTTTGACTAGTTAAACATTTTCATTTCACTGGAGAATCTAGGGTTGCATTTATCACATGCAAAAATGGAGCCAACCAGTATAGCATGTTCCTTATGACTTGATTTCTCTCCCTTAGCTTATACCCTAATTCTTTCTTTCTCTCTCTCCCTTCTCAACTCTAGGCAACAGTGGGTACCCGAGGAAACCAGGACCTTGCCATTCTGTGTGAAGTTCGTGACAGCAATAGGCGAGCATATAAGATACAGGGAGAGCTGAAGGACCTCAAGTCTAAGGTGTTCGGTCTGGAAAATGAGCTCAGGCTGTGTTGATGTCTACTTTCTGGGGCAGTCAGTTTCCTGAAACCTGAGGCATGGTCACCTGTTCCCAGGCAGTGGATATGGAGCTGGCCAGAGTAGTGGTATTTATTCTCATAAAGATGGTGTTAAGGGCATGATGGCTCACATCTATAATCCTAGCATTGGGAGGCAGAGACAGGAGGATTGCCACAAATTGAAGGTAGAGACAGGTAGAGCTCTGTGATTCAAGGCTAGCCTGATCTACATAGTAAGTTCTAGGCCATCTAAGGCTACTTAGTAAGACCCTGTCTCCAAAAAACAAAGACAAAACATCAAAACCAGAAAAGGAAACAAACAAAAAACCAAAGCAGTGACAAATTGGGTGTTGAAAGGCTGCACGTGCACTAATCTTGCTATTTCACTGTTGGGCTATCTGAACTATAGCCTGAATTACTTTGAGACATTCCTACTTTTCTTTTCTATATTGACAGGCTTTTCTGTCTTTAAAAAGACAGTAATGGGGGTGTTAGAGAGATGACTCAGTGGGTAAGAGCACTGGCTGCTCTTCCAGAGGACCCGGGTTCAGTTCCCAGCACCCACACGACAGCTCATGACTGTCTGTAACTTCAGTTCCAGAGCTTCCAACATCCTCACACAGACATGCACACAGGCAAAACACCAATGCACATAAATTAAAAATAATTTTTTTAAGAGGACAGAGGTGGGATGTAGGTTAGCTGCTGAAGTGTTTATCCAGCATACAGAACCCTGGGTTCTGTCCTTAAAGCTACATAAATTCAGGCTGGTGACTCCTCTATAATCAGCACTGGAGAGAGGCACAGGTGGGAGTGTCTGAAGTTCACATTCACCCTTGGTTGTATGGTGAGTTCTAGGCTAACCTGGGCTACAAGAAGCCATGTCTAAAAATAAACAAAGATGACGACAGCTTAGGAAGAGATGTTTTGCTGAGCATGGCCAAGTGTCAGTGGATGGGCGTGTTTCCTGCAGAAGCAAAGCATTCATTGAAGTGGATTCCTTCTTGGCAGGGAGGGAAGGAGGCAGCAAATTTCATACACAATGACACTTATTTAACTGTGTAACTGTGTTGTGAGCATGTTCCAAGTGACCGATCACCAGGAGGCAGTACAGCCCATGCTCTTAAGTAAAAAAGGTCATCAAGAAAAAGGTGCTATTGTATCTAGAATGGGCAAAACCAAAATGACACTTACGTGAAAAAAGCTTGATATTTTATCAATTTTTTTCCAAAAATGTGATTCAAAGTACATACTTTCAATAAAATGTGCAGTTTAAAATATTGCAGTGCTCTACAATGTCTTATGCTTGTGTGTTTATCTTGGTTTACTTTCTTTTTTAAAAATGATTTTTAATTTATTTAGAGTAGAATTGATGGGTGCTACGGCATGTCGGAGGCCAGAGGACAACTTGAGGAAGTTAATTCTCTTCCTTCTACTATGTGGGTTTTGGGATCTAACTCAGGTTGTCGTCAGGCTTGGCAGCAAGTGTCTGCCTGCTGAGCCATCTCGCCAGCTCTTATTTATATCATTTTTAATATCTGGTCTGGTACCTGGAGTATCTACTGTCTTCTGTCACCGTTCAGCAGCCTGCGACCCTCTGTGAGCCACACTCATAGGAAACTAAGTGTAAGTAAGATGCTGCATGCTAGAGCCTGGCAAATAGTATACTGCCAAAGAGCCAGCCTTCGTGAGCTGACCCCGGAGACACCTGAAGGACACACCAGAGCTTTCACAGACTCCAGCACGACCCAGACTAGAGCCCCAAGGGGACCCACAGGCCTGAGCAAAGCTGTGTCCCTCTTGTCTGCAAAGCACTGCCCACGGACTGGACAGTGCTGACGATATTTTTAAGATTTTATTTATCTAGCTGGGCATTGGTGGCACATGCCTTTAATCCCAGCACTCGGGAGGCAGAGGCAGGCAGATCTTTGTGACTTCTGAGGCCAGCCTGGTATATAAGAGCTAGTTCCAGGGCAGCCTCCAAAGCCACAGAGAAATCCTGTCTCCCAAAAAAGAAAAGATTTTATTTATTTATTTATAATGTATACAACATTCTGCCTCCATGTCTGCCTGCAGGCCAGAAGAGGACACCAGATCTCATTACAGATAGCTGTGAGTCACCATGTGGTTGCTGGGGATTGAACTCAGGACCTCTGGAAGAGCAGTGCTTTTAACCTATGAACCATCTCTCCAGCCCCCACGAGTCAGTTTTTATATCCTGTATCTCTACCCAGAAATTTCCCTCTTTAATACCCAATGTTATTTTAGCAGCCTGGCTCAGCCCTTCTTGCCCTATCTTGATTTTGTCTTTTTATCCCTACATCTACACCTCCCCTGCAAGAGCCTTCTCTCATTATTCCTTGCCCTGCTTTTTCTTCCTCCAAAGAACTCCATGTTAAAGGCATAGAAAATGTTTTCAATACAATTATAGTAGAGAATTCCAAAATCTAGAGGGAAAGAGGCCCATTGAAGTAAAAAAAAAAAAAAAAAAAGCATATATAACACTAAATAGACATGACTAAAAAGAAAGTTCATATTATAGTTAAAACACTATACAGGACAAAGAAACACCAAGTTGCTTTGCTCAAATAAATCTCTTATACTTTTTCAATTTGGCTTGATTGTTGGTAGAGAAACCAATTATCGGGGGACAGAAAACCTATTGCCTTGGTGCTGCGCCCATCCATTTTCTTTGGTGGAGATGGGGTGCTGCCAGGAGCTGGCATGTCTTACTGAGGATTAGATCAGGATCGCTGCAAGGGAGAACAGGTGTGTGCTGGGCACACAGTAGCTAGCCTCTCTGGCTCTGACTCCTCCTGCATTGCAACAAATGTATGGACCAGGTATGTACGAAGTTTAGGGTGGGAAAGCAGACAGAAGCAAGCAGGGAGATCAGATCTGTGTGGGTGGAGTGGGCAGGTAGGATCCCAGCACCGGCAGACCAAATACCAGGAGAGCCTTGTAAGTCTTTGGCACCAATGTAAAGAAAAAAGTGAGGTAGGTACCTGTGGTGGGCCACTAAGAGAATGCACCACGTGCGATAGAGTTAGTACAAGGGGTTTATTGGGGAATGGGGAGAGTGAAAAGCAAAAGGCGGTCTCGGAGTGGGGACTTGAGAGAAGCAGCAGACAGACAGACAGACAGACAGACAGACAGACCAGGTGAGAGACGGGGAAGGAGAGGTGGAGGGGTGCCCAGTCACTGTGGAAGGCTCAGAATCAGTCTCTGGGTGAAAAGACATCTGGAGGCACCACAACCCTGGCCAAGAAAACCTGGGCAGCCGAGCACTGGCTACAGAGGGAGGGGTGGAAATGCAGATCTCAAAAACCCTGGACTGGGCTGGAGATGGCCCAAAGGTTAAGAGCACTGGCTGCTCTTCCAGAGGTCCTGAGTTCAATTCCCAGCAACCACATGGTGGCTCACAACCATCTGTGATGAGTTCCGGCGCCCTCTTCTGGCCTGCAGACAAACATGCAGTAAACAGTAAATAAATCTAAAAAATTTAAAACAAAAAAACCCAAAACCTGGACATAAGGGAGCTCAAACCATTTGTTTTGGGTGTATGGTGTGAGACAGTTCCAATTTGGATAAATTTCACAGCAGACACCCCAGGGCTGACTGAGGATTGAGTTTAGACCTGATGTTGCCTATTTCCAAGACTGTGCTAAAGCGGAAGACTAGGGCAAGGCATCCCACGAGATAGCCTGGGGTGGAGCATTGGGGGCTTAGCCTTTGAGAATGATATCTCCTTACACAGAGCACCCCCACCAACAGAGACCATCTCTGCACAGATTGGGCTTGCCCTGGAACAGCCATGGCTTGGTAGGGGATCCTGAGGGTCCTGGAACTGGAAAGAGAGGTACTGTGTACCTCCTTAGGTGGTGACTAGGAAATGAGTGACTTACCCCAAGTCGAAAGTGGATCATGTTTGGTGGAGAGAAAGATAAAGGGAAAGGAGTGCCCCCCCCCACCAGGTAGGAGAACTCACCTCCTTCTGGGTT